>NC_044281.2:47951330-48288664 GCF_004027225.2 Strigops habroptila | reverse complement strand
TAAAGGAGCTTCACTAATAGCAGGAGCCTAACTTGTCTGCTTGTTGGCAGCACTCGGCTTGGAAATACAACCACTTCAACAAACAAAAGCATCAGAGTAAATGGTCCAATTCTTGGCAGCATTAGCAAAGAAGAAAGTAAGGCAGCCCTTCAGGGCTGAGTGGAAGCTAAATGCCGAAATACTGTATTTCACTAGCAAGTAGGCATCTGCAAAACATTTTAGTCTCCACAGCTACCAACAGTAGTAAACAGGCCTTATGTTTGTTGGTTTGTTTGGGTTTTTTTAATAAATATTTATGTGGTGCTTCCATGAATTAGAATATATGCTACAAAAATATTTAGACACCTGTATCTTCATTTAAAGTCACACCTTTGCGGATGTGACTAGAGTTCCCTCCTGGTAGTTGATCTGTTCCTGCTCTGCAGACATTACTGTCGAAATCAGACCACTGGACAAGAAAATAGACATAAAGCTGCAAAGACCCACCCAACATTTTTCTTCCATAAACAGAGATTGCAACTTTGCTTTTTTTTTAATAGGGCATCTTAATACCATTTTTAATCTTTAACAACCCTGATCCTGTTTTCAGAAAAAATTGTCTGCTCCATTGCCAATAAAATAAATGGCAACACATTCCAAGTCTATGAGACTGCTGTGAAGGCTTATATGCAGGCATTCCAAGCATTCCCCTGCAAATCCACTGTCACCACAACTATCTATGTGAAATACTGGCTGCATACAGCACAGTCCAATGCTTTAATGTCTAGGGGCTGAACAGTAAATGCACATTTCACCATAATTCTGATACAACTGCTAAAATCTGTTTCCTTAGCTGCTTCTAAACCCACAGACTAAATAATGCAGTCAGAAATTCAAACAAAACTTTCACCAACTTGAGAGGAAAAGCTTGAAAGCATTTAAGGAAGTCTGTTGGCATAATTCTTGCAGACCTTTATTCATGAGGCTTATCTGTCCCATTGAAGTGAATAGCTTACATCACATCAGCAAGAGTTAACAAAATTATCATGGGCTCCTCTCACATGAAATCACTACAGAGTAATACTTTTGATTTTCTTACATTCACCTTAAATTTACTTTAATGGATGCAAACCATGAGTGTGCAGAACTTTCATACCAGCTCATTAAACTAAGATCTAAAATATCTTAATGTTCTTCTGTCAAAACCCATCCTTTAAAAGATTTTCAATCTCTGTTACACATTTTACTCAAAATGTTATTCTATCATTTCTCCTAACATTATTCATACTACTGGCTTTTATGTAATCACTTATGGTAGGATCTGTATGTCACTAGTATGTCGCCAAATTTATTCAGAAGTATGTTTAGCCAGAAGGAAGAAGAGGCAACCACCCCATTTGCTGAAGGAATATAGAGAAATCTGACTGTTCTGGTTCCACCAGAAGCTCTGAGGTGGTACATATCACCAACTCTACGACTCTCCTACACCTTTTCAGACCACCTTCCTCTGTTCACCACCAATTTCACTTAATTAGGAAAAAAACCTCAGAGTATGGGCCAGGGGAAGAGGTAGAGCAGCAGTATGGATGGAGCTGCATTACTCTTCTCTATGGAAAAAGTGTCCATGCATACAGACTCCCTCCTCTTCTTGTTGCGGAGGATGCTCACGCTTACTGTAAATCAATAGAGAAGGTAATCTGAGCAAACTGCAGGTCTGGGAGCAAACAAAATCTAACACCTCTAGTCAGCTGAAGGCATTCATACAAGCCTACCCATGCAGTATTATCCGAGAGACTAAACTGAAGAAACGATATCTACATGATCAGAAGTGCCATGTATATTTAAATCTATTCTGGTCTTCAGGTTCTGTATTCTGGACAATTTTCCCTATTCGATCTCAAAAGAAAAGTTCCAATCTGATTTATTTTTAAAAGAGGAAATCCAGGTGCTTATACTGGGAACACTTATAGCTGTAATGACTTTAGAACCTGATTTTTTTTTTTAGATTATATATATTATTGTCTCCTTTGAGAAACAGGCCAACTTTTTTTTTTTTTCCTCAGTAACTGAGAGCAAAACTCTGCTTCTGGGAAATTTCAATCTTAAGTACTCAGCTCACAGAGATCTGTTTGTATCTGTCTATTGTATGGGGGCCTCTTCATCAGTGTGTAGCAAATTTAAGAACTAATACTTGGTTCATGATATATTTCTTTAAAAAATAAGGCGAAAAATTTTAATAATCCCTTCTATACACATTTATAGCCAGTTCCTCAAATATTTCTCATGTGAGCTGACAGAAAGTTATTTCCATTTCCACCATTTACATAAAGCTCTGTCTCCTCCTGTCGAAAAACAACAACATCCCCAACAGTAAACCAAGATCTCTTGGTTTAAGTTTGCACATAACCATAACAATTGCATTTTAGCACTGATCCAGGATCTTGCATACTTGCATAAGACTCCTCCCTTAATCTCCTTTTCCTTAGCTACAGAGGAGAAATATGTCCAAACCTGCTTCATAAATCATGTCTTGGTTACTAAATCATCTTGGATTGCCCCCTGCTGCACCTTTTCAATGTCTTCCTGTAATGAAGTGTCTAAAACTGAGCTGTTTTCTAATGAGACTAGTAGTATGCCAGAATAATTTCTTCAGCTTTATACACCACACTGCCAGAGCTATATTTCAGAAACTTGTTTGCTCTTCTTCATTTTTGTTATTGTTACCAGGAAATAGTGCTAATGGTTTACTCTATTATCTGCAGTCCCTTCAAGGTTCTTTTCTTAATATGAATTCTATGTTGTGTTCCTATTTAGATGGCAATCTTCATGCTTATTCTTTCAGTAATTGGCCACATTACTTCACATTATGCTGCACTGAATTTTATGAAACACTTATCCACCCAAAGGCCAATATGCTTGTGTTATAAATATTACATTTCTGCTCATTCCAAGCAAAGCTGCTATCACCTGTGTTTAAATCCTTAATCTATTCCACTCTCAAAACACCTCTGAGAAGGGTGAGCAGCTGCAGTTAAAAGGACTAACCGCTATGCAATCTCTCATAAAAAAAGAAAAATACCACAGAGAATTAAAAAAAATCCAACAAAAAACAACCCACAATATCTGTGTAAGGCCAAGTTCTCCCTTGGAGTCATCTAACCATCAAGGGAGTTTCCTGATTTCGTAGCCAACTACAATGTAAGTTACCACATTTCATAAAATCTTGCCCTCCACCAACATCCATTGCTGCCTTCACTCAGTGCATCATTTAAAGGGTTGTTCTTCCTGGGACTCCAGCTTCTTCAAAGAGTTTCCCTAACACCCAGCCTTGGTCCCTTTTTCCTCTCCCTGAGAAATTGTATCCATAAGCAAAAGTCAAATGATCTCTTTATATGGACTGCCATCCACATAGCACAGATATCCACCTCTCCAGTTTGTACTTGTCTATACCAGCCCAAAACAGTATCTTGGCCTTTCCCCTTGACATCTCCTTAGAAACTTTTAGGTATTGTGTTACAATAAGGATGACTAAAATGTTGCTGTTAGCCTCCTAACTCCATAGATGTGACCCTGCTACTCCTTGTCTTGACCCTTGTGAAATTTTTGTCTGTCACTCAAACATTGAAAATGGGACCCTATGATGGACGTGCCAAAGCCTTGCTGATTCTTTCTATTCAGGAACTGTGAAACTACCTTTTCTTTCTAATAACATGCTAAGAATCGTACAGACTTACAGCTTTCAGCAATTATCTGAATTTTTTTGGGGGGGGGAAGGGGAGGTCTTTTAAGCATAAGGTTTACCTCATTTGCACCTACACAATAAGTCTTCATGCTTCTTGCAGTGACACTGCTAACTGTCTCTTTTTTGTCCCTTCACAGGTTCCATTCACATTAAATGTAAGTTACTTGTTCTCATTTTCATGCCCTTTGTAGCCTACCTCTCACTGCAAATGACAGCTGCTGCTCCACTATCCATTAGCAGGGTTTCTAGATAGTCTGTTCCGTGCTGCCATCACCATTTGGGATGTTTTTTCCCCACCTATCCACAGAGCTATCCTATTATCCTTCAAAACCATTCTTTTGCCATTCCTTGGCTTGACATTGCTAATGGACAAATGTTAGGCAGCTGGTATGCTGACACTGTTTGCCTTCATGCTTATCAACTGCTTAGTAGTTTCTTTGCACTTCACCATCTGTCCATCTCCATCTGTTGTCTGCTGTCTTATACCTTGGATGTAAGCTCTGGTAGTGGTGACCATCTTCTAAACTTCTTTTTCTTTTGTCAACAGAACAGCTAGCACATGGGGTTCTGCTCCATGACCACCATTTCCTAGGTACTGTGTAAAAGAAATTTTTCAGTCAGCATGCCAGTGGGCTGTTTTCTCTGCATGGAGCCAGTATGCAACTGAGGGTGCTCATGGACAACATATCCTTTTGAATTTGTAAATCACAATCATTCCCTTCTCCCATTTCTTCCTGTTTCTCTGGTAATGTACAAGAAGATGAAGGGGAGAGAAGGCAAACAAAGTCAGCTAATATTTACCAGTTGCCTTATTCCTTTCCTTCCTCTGCTTTTTCAAGAATCTCTAGGAAAATAAGCTCAGAAATTTTTCTTCAATTCCTCATGAAAAAAATAAATATGGAGGAGATAATTGAAACTGAGCGATGGAAATTACCTCAAAACTCATGCCTGGGAAAATATTCCAGGTATTGATGAAGGATGAGGGAGTTCTGGAAGAAATTAAATTATTAGTGCTATCACAATGGTTAGAGCCTCATGGCAAGAGACATACAGAGATAAAAGGACAGGGAGAAGAGCAATGAAGAAGTATGGTATTCAGGATACATGACTGAAAGAAGCAGTGATCTGCATGGCAAAGAAGATAGTGCCCTCATGTGTGCAGGTGAGAAAAGAGGCAAAAGACCACACGAAGTTATAAGTAGGCCAGGAATGTGAAGGGAAGACTATGAGTTTGACAGCATGGAAAGAAACATTTTCCCTCCTAGACCTTTGAAATTCCTCCAAAGTATCATTACTGTTTTTTTAGTAAAAATTGCCCATATTTTCTTAACCTCTATGTCATGTCACAAATAAAAAAACTTGCTTATGATGGTGAACATAACTATTGTTGTGCTTATGCAACATAGAGATCCTGAGAAACAGCAAGCATCTGTTCTGAGGTACCAGGGTATCTTTTAACACCTCTGAAAGGGGTCAGAGGTTTGCTTAGCACCTCTGAGAAAGTGTTCAGTTCTCTGTAGGACTGGCTTTCCACTCTCTTTTTTTAAGCCCAGAGGTAGGAAGAAAATGCCAAACTCAATACCAGTTGTGATTTTAGTAACTTAGTTTTTACTCTCAAATAACTTTAGGCACTTCAGATGGTGCTGATTTGGGGGTTTTGGGCTTGGGATTTTTTTTGTTTGTTTTATTTTTTGGTGGGGTTTTTTTAATTATTTTTAGACACAGATTTTATATGAGCAATAAAATGACAAATGGTAACACAATACCTTTTTAGTGAAGTGTTTATCTATGTTTACCTTTTCAAAGACTTTACTGTATGAAAAATTAAAGAAGATTCAGGATGAATGTATTCTAAGTCAATAAGGGAAATGCAGCTGAGTAGTGTTTAGGAAAGATTTATGATATATCTCATATATTGATCAGCACTGATAATTTAAACGCAATCTACCTGGTGGCTTAGTATTTCAAAAGACAGATCAAACTGAACCATTTAAAACAGCTGTTGCTGGAAGTCTTGGGGACAGTCCTCAGCTTGTATAAATCAGCACAGTTCTGGCAATTTCAATGGATCCGTACTGATTTACATGGCAGAAACTCTAGTGCTCCACTTTCGCAAAAGCTATTAAAATGCATGTAGTAGATTGACCGTGGCTTAATACCTCTAATCCAGCTGCCCTTGGTCTCTCTATTTTCTCTACTTAGAGGCAGTTCGGAGACACTTACTCTGTAGGTAAGTAGCATTAAACTAAGAGTTCTTCAAAGAACTGGACAGTATTGATTGGCAGATGTTTTAAAGCCATTCCTGTAAGTACTGCACTCTGTCAGCAATAGTTTCAGCCTTATGCACAGTAGCCCACTAGTGAAATTGCGAGGCCACACAGAAGCAGCAGGCTAGCTTCCTGTAAAGGTAGGACCAACTTTTCAGGAATCGGGTCCCATCTTTTATTTCAGTCTGTTTCTCACGGGATCCTTTAGCAGAGGCAGTGTAGCAAATAAAAACTTTAAGAACTGTTTTGCTTTGTTGGATTCATTATGAAAGTAGATGTCAGATCTTGTTCATAACTCAGTACCAAAACTCTTATCTGCATACAACAAAAAACAGGCTATATTAAAAGCAGACCACAATGTTCTTAATCTCCTTTTCTTCCTCCAGTATTTCCTCTTTGTTATCCTTTTATATGAAAAGAAAACATACACAGTTTTACACAGCAGGCTGTCTGGCACAGGGACTGCTGCTTTCTGTACTATTATACAGCACAATGGTATTTCCTCCAAGCACTGCAAATGGTTCCTAAGGATTTCCATTGTATCTTAAGTCAGAGACCTTGATGACAGCATTCAGAAGTATCTCTCCCATATGACAATTTGAGATATTTATATCTGAGACCAAAGCTCCTGAGACACCAGGACACCAGCACCAAAAGAAAATGGACATGTGCAAACACACAGACTACAGACTTGTTCTGTTTCTCTGCAGGGACATTTCTTGCCTCTGCTCATATCCGCTGAACAGTGAGTATGGAAAGACACCTGAGGGGTGGGAGAGAGGTCATATTATCTCATTTTCTTAACAATGTCTTAAGTTCCCTTTTCACCATGTGAGGAACAACATATACATGTAAAAAAATGTACACCGTGAGATGTGGGGGAGTTATCCCAGCATCACACTGCCGACTTATCTCCACTTTAAGTCCTGGAAAAGTTCTGGTTTTCTGCTAGCTAGAGAAAAACGACCTGTTGCATTAAGAATATTAGAGCTTGCTACTTGTTTCAGCTCTTGATTAGGAAATTAGTGCTGCCCCCTCCCTTCTTCTTCCCAAATTACAGCAATTGTACCTGTGAACAGGTGCTGTAAGAAACCAGCATCCATTAGTGTATTTTCTGGTTTCATGATCAGCTGATACAAAACTGAAATGTAATCAAGTAAGGATTCATTCGTTTGATTAGCCATTGAAATTATTCTGTGCCTAATCAGATGCCTGGCTAGTTTGTCAGCCTCCTTTATGGAGTCTTTATCTCTAATGGATGGTCCAAATGCGTTCACAACAGTGGATCTGATTTAAGTACATGTGTCGGTGTCCTCTGACTCATCTTTGAGAGTCAAAATAGATGAAAGAAGAGCTTTGATGTGAGCTTATTTCATTTCTCACCTACAAAAAAAAAAAAGGCAGCAATTTTGAATTGCGAAGACTTGTACGACAGAACAAGACTAGAGACATTAACAGAGAGAATGATCTACTGGAACAAGTTCTCTGTGCAAGCTTAGCTATAAAAACAGATCTGCAACAAAACAGATCCAGGCTTAAAATCCCTGCCCTAAGTCATTGCAGATAGGCTTCTCACTCACAGATACCAGTATTTTTGTATTGACAAAACATATGTTACTTATTCTTCGTACATTTTCTGTGTAGTATCAAGGAAGGGTTTCCTTAAGATTCAACAATTGTAAAGAACAGGCACTTTTTCAGGTCCTTATTAGAACTCATGATCTGACTATAAAAATAGAGAGGTAGCATATGCAGTTTGTTTTGGAAAAAGGTTGTTTCCCAGTTTGTAATTTCTCTGAGTCAGTGAGTCGTGGGTAGGTTCAAAATCAATCAATAAGCTAGTCTGTGAAGCACTTTTTTCTCTGGGATTCTTAAAAGAGCAGAAGAAAATGAGTGAATATTCCTGCTTCAGGGATCCTTCCCTCTGTAGTCTGCCTCCAGGAGAGTGGACTATTGCAGAAGGATGCACATCTTAGTCATGGTGGCATGTGGACTGCCTGATTTTGGGAGCAAAAAGGTTGTTTATTTTTGGTATCAAGGGCTAGCAGGAGGAATGTGCTCAGAGGACTGTGGTGGGATGACCCTGGCTGGATGCAAGGTGCCCACCAAAGCTGCTCTATCACTGCCCTCCTTGGCTGGCCAGGGGAGAGAAAAGAATGACAAAAGGCTGTGGGTTGAGATATGGACAGGGAGAGATCACTGACCAGTTATTGCCATGGGCAAAACAGACTTGACTTGGGGAAATTTAGTTTAATTTATTACCAATCAAATCAGAGCAGGATAATAAGAAGTAAACGATAAACCTTAAAACACCTTCCCCGCCATTCCTCCCTTCTTCCTGGACTCAACTTCACTCCTGGTTTTCTCTAACTCCTCCCCTCTAGCAGCGCAGGGGGATGAAAACGTGAGTTGTGGTCAGTTCATCACACCTTGTCTCTGCCATTCCTTCCTCCTCAGGGGAGGACTCCTCAGGTCACAGCCTCCTTTGGGCATCCCCCTGCTCCAGCACTGGATCCTCCCCAGGCTGCAGGTGGAGACCTGCTCCACCATGGACCTCCAGGGCACAGGCTGCCTCACCATGGCCTGCACCATGGGCTGCAGAGGAATCTCTGCTCTGGTGTCTGGAGCACCTCCTCCCCTCCTTCCTCACTGACCTTGATGTCTGCAGACCTGCTTCTCTCACATACTCTCTCCCACTGCAGTTGCTGTTGTGCAGGTTTTTCTCCTTCTTCACGATGTTATCCCAGAGGCACTACCACCATCACTGATGGGCTCAGCCTTGGCCAGTGGTGGGTCTTTCTTGGAGCCAGCTGGCATTGGCTCCATCAGACATGGGGGAAGCTTCCAGCAGCTTTCACAGAAGCCACCCTTGTAGCCCCCTGCTGCCAAAACTTTGCCATGCAAACCTACAAGGACCTATTCTTCTACCACTATTGAGCCAATCCAAGTCAGTCCTACAGCAAAATCCATTTCCCCAACTTAAAGCTGTGATTTTTCTGCCCCAGGCAGCTGTCTACTTTACGTATGTCCAAAGCCAGACCTGCTCAAATCAATACTGAATTTTCTACCTGGCTAATTATTCAGGTTATTCTATGAGTATTCCATGAAATAAATTTCTTGCTTACCTTGCGCCCTTCTCACATGCTCTTGGGTTGTTACACTGCAACACACGTTCAAAAGAAAACTGTTTCTGATGCAAGGTTACAGAATCAGTCTGCATCTGATTAAAATACTGAGGTCAAAAACTTGCCAAACGGGAACATGAAATTGGCTGTATTTTTACCATTGCTACAAGACTAAAAATTCTTTTAAAATATAAATCTCCTAATACAGTTTTACTTCATTTCCACAGAAATTATTTGAGCTCAGAGTTAATTGTTTGTGCTTCAACATAGTTTTCCAAATATTCTTTAAAAATATCACTGGGTAAAATTACCATATATCTTAGTTTCTCTTATTATTTCTATTATAACAGCCTCCATAAATAACAAGTCATAGAGATCAAACATCACCCTAAATTGAAATGTTGCTGATTAGTGACAGAATCATTTCTGGTCTTCTGATTTTTCATGTTTTCTTATCAATTGCTGCTATTTAAAGTAGAGAAAAGAAAAAGGCAAAATGCCATTACAGTATTGCAAATAATTTCTGAACTTACAAAGAATAGAACTATTGGGGCTTTCAAGTTCAGAAATAGATAAATATTATAAATATAGCAAATATGATGCTTAGATATTAGAAAGCACTTTACTGGAGAAGCCTGAATGCAATCATTTAGTTGTGTTTTTCAGCCTTACAAACACAAACTCAATTTAAAAATTAAAGATTAAACTTTGTCTACACTATCGTCAAGACCTGACTGAATCAAACACTGGAGTGAACTCCAGAGTCAGTCTGCTGCCATTGAATACCTTACACATTCAAGTTCAGATGCTAGAGGGAAAAAAGTATATCAGCTATTTCAGCAGTAACTCTGTTTATAAAGAGAAGTGGTTTTCCAGCTTCTGGTAATTAACTGAGTTCTATACCAGGTATTGGACTGCTATTATGATTTCAGTATGGAAGGAAAGAATACAAGAGTCCTCTCAGGCTAAGGAAGTAGTCTACAGGATATTGATAACTAGACTTACCTTTAAAGGGGGATCCGTTCAGCTCCACCCACCTCACTCAAAGAGCAATTTGTACTAAGAACCTATCTTCAGATGAGGCAACTCACTCTTCCCCCATCCTCCAGCAAAATCCAGTGTCATGAGTGGTATTTTAGAAAGGTTTAATATGGCCCAGTTTAAATTAAGCAGGATTCAAGGTTAAGATATTTCCCAAAAAGGATCCATTACCCAGGATGGAAAGGATAAAAGTTAGGGTTAGTGTATTGACTTTTTTACTATTTTCAGTACAAAAATCAGTTTAGCCTTTTATTAGTACTGCAAGAACTTCTCACTGCCACCACATTCATTCCCACTTCACCCACTGTTAAAGGTTTCTGCCCTTCTGCGGCAGAACAGCCCTAAGCAAAGAGCAGGGGACAGGACCTAAAAACAGATCTGAGAGAACAGAAGCCTGTCAGAAGCAGATCAGCTGTCAGGGTTTCCCACCTTCATCACTTACCCCTCTTCCCTTTCTCTTCCAATTGTGCCAAATCATATGGCCTTCTCTAATAGAGAAGAATTTGGATTGGAGTCAAGAATGCTATTAATTTTCCCCTGTAATCAATTACTAATATAAGATAAAACAAAAGATCCTGGTTAGAATCCCAGTTAACACTCTGCAGTTATATATTTGAACGCTGATTTAGCTTTTTTACTTCTGCAAGATAAATAGCAATGAAATGGATGTAGTACTTCTGAAATGAATGAATTATCTGTTATTGACATCAGAAGTCTCATTCATGACTTTAGAAACTGATTAAATTATTGCAGTGAATGATTTAGTAGTAACTATCCTCAAACACCATTCAAAGAGTTCTTGTGTTGTATCTGACACCCAGTGTAGGTGAAGCACTATTGAAGAAGGACGAGGACTTCTGTGCTTTTCTAAAGGGAGCTGGAATTCCCTCTGCTGCTGTCAGCCACTTGTAGGTTGCCTCTGATCTACTGCTGCCCCAGTGAAGTGCAGGATGAAGATTTTGGTGTAACTATGAACATAACGGGATGAAAAGAAGTATACAATCTCTGAATCAGGGTAAAATGAGCTAATGGGCTCACAAATGTCATGTCCAGCCCAGAGGAACAGCTTCTGGAAATCAAATAGAAATCTCAACCTGAGAAGATCATGGAGGACAAAGTCCACTTGCATGACCATGATGTAAATCTGAAGAGAAAAGTGAGACATCTGAATGCAGTATCTGCTTTGGGAACTAGTTGGTGTGATTCATCTAAAATGGACTGCAGAAATACCAGAGCCTTACTGCTGATGGGCCCCTTCAGGGACACCTCTGCCCTCCTTTCAGATGTGTCAGTTATTCTGGAGTAGAAGGCTTACATGCAATCAAATCTAAGTCTTCCTCACCTCAATGTCTTCCAGTTGTGACTTGGGTACGGAGAACTATGAGGACTATCCAACTGCCCATGATCTACTTGACAATTACAGTGGTAATCTTGTCATGTCCTGAAGAAGTGCAGAGACTTCATCCTGCTCCTTTCTGCAGACTCTGACCTGGTGCCCATCAAGCCAGTAGGAGTCAAAGCAATGATCAAATGTAATAATTTCTGGAGTCACTCATAAGCTACTGATCACACGTAAAGCCATCCAGCCCCTTCAGTCATTTATTTCAACAGCCTACCTTCTAATATTCCAAATTATACTACAGGATTTCTCTATCTGGAAGGAGTAAGAGGAGTATAGCCCTCCAAGTGCTATGTTGAAAACTCTAAGTTATAATGCAATATTAAACGAATGAAGAGACACTTCCAGAGAGAAAGGTAGTTGTCAAGATACCAGGAAAAAACAAACAAACAAAAAAAAGGACAAAAATCCAAGCCTAAAAACCACATCACCAAACAAATAAACAAACAAAAAAACCCCACAACCCCCCCAAACCCCTAAACCTGAAATTAAGTCAGTGACATTTAAAAAGAAAACTACAGAAACTCAGCTTGGCTTTGCCGTTCAGGAGCTTGGAAATGACGGCTCACAAGATGTTCTGTAGCACAAACAAATGTACCCTCTGGGCACAATATATATTATTGATCCTCAAATAAAAAGAGAGGAGATTGAAAAACACAGATTAGAAAAAAGCTCTAAGAAAACCTCAATTTCAAGTTCCAAAATAAATGCAGTTGCAGATGTATACTTGGGAAAAGTGCTTGGTATCTTCTGATACAGCACCTTCATAACTGTTGCAGTACAACAGGACATTGTAATTCACAGAGAATTCTCACAGGCTTCAGCTGATGTGGACACTAATTGGAAAATTCAATGAACAATGCAATCTATAAAGAAGTTACATCTTAACATAGAAAATAGTGTCCTTAGGAAAAAAAAAAAAAGGCTCCTATAGAACAATAGTTCAATGTAAGCTCTTTGAAAAGCTTACTATCCTGCAAGAAAACTCAGGGGAATTCATGTACAATGTTATGCACACATTAACGGTTTGAGCTCCGAAACAAAATGAATTGAACAGAATAGTCACCAACCCTCTTGGTTCCCTCTCAGTAAAAACTAAGAGTCAAAAGATAGCAAAAGGTTATAGAAACAAATTCTGAAATTATTATTACAAGATTTGGCCCAAATTACGTAATTCTACATCTAACTTCATTCATCTAATTGCAGCTGCTCACAGGATAGTGCGAGAATGTGTTTATGCATACTTTGTCTTCTGTTTAAAAAACAAAAGCAAACTCTCACTATTGGATAATCCATTTCTAGCTGAGTACTGCCCTCAGAAAACACACTTCTTAAATGTTAGGTCAGAAAGGATGAAAAATTTTAGTGCAGGTGTGTAAACTTCTGTTGTACTCAATACTACATTGTTTAACACTTCCGTAAACTGCACCCTATGTAACTGAGAAAATTTGTATATCAAAAAGCAAAATCTATATATTTTAACTAAGTGTTAAAGTGTTTCATTAAATTCTTGTCTTAACTGGATATGCGCTGTCCCTTTAAAAGCATCTCTGTGTGTTGAAATCTGCACCAAGGATCCATTCTTAAAAACTCTTTTTTTTTTTCATTTTTCTAAAGCAAGTCTTCTGTGACAGTGGGCACCTGAGACTATAAATAGTCTCCTGCTCATAATTAATAGCGTTCATGACTTTTCCTTGTCTCTCCATTAATGATTTCAGAGATACTCCAACTGGAGTTACATTTAAATTAAAGATTAAAAGTCCTTATCACACATGATGTACATTCATAATGACTTCTTAGCCACAGAATTGTTTATTTGAGAACCATTTTAACAACATTGTTAAAATAGGCTATCAAGTTGCAAATGCTAAAGCTATGAAAAATTATTGTCAAACTGCACAGTGAGTTACCAGTTATTATTACACATCTTACACCACAGAGATGTTGTGCAGTTTGTATTTAGCTCTGGAAGCACTGCCAGAATTGATGCTAACAGGAAAATTGTGAGATTTTAGACAACAGAGTAATAAACAAGATGAAACAGAAATTTTAAGTAATTGTATGGATAAAGTCCCACTTTTCAAACACAAATGTGTCTAAAATTAACATTTCATGTTCATATTTCAGAATCTAACTAGAAATCAGCTGATGTGAAAAAGTACCAAGAATGTACTGATCTAGTGGGCGCTGATATTTTCCAGTATCATCAAACACCTGGCCTGCTCTGTTTAGGAGCCTACCATTAGCATTTCACAGTGGCCAGATCTGAAAACCCACCTACATGTTCTTATTCAGCATCTCTTGCTCAACTTCGCTACCTTTTTATGGAACATGATTGCTTTTTTTGCTTTTTCAAAGCCTCCTTCCTTTATAGGTTCTTAGATTGAAGGCATTTCCTGCTTCAAGAAATTTTCTTGTATTCTCTATACTGACAGCACACTGTTAAGGCTCCAGAAATCAGCCGTGTTATTAAATGATTATTTATGTATGAGGTCACAGTAATTACCATTCCTAATGCCTTGTATAACCTAATACCTTCAGGCTGGTAATCTTTAGCATGTCTTCTTCCAACAAGAGTTAAGAAGCTTATGCTTCAGAATTTCAAGCAACTTGGAGAACAAGACACAATCCTGTTGCATTTCCAGCCTCACTTTTAACCGGTGTGTCTTTTCAGCTTCAGTTCTTACATGTTATCATTCTCTCATCACCCAATCTTTACAGTAAGTCCACTGGGTTCCATTAATTCTCAGACAGTCTTTCCATACTGAGTAATACACTTATTTAAATTCCAAAAAGACTCTAGCAATCTATCATTTCCATACTCCCAGCCCTATTTGTTTATTCGTCCAGCAAGATCATCTGAAAAGCACAAGCATCCTCTTCTGAAGCCAGATACACTTTCTTGCAGCTTGTAAGAGCTATAAGAGTACCCAGGAGGCGTATTGAATAGACTAATGCTCTTTGAATACATATACAGATTGCTGCTCCCCTTTTTGACTAACAAGAGAATTGCTACTACTTCACTCATTTTTCCTCGTTATATGTACATTTGATTTCTCTACACTAACTTATTGGCAGTACGTTAAGTAATGCTATTTCATATACCTTCCATATGTACAATTTCAACTCACATTTCTCATATTCTCATATCACTTGTTTTCTTTCCTTTAATTCCATACCTTTTTATTGGTCTCTTACTTTCCTAGAATAGTTCTTTTTAGGTTATTATTAACACCTACTGGTTCCAGCCTATCTGCTTCAGCCCAAAACCAAACCCAGACACTCTGCAGGTTTCCAACTCATCCCAGTAACTTGGAATTTTCCCAAGTTTCCCAGTAAACCAGGAATTTTCAGTATCCACCAACACTTCTCAACCCTGAAAATCACACGAAAAGATGCAGGTCAAGCACAGAAGCGTTGCTCTCAGTCCAGCAATAAAGAAAAGGACAGCAAAATCTAAGGAAACCTTTTCACCCTGAAATTATATCAAGTCTTGAAGGCACCTAAGCATCAAGGCAGGAATATAAGGATCAGGAAGCTTTGTACGTGCTTCCTGCAATGTTACAGACACAAATATAAATCCTCCAACACACTCCCTCCTCCCCATCACAGCTCTGTGGGCAGTGTGAATATAGGCAAGTTAAGAGCAGGCATGTCTAATCATTTTGAGCCATGCAGACAGCTCTTTTACAACAAAGAGGCAACTCTTGATTGCAACATTTGTTTAGCAGTGATTGTGTAGCCATGGCCTCATGCTGCATTTGCACCTGGCTACAACCAAACCAGAAATCTGGTATTTGCAGCCTGCCGGGAAAAGCCCCTGAGCAACCCAAGTAGCAGTGCCTGTGCAGCCACAGCCAGCAGAGAAGCTCCTGCTGCTGGTAAATCCTGCATCTCCAGCAGAAGGCTCTGCTGACATAGTCAGCGGAGGAAGAGGCTTTCTGCCATGTGAATAGCAGTGCGTGCCTTTCTTCCATGATAGCTTAGCACCAGCTCTGTGCCCTCCATCATTAGCCATCAGGACAAGTCTGCCCTGGATCTCATGTTGGTACACGGGTCTACGTTCTGGCAAACTGATACATGACAGTGTAAGTTTTAGGCTTTTTGAACGAGCTTCATGCAATGTGGGGAAAGAGAGGTGACATCTGATCTAGCCTGAAGCCTGCCAGTGGAGACTGGTCAATATTTTCTTTAAGAAGTTTGTACCAGCAGAGCAAGTTCACACTGGATCAGTAATTCACATGATGAGAGAGCCAGTCTGGATCCAAGGAAACAGTCAGAAGCTCCACTGATTGTCTCATCAGACTGTAGTTTCAGAGGTAACAGCAGTGTGTTGAGGAAACAAGTTTGCTCATCACATACTTGCATGCTAATAAGGAAGCATCTCCATCAGCTTGTAAGCACTTTTTTTTTTTTTTTTTTTGACACAGGAAATTTTAGATGAACCTGCTTCCTGCGTATCACTGGTGGCACAAAGAATGAGGTAAGGAATATATGGGTGGGAGGGCATGCCCCAGAACCAATGAACTTAAGCTGATGTGGATCTGCACCCTTACCCTTTCTTAGTAGCAGAGCCATGTTAAAAAGTTCCTAATCCTCCCCAACCCATGCATTCCATCACCTTTCATTATCTCGTTGCAACTGTATAGTTCCTGATCTCAGAAAAAGAGCAGGCATTCTATGAATGTCCTAAGACAGTTTTGCCTCCAAATAAAGCATTTTCCCTAACTATGTATTTAAAAGGCTCTTCAAATACAAATAAATAATTTTGCTAATAAATACAAGATCTTGACAGCTACACGACTCACCTCTAATTCTAACTTCCAATCTAAATGTGGAAAAATTAGCATGACTGAAATGTTTTCACTGCTCAGATTCATGGTCAGTAAGTGTTGTATTCAAACATTTTCTTTATTGCCCTGATTACTAGTCTTTCTATCAGCACTTCCCAGACCTTTCAGTCCCTCACACTCTCCCTCAGTAGAAAGATTGGCGTCATCCAACTATCTTTTCAATCATTGCTAGCATTTTAGTCTTTGAATTCCTCTAGAAGCCTGACTCTAGTCCCATTAATTCCCAATATTAAAAACTCATTCACTTCAGTGGGATTAAACACAATCGTAATCCCTTTATATTTGCAGTGTCATAAGAAAAGCAGGTTGTGTGATCAAACATTTACAATTTTTAAATTAAAACAAACTCATTCAAGAAGGTATTCATTTTTTGGTCAGCCTATCACTGTCATTTGTTCAGGTTCAGACACAAAGCCAGAAGAGTCTCTTCAGCTGTTCTGAAAGAGAAGGTGGGAGCTTTCATCGTGTTTCACCACCAAACCTATACTCATGCACCTTGCCCTTTCAGGGCCCTTGGCAGCTCACATGAAGTATGATCTGTGCTCCTTTCAGTCTCTCCTTTTCAGTCTGGTCTCATCACCACATTTTCACATTGCTTTTTATGGTGACTATGTATGACACTTTGTGGAGATTGCTGACAAACTTCTCAAACATGCCACATGGAATGGGCTCATCAGCCACTTCACAGGCCTCTGCACAAAGAAGTTGGACTATGTTTTCTCAAAGTCTTGCACATTCACCCTAACACATCTAGACCCATTTTAAATAATTCTAAATCAAAGCAGTTTGTGTCCCAGCACTTCAGATGGCAGGCAGAACTCGTCCGTCTGCCTGCTCTTGACCACAGCATCCTCAGGCACACATCCAGTGTGCTAGCTAGTGTGGAAACACAGACTAAGCCTCAGCCTCCAAAGTATGCCATTTTGTCTCTACTGTTTTCTTTCCACAGAAGTAGAATTCCTGTGATCCACTGTACCCTGCCCAAAACGGACTCCTATGTGTACTCCTATGAGGTCCAATGCCTTCTTCCCAAGGTAACAAGAATGTACCAGCTGACTGGTAAGAGTTTATCTCCTCAAAGCCCAAAGTGCCAATGCAAACAAATCATTCAATAGCTACAACAATCTGCTGTTAGAAAAGCTAAAGATGGCTCTGAGAGCTTTAGACAATTCCTCCTTCCAGATCTGAGTTATGATCTCCTTGCTGGAGGCAACAGTGGGGTCATGTTGCAGAATCAGTAATCTGAATAGGCTAGTTTGACAACTTGCCCACAGCAGGCCTGGTACCCTCCCTCTTCCTCCTCCCTCTGCTTCTCTCTGTGCTCTCCAGCTACCAAACCCATGCTGCTTTGGTAAAAACACTGGTAATTTTCTTTCTGGTTAATGTTAGATCTGTTCCCAAAGGCTGGTGGAAGGAAAAGGATGAAACCAAGAGGGCAGATGTTGGGCTTCCTAGTAGGGCTTCCTCTTTGAAATCAGCAAGCTGTCAGAACTGCAATATCATTCAGCACATCATGTTCATGCTCCTGAGCTGCTCCAGTGCCAAGTCTGGATACAAGTCAAAACTGTCAGCAAAAAACAGCTCAGAAAAAAGCAAAACATCACCCTCTGGGCACTGAGGCTGATTTTTCTACTGCCAGCAAGAAATGTAGCATTCAGCAGATGGACAGAATGAACAACTGGAGGAAAACGTAGCAACATATTTTGAAATATCATGAGTAGATGAGCTAGAGCTCATCTCATCATGCTGTCATGACACTTGGAGCATTCTTCTGTTCTTACTTCAAGAAGAGCTGAACAGTTTGCACAACTAGATCTGTCAGCTGAAAACAACCACGTCAATCAAATCTGCATAAAAACCACTAAAGAAACCAAAACAACACATTTCTATGGGGACAAGACCAAAAGCTTCATTTCACTGTGTCAGCATTCTACTATGCCAACTGCACTATGAACACACAGGGCTCTGGGCGGATAAGCACAGGGCTGATCTCATGATTGTTGGCCCCAGTAGCCTACGGTATTCTGCTCTGAAAGGTTTCTGTCCCCACAGCAGACGTGTGTGCAGTTTACAGCCTCCTTGTCTTATGGCAACCTGGAATTCGTCTTTTAAAACATTGGGCTAAAGACCAATTAAACTGCAACCTCTTCATGAGGTGTCCCTGCCAAGCTGCCTCTGCATGGGGCAAGAGCTCACCTGTCCCAGTGTGATGCTGTAATTCCACATGGAATTCATGTAACCACTCAGTAAATACCCCTAGTATTAAGAGCCTGCATATTACTTGCAAACTGGGGTTTAGTTTCTGTGTTACGTAGTTCATACGTAAGAAGTTTTACTAGGTTGCTTCAGGAACTTATCTGTAAATTTAAAAACAAGGCACCCAGTTTAAGTTTGAAAGAAATGAGGCAAATTTTATATGGTTTGGAAATCCTTTTCAAAGGTTTTCCCATGCCTCTCTAGCTCTGAAGAAAGCTCAAAATAGAAAATAAGGAAAGATGCAAAGATCTCCAGTTCAGAGTCATAGTCAAAGTTATTTTTAGACTAAACAGTCCACTTTTAAATAGTCAATTTCAATGTTCAAAATGTCTAAATATTCATTTTAAATAAAAGGGCATTATATATATAATTCCTATAGATATTTATAATCCTTGTCATTAACATGTAACCCTACACAATATGTAATTTTGTAATTCTGTGGCTATATGTTCATATTTATGTAAATGAGATCCTCAATGTACTGCAGCTGTTTCCTCAACCACATAAAGTGTTTGCTTGTTGCAGGAAAACATACATAATTACATTAAGTTGGCTGCCAAGAAATAATAGTCCTAGAAGTAAAACCTATTGATCAGACAACTGGTACATCAGTCTGTATGTCACAGCACAGCTGCTGTTGCTAGAAACTGTGGGATCATTCCTTTGTAAACTTTCCAGCTTTTCACAGATTCATGCCATGTTTCTTTCCCTCTATACAGCAGGATAGCTTAATGCTGTAAAATCAGCACCCTTCACTTCTCCTGATAACGGCAACTGCTTTAAAAAAGGCAAATCTTAGAACTCTCTCTCTTATAGACATGTGTCTTCCAGGTTCATAGCACACATGCGTGTGCACACATACTTTGCAGCATCAACTCAATTTTCAGTGGAGGCAGTTACACAGTGGAGAATCTAAGTGTTCAATTTTGGAGTCTGGAAATCACTATAGAACTTTCATGGTGGGGATGGAGAAATTTCGGACATCAAATATTTGGCTGCTCCTCTGGGCACAAGAAGATGTTTCGTCTTCTCTGGGTGCATCTGTACAGTCTGCCTCCAGAAATTTCAGAGACCAGCTAGCCAATAGAATACACAGCCTTGCTAACAGTTCTACCTCCTTGTTGCTGGAAACCATACAACATGGTGATAGCTTATGGATCATTTTAATAGGATTTCTTAAACTACAAGTGATGGTTTGCTGGAAGCTTTACTAGATTATTTGAATCTTCTTTAATATCAACTGGTTAAAACAAACCACAGCCAGATAACAACTTGCACTGACCACTTTGCTTCACTATAACCATTCTGGGGCGGAGTAACAAGCCAAACATTAGCATATTTGCACGCAAACTGAGATCATGAGGTTGATGTTTTTGGGAGGGACAAGCAGATGCTGCAAGTCAAAGACAAGGGAGAGGAAGGTAACAATCCATTAGCTCTAGGTGATCTGGAAAACTCTGAGACATGCATCTAGCTGTTCCACATCAAGAGAACTCTCTTCTCTCACACAATATGTCCAGGCAAGCTTGTAAGGATCACCAGAATCAGAAAGGAAAAACTGATTACTGCTACCACCATGCATGCCTTCTGTGTATGATGTTTCAGACTGATGCGCACCACAGACTCTAATTTAATATTTCATACAAATCAAATGTTTTATCTGCTGTGCCATTTTATGATCTCTGACTTAAGGAAAATACAATGCTCACTGCACCAACCAACTCTGAGCTGTAAACTGTTTGCCTTCATTCGCAACACTGGGAACTCCCTAGCCTCCTGCTCGTCTCTGCTTTGGTGCAACCATGAAGGCTGCGGGTGTAAAACCCTTTACCCTGTATCCCAAAATGATTGTCAAAAAGTGACGAAACACTATAAAGAGTCAATACATAAAGCCGTACATGATTCTCTAGCTAATTATGGAACTGCCACTGTGAGATTTTAATTTTAACAGTAACTAGAAAAATGCTTGATAACTTCATTCTCCTGTCAATTCTTAAGATAAAAGAAAACCACAGTATACGTATCTTTTAAAACACTAACTCTTGACTGTGGATATGTCCTGGCAAAGTTTTAGCAGCTGCAGTGATCTGCTCTCCTGCTGAATCTGGCTTGTTACAGGGTAGAATTTGTTTACTTTTACCAGATGAAATAAAACAGTTTGTCAACAACAGCATGTATTTAGTAAAAATGCAATCTATAAGTAAGCCCCTTTGCAAATCCTATCTCTCAGTTTCTTCTCCAACAAAACCTCACAAATGAAGAGCAGTGGAGATTTTCTATTTTTCTATTTTCTGTTACCACATCTCTAAATCTGTCCTCCCTGGCCCTCTCCAAAAATGAAGATTTCTCCTCTTTTTCTCACAACGTTGGACTTCCCCTTTCATCATAACCCACAAAACCCTCACACTGAATCATCAATCCAGTCACGGGAAGTTGGATGTACCTCACACTGGAGAGCAGCTGAGATACAGTGAAATGAGGCACGTTTGTACCAGCTGAATATATTGCCTTTTCACACTCACAGCCCTTGCCAGCTTGAAAATGAAGGACTGAACTTGAATTGGTGATTCATTTTAGAACAGCTGAGCCACTAGCTCTGTTCCTACATTATATTAGTATTTTCTCTTCGACTTCTGTTGACAAAGCTTTGTGACCCAGTCATGACAATGGGCAGCTGGTGTCTGGCTCGAACATGTACAGCAGTGTGCAAACCATGGAACAAATACAACCAGCTCAGATCTGCCGAGTAGTTTGTGCTGCCTGACAACAAAGGGATAGCTTTAGCAATTGGCAAGTCAAAGCCTGCAAACCTCCCATGAGATACACAAAGGCACACTGAGATGAAATGCATCAAGCTGAGACTTGTTGTCTTTGGAGGCACGATCTGGTCAAAAAGGGTGCTCTGACCTGCAGCCCGCACTGTTTCAGACCGGGCAGGTGTGGAGCTGTGGCAAGGTGTGTGTTGCCAGGGGTGCTGGGCGAAGCCTGCATGTCACATCGTCAGAACATACTCATCTTTAATTAATTCAATTGCCTGCTTCTAGAGCTAAGTAGCTAGAAACAGAGCCTCCCAGGAGCTGCCATTTCTACTGAAAAACTAATCAGAAATCACAAGAAAGTGTAGTTTGGAAGCACTAGGAAAAAAGTTAACTGTAGAGGCACTACTTGTTTCTTTTAAACAGAAGCCGATACACAAGTTTAAAAGAAACAACAAGTTTGTCAAACAAAGTTTGACAGGGTGCAAAGGACCAGCCGAATTGATGCTAAGGATTCCCCAATCCCAGAGAGGCATCCCACAGTGCACTGTAAATGAACTCCCACTCAACTACTGTAGAGGAGACAACAGAACACTCATTTACAACACTACATAACATCTTCCGCAAAACTAGTCTCTCTGAGCACTCTCTGAACCCAGAACAGATGAGTTACAGAAGCTCTTGCAAAAGAGCAAGAGTGTTATGGGTTCAAGCCACCCAGTGCAGGTGAGGCCTAAGGCAATGGCAGTAACATAGGAAAGAATGGTAATACCAAGGAGGCCATGAGAAATTGTTCATTATCAGTGGTTAGTGCCTATTTCAGAGTAAACAGACTGAGGAGAAATTGATAATTAATCTTCTCACACTAATTATGACAAATAAAGACTACAGTAATTGCAACCATCTAAGTAAAGTTATAGATCTACTAACTTGCCACTTAACATACTCCTTTGTTAGAGCATGGACTGGATGTGTCCCATCAGGTTTAGTAAAAGACTGCATCACTACCCTAAATGGGAGATCCATTTTCTTTAGAGTAATCAAAATAACAAACCCAGTTACTGTGTGCTGAGAACTGATTTCTTACATGTGCAATGGGAAACAACAAGCTTTCAGATGCTCCTAGAATCAAGCAAGTAGGCAAGCACAGAATCTGTACCTGAAACAAAAGCCCAAACAGGGCAAAAGAATCAGAGCAAAGGGAAGTCTGTCATAATCATCAGCTTTACCCCAAAGACCCTCTTGTTGTCTCTTTAGTCCTATTCCAGTTCCTAATGTGGGAATTTCATTGACTTGGACCTTGTGTCAATTTTTTTTTCCACTTTTACTGCATGACCCAGATTTGAGACACCATGCTTTGAAATCTATTCCAGATAAAAGTGCATGCCAAATTATTTCCCCATGCATATTCTGTCCCAAATTCAGCTCCAAAACAGCTTAGCAATTTGCATTGTTATTGCCCTTGAAAGTTTTTCACTTTTGACTTCTGATACCTTCTGCTACTAATAGAATTGTCCCTTCAAAAAATAAAGATACTTATTTCAGATACCTTCTGCTACTAATAGAATTGTCCCTTCAAAAAATAAAGACATTATTTAACTAGAAGAGAGATCACCAATAGAGAAAGAAATTTTAATCCTACAAATATCCACATAACTAAGAAAGAGGAAGTAAGAGTCCAAATATATCAATTTTACTTTGGAGGACTTACTGAAAACCATAGACTAAAGAAGCTTATTTTCTCAGAGATGATTTTATGGTACAGCAATATCTGACATCAGTGTAAGACCAGCAAAATTTCCTTAGTATGCAATGAAGTGCCTAGGGTACTGCACTAATTACGCATTTGGCAAGATGTGAACTCCTCTGCATTTGTGAGTAGCCTGTTAGTGCGCAAAATGTAAGGAGCACAGATCAACAAGCAAGCTCAAATACCACATGGGAAAAAAAAAAAGTAAGGAAGGAACCTATATGACTATATCGTCAATGGCCAAGTCATCTGATCCCTCTGCATGTGGTAGAATAAAATCTGCAGAAGCCAAATCCCTTCCCTAGACGCTCATCTTTCTTGAAGCCATGAATACTAACCAATGTTAATGTAAATGCTGACAGGCACCCAATCATTATTTAAATAAAGAAACATTTCTCCAAGAAGCACCTTTCCCAGGTCTCCCAGCAGAGTTTACACTGTCTGTCTATTGTTAGACTGCACACTCCTCGGGCCAGGAAGTGTCATTTTTACTGCCTCTTACAGTGCTAAGTACATTATTGAAGCTTAGCATCCATAACTATGAAAAGGAAAGCAAAGAAAAATCCCACAAGTTAACTTTGATGTGGGTTGCAGATCCCAGTCCTGTTCTGACATCAGGAAACTGGACTCGCAAAGGATTTGTGAAGGCTGTTATTAAAAATGGTAAAGATATTTAAGGCTCACCTACAAAGGGACAAATGGGAATGTTAACATGTTTTACTCCAGTTTATTTAACTGCATGAAACCTTTCCATGGACCTTTATAATTATAGTGGCTTTAATTTTATTAGGGGAGGGTCTTTCTACATAAGGAAGTCAGTGTACAGTAAGGTGGGTTACAAATTTCTGGATGTCTGGCTGCTCTACACTCATTCTCCATGCAGTGATGATAGCTGAGGCCACTTATATATATATGTATATATATGTATATACAAATCATGCCCACACAGGGATGAGGAGTAAACAGCATGTCATCGATTCACACTCTGCTGAAGAGCCCTCTGAAGTGTCAGATGACAGTGATACAAGTCAGATCTTCAGGGTATGTGTACCTTTGTCATCAAACTTTAATCCAGGCATTCTCTGTTGCTTCTGTGCCCTCAGTTACCTCACACAGCTTTTCCTCCCTGTAGCGTGGTGAATGCACAAGCTGGCATAGACTTTTTAATCTCTAGTTTCTATGGGGTGACAGTACTGTACCATCTAATAACAGAATTAAAATGCTGTCATGCTGGGTGCATATATAAATGTCATAGTGAAAAAGTCTGTCTCATCTCCTACTGTTGAATATTTATACTGAAGTAGTGACCAGATTCCTCAATGAAGTTTGGGGTTCCGTTGTGTTTGTAATTTTCTGCATGTAACAAGTCAATCCAATCACATGCCTAGAATATTTATCTCATCTGGAGATGACAAAACTCCAGGGAACATCTACCTCACATGATCCAAAACCTGCATGACAGCACAATTTAACAAGACTGGTTACTTCTCTTATAAATAGGTTTTAAGAAAAGCTAGGATTTTCATTTCAACTTTAACTCTTCCTAGAATGCCTAAATAGCACTCCTTCCTGTCTATATCCATATTGAGTGCAGTTGGGAATGTTTTTACTATTATAAATGCTAGGAATTAAAAGACAGCAAACCATCATCTGGAAGATATTGGTACCAACGTATAACTGGTAATATATGGATGCTGGCACTGATCAGGACTTAATCCTGACCTTCCTGAATAGGACATGATGAACTAGGTCCACTCAGATTTTGTCAGCATTATTTTAAAACAGAAACCACAAAAACACACAGTATCAAATGCATGCTCAGACACTTCAGCCCTTTGGTGAGAGGGAACACAAATCATCTTTTCCTCTGCAGCTACATTCACAGTAGCCCTATTAAAAAGCAGAGACCAAACACTTGTACCACGTTATGTTACATATTCAAACATTCTATTAGAAGGAGAGTGAGTGGATGTACTTTGCCAATTCAAACCAGATCTCAAGCAATATTCTCCTTCCTTGCTATTAAGCATCTCAGCCTCCCAATCTGTAATAACTGGAATTGGAATCCTCTGTCTTTTGCCACAGCATTTCCCACTGATTTAACCATTCTATTCATATTTTTTGCTGACCTGATTTTTCTCCCCTTTCACTTTTAAATCCCCTATTGACTTGAATTAATCTTGCAGGGAGCTTCTATGACTGGGAGCTCACTGAGTTTTGAAAGCAAGCTCTGCTAGCTCACGAAAGGCCTTCTCACACATCTACTTTCAAAAAAAAAGGTTAAATGCCTAGTGACAGAGGCAGCCAAGTATCATTGAAAAAACCTGCAGTCCACCGCATACACAAGAAGAGAATGAAAGTGATGGCTACAGCAAATCTGTACCTGAGGTGCTGTTTCGATTCAAGTTAAAACTCATTTGGGGGAAACTGTAAAATTTTGCATAGGAAAAGTAAAGACAGAATGGCTGCTAATTAAAGGACTGGCCAGTTTCATGTGTACAATACTAAGACCCTGGAATAAGCTCTCTTACCTCATGCTGTACCATAAGCAAAATATCAATTATGCACTGCATCCATCAAAACCTGTAACTAGCTACAGACCTCATGCCTTAAATAGCAACATGAAGCCATTTAACAGGATTTGATCCTCGGTTTCTACTTTTCTCCCTGTCTTAAAACTGAAGAGTATTTACACAATAGCTATCTCTATCAACAAGGAGTCTTCAGTGTGATGCAAACTCATGCTGTACACCTAATATAACCTCTCTGAATAAAAACGTATTTCAGTTATGAGACTGTGAACAGCGGGAATTTCAGGTTCCTGCAATTTGTGAAATATTCCTTTTTTTCAGCTTAATTGCCCTTTCTTATTTGCATTAAAGTGAGGAGAGAAAGAGCTTGCAATTTCACAACATATACTGAACATTGGCTATATAATAATGAAGCATACTAGGAATATAAATTAAAAAATATTTTGTTACAATCAGATACAAGTTTATACACAGTAGGAAAGAACTATATCCCTGCAGTGAAAAGTATGGAAACAAACATCTGCTGGTGCCCAGAAAAATATGAAATAGCTCTTCACTTTTTTTCTCAGTCATGCTGTTGAGTAAAATCCCCATTCCAAGTATAGTGGTTGCACTTACCATTTCTGCTATTACATTCTATATAAGAAAATTCTCTTAAATGGAGATCAAGAAACAGCATGAAACTACAGTACTGAACAACATAATACAGCTGTAATAGAAATTCCTACTGATGTCTGCATTTCATGTAGCTTTATAGTTTCGGGTAGTGATTCACAAAGTGTGGTCTATGGATTGTTGTTAGTCAGCTAAGCCATGTTAGCGGATCTACAGAGCTACTGAACATACTCAGTAGCAACCTGGTACACTGGGAGCTGTCCCCACCCATGGCAGTGGGGTTGGAACTACATAATCTTAAGGTCCTTTCCAACCCAAACCATTCTATGACTCTATGATTCTATTTTCAGAAAAGAACGTGATAGAAGTGCATGTATCTCTTAGAAACTTAGAGGCCTAATATTGATTCATAATTACACCCTGAACAATCAACCCCTCCTCTCAATTATAGCGGAATATTAACAGAAAGCAGCATTCATGCTGCTTTTAAAGAACAAGGATTCATGTTTCAGATGGAAATAGAAAGGTTATAAATGGCCACAAGCTAAACTTTCAGCCAGGGGAAAATACTCTTACCCAATTACAAGAAAACTTCTTGTCCCTTCCTGCAATTAAACCATTCGGCTGCACTATTACTACTACCAGAGCAGTCTTTTCTAGCTAAAGAGGCAAAAGCCATCTCATGCAAACAGAGCAGTCATTAGGCAAGGGAAATAGTGTGAGTCTAAAATTACAGAAGGCATTGCTTCATAGCAGAAATATTAACAAGTTTTTATCTCATGTTTTTTGCTAAATTTTCTTCTCCTTTGTACGGCTTTCCTGTTTGTTTGGTTTTCTTTTAAATATATCACTAAGAGCTTTGTGAGTTTCTGGTGTGAAAAATATTGTGTAACTATTGTGCTTAGACAGAAACAAATGAAAACACATTTTTCCTTAAGTGCTTAGACATGGGAAAAGGTAAAGGAGAAACTAGTTTCAGCTGGAGCGACTTTTGCATAAAATAATATTTATGAAGATAAACTTCAGATTACAATAAAAGGTACAGAATCTTTTTGCCTGTTTTGACAATTCTTATTACAATACCAGAGCTGTTGACAGCAGTCTTATGAAAGTAGGTATTACAGAAACTAAGCACATTACATCTAATTTTCCTAGTACTTTGACCTTTGAAAATTAGTGTACATTCTTGAAGCGATTATACAGCTGTCTGTAAGTTTATGACCAGTATCTACTGAAAATATTTGCAAATTTAAAAGAAACCATTTTCACTTTTAATTGCAGTAGCAAAACTATTATCTTATTACTATTCTTACTCACTATGAAACTGCAAAGTTTGTGTAGGCAAATTATCCCTCTTGCTGCTAGATAAAAAAAACTGAACATGAAGCTGCTGAAATAATCTTGCAGTTCGGGCATTTAAAAATTAAGTAAAAATGTTATTCACAGATTCACAGGAGGAGCAATAATGAACACTTATTGGTTTTAAAGATATTTGGTGATTTCATTCATGCAATTTAAAACTATCCCATTGTTTTAAATGTCCTTGGGAGTTCCATGCCACTAGCTGCGAATTTGAGAAAATGAAATGCTGTTTTCCATCGACGTGCATTAAATCCATATCATATTTTCCTTTAAGAAGCTTATGTCAGTCAATATGGATTCTGTACATTACCCACTGTTTTTGATACTGTATCAAATTAAATAAAACATCCAAGGAGCTACTGGAGAGGGTCCAGCAGAGGGCCACAAAGATGATAAGGCATCTGGAGCATCTCTCTTATGAGAAGAGATTGTGGGAGCTGGGCCTATTTAGTCTAGAGAAGAGAAGAAATGCATATAAATACCTCAAAGGCGGGTGCCAAGAGGACGGTGCCAGACTCTTTTCAGTGGTGCCCAGCAACACGTCAAGGAGCAATGGCCATACATAAGAACATGAGAAGTTTCACCTCAACATGAGGAAGAAGTTCTTTATGCTGAGGGTGGCAGAGCACTGGAACAGGCTACCCAGGGAGGTTGTGGAGTCTCCCTCTCTGGAGACATTCAAATGCCTGGACGTCTGGACATGTTCCTGTGTAACCTGCTCCAGGCGGCCCTGCCTTGGCAGGGGGTTTGGACTAGATTATCTCCAGATGTCCCTTCCAATCCTAATGATTCTGTGATTCTGTGATCTCATAAAGAGAACAAGATATGCACACATTGTTTTCAAGGACTTGACAAAGAACCATTAGCTGCACAGTGTCACCATGTCTTCACAAATAAGGGAGTAAGGAAAACTAGAAGCAGAGGACAACGGAAATAAGAAGAGGAAAAAAGCATGTTAAAGAAAGATTCGAGAAGGTGTAAGAGTTCTTAGACACCAATACCATGGCATCCAACTCACTGGCAAACTATCCCTCAGAAGTACGCATGGGTACTACTGGAGAAGGCTGGGAATTTATTCTTCTTGATAACTGCTACTGCCTGTTGGTCAGGCAGCTTGCTACCATTCTTCCTTGCGGAGGATGGCCTTCACAAAGATCATAACCTTTCTCTGGAAGTCCATCCACAACTTACACTAAGCCTTCAGATGTTACAATTCTTCTTAATCAGTTTTGCCTACATGAAAAAGGCCCATACTAAGCCTGAGACCATGACGATCTTGGGTCTCAGATTTTTAACCATGACCACAATTTAATGCAGACTACAGACTACTACCACTACTATACCACCAGGTAAAAATCAAATACTTAATCTACTTAAAAGCATTACAGAAATATATACTCAAGGACACAGTTTAAGGACACATTTGACTTAGTACAGCTAAAGTATAACTTCTTTGCAATTCCAAATCACTAATGTCACTTAGGAGCAGTTTTGTACAACATTCTGAGTCCGTATACGAGGCTTGATCACTGCAGTGACGATACAAGAAAGGAATACTTGCTGTTGTAGTAATCATGTCTGGAGGACATGCCTTTCTAAAATGTACAGATCACATTATGAGAATTTTGTGTTTCAAAGTGAAAACTGAGGTAGTAGAACATTGAAAAAAAGCCAGGAATGAACCTTGGCTATTTTTCAGTTTTAGATCCCCATAAGCATTCTGATATCATTCACTTTCATATGTTAAATTGGAAAGGAGAAGATTTGAAGTTTCAAAGGCCTATTTATCTTCCTCCTAATCTAGCATGCTTGTTCCCTTTGCAATGAAACTTCTACTGTTATCTGCTCCTGCCTGTTATCACATCATCCAACTTCTCTCCAGTGTTTCTGACCTTCACCTTGCACTTGCTGCTTCTCTCATTCCAAGCTCCTCTGGGGGATGCCAGCTCTGAACTGAATCATATAGGGGTTTTTTTGCAAACTCTTTTTCAAAAATCCACATCTTCTGTAACACATGCAAGGTATGAGGTGACTAACAACAGGTCTACCATAGGGTATCTGGGAAATGTTTGATAGTAAAAATAGCAATAGCAAAATTTATTCTTTTTTACTCTTCATTGATTAGTTCTTAGGGCATGTCTGCACTGTACAATACCACAGGACACAGAGACACCTGAGCTGCTACTCAATGAGCCAGCTCTGTGGGACAGAGCTAATTAGCCTAAGCACAGTGCCATGCTAGCAGTGTTACTTTGCTTTTAAGAAGGAAGTTAGTATGTCTTCACAATATCATACTCTGCCCTGTCACTACACCAGCCTGCTCAGTGGTAGCCTGATGATTTCTGTGTCTACCAGAGTGTAGAATTTCATTGATAATTGTGCAAATGCAACTCCATTAAAGTTAGCAAAACTCATATGATGACTTATTTGTAGATAGTTTTTTTCTCAAGGCCTTACATGCATGCAAACAAACACTTTTCCTAGATAAAAAAAAAGTTCACTTCTGAATGAAATCAAGGGATTGGTCACCCAGAAGTGGGTGGCTTCAGCTGTGTGCATATAAACCAGCCATTTGGAAGACATGTAAAGGAATTTCTTGACATTTCTTGAAATAACTTCTACATTGCAGAAATTATTCTCTTTTTATGCTCTTTCAACATTATATAAATTTGAATAACTATTAATTTCATTTCCATCTACATTTAAAAAATAGAAAGAAAGCATTTCTATACATTGCAAGACTATACTGCTCTGTGAAAATTTTGCTACACACTAATAAGGGAAGTCCACATTATGGCTTTGTACGCATGTTACAGGTGGAGTCAAGGAAGCCATTCAACGAACAGAGGTCTCAGCCAGGAAGTCTTGCTGACCACAGTTTGCAACTAAGATGATGATCTTCAAAAAAGTCACCTTAGAATCTAGCAAAATAGAAGTAATAAACTTATGAAGGCAGCCATTAAAAGTTTCCAAAAGGTAAATGTATGTGAATTAAAGTGTTTAGGCCCATCTTAAAGACCGTTTAAGCATATTATAACTGACTAATTAGAAGCACCTATAATCCAGAAAGGAAACAAGTGAACTAGGCTAAAACAGTATCACTGACCAGTAAGATCTCTATAAAAAGTTGTCAAAAAATATGAGTTCTTCAAAATACAGAAATCCCCATCATGATCAAGTCAGCCATACAGGACAAACTACAGACTGTGAAATGTAAAGTTGAATTTGAAGTCAAAATGGCAAGATTTATAACGTAACAGATTTTGAAAGTATATTTTCCCTTCTTTCAAAGAAAGAAATGAAAACATCCTGAACTAACAGCGCAGCTGAGAAAGATATAGTTATTATGGGTAATATGGGATTTGAGCTGTGTTCATATATCAAATATAGTTGTGGTTGGGACACTATCACACAACTGCTCTTTTCCTCTCACAACAAAACCTCTGGCTTCACACATACCCTGATATCTTAATTTAAGCCAAGAGTGAATCTAGGCACTGAAAGCAAGGCAATAGCAGCTGGTCTGGCACAGTTCCCTCAGCGCTGCCAGGGAGGCCAACAACATGCAGAGAACAGGGCAGCCAGGATATGGCCTAATGTCCCTTCATTCAATAAGGGCACCCTGCTAGGTAGAAAGGATTGGTCTTATTGATAAACTGCTGTTGGCCATGTCACATAAAGTTTGTGGGACCCATTACCTGCATGTAATAATCAGTGGGAGAGACTTCTATTTCCACCCTAGAGTACTCCAGAGTAGCACAGCTGGGGGTCTTTTCCAGCCATTCAGGCAGAGTCTCCCATTGGCAGAACAGAAAACCTCCCAAATTCAGCTACTCCATTTGCTCACAGCTAATCCAGTGAGCTCTGAAACACCATGTCCCACCTAGTGAGGCAGAACGGAGACCTCATAGTGCACTTCCAGGCACTAACTCACTCCATGGGAAGCCACTGGTGCATGTGGCCAGGCATAGCACCAACAAACTGCTTTAGGAATAATGATCTGGGTGCAACCAACTTCCAGCCCTGTCCCAGAGTCACTATCACAGACTCTTTTGTGTGGACAGCTCTGAATTATCACTATTTGGTTTTGAAAATATAAGCCTCCTGATGTAACAGGTTTATTTCTAATGCAGTGTGGTGAACATAAAAAAAATTAATTTTAATTATCTATATATCTGGATTTTTTTCAGACTAGCCAGTTCCATAAACTACATTTTTATGACATTCTCATCCTTGACATTTTGGCTTCTATTTTTCCCAGGTGGGTTGCTTAACAACCAATTTCCAACATGCTCCAAAGTGACTAGTCTGATCATCCTGTCACAAGTTCTCGCTCACAGTGATCTCCACACCCACCTTCCATCTCAAACTGGGGGCCATATTTTATTGGTTGAACAGCAAGAAAGCATTAACAGTAATTACAGGAATGTTTTTCCTCTGCTCTAATTACAGTGACATCAACATTCTATTAACCTTTAAATCACTGGTATTTTTCCAAGAGAGAACTGTAATGAACAGTAGTTAAGAAAAAAGCTCCATGACTTCAGTGTGAAGAAAATGAGCAAGAAACAAAGCAGAGAGAGCATATCTGCTGCCAGTATAAATGCCTCCTAACAACCCTCTTGCACTGATGGACATCACTGCCTCTTACAGGCCAAATCCTCAGCTTGTGTATTTTACAATAGCTTCCTATTGTAAAATTCTGGTAGCCCAGGAGCTATAAGGCACAGCTTTTATATTTGGTCTTTGGATCTCTTAAGAAAAAACACCTGGAACTTGAAGTGCTAAATGTGGCATGATAGGTACCTAGCAGCTGGAATAGTGAGGAGTTACTGTCTTGCATACGCTCCTGGACAGACAGAAATAAGCATTGTTCTGGATTCATCTTAATAATGAATGAAATTAATAATATCATTACAATAATGATAATAATCAATTGTGAAATAATTGAAAATAATGAAAATAATCAATGAAACATTGACGAACATGAAAGAGACATGGTTTTCTTTCCTTTGTGATAGTTTAATTTTGTCTGTTACAAAGTTGATACTTCTTTTTATAACATTGATGAGATTCCTTAATTTTTCTGCAACTGACCTCAGAATGGAAATAATTTTCAGAGACGCCAAGGAAAGAACAGGTTGGCAGAAACAATACTTTATGGAAAAAGTCAAATGAAGTAGCTGATATTTTTGTGTATTCTGGAAACGATGTTTAATGATTTAGGGATTCTTAGTCAGAGGAAAGTTTTTTGTCCCTCTAGGTTTTCCAAGCACTTCATTCCTTTAAAGGAAGACTGTGGAAACATTTCCCAGGAGAATATGAATATTCAGGAAAAATAGGGAACCATTTTGCTGACACATATTTTTTTGCTTGGTTGTTTCTGGCAGAGGTGCCTGTTCCCCAAATACACCAAATCAGCCAGATATACAATGGCAAGCACCTCTACAATGATGTAACAAAAAATTCTGTTTACAGTAGCATATACAGAAGCTTGGCGTTATAAAGACATGGGAGAACCAGTAATGGAATAAAACAACCTTATTACCTCATGCATGACTAGAACGAACACAATGTGGATGATTCCGCATGGAAACAAAATTGTTCTCTTCTTCCAATGACAAGCATTGCTTTCATAGACACAGTTCTTAAGTCAGTCTAGAATTCTGCTGTGTCTCCTTTGTAAATGTGTTTAGGACTATCACTTAAGGTTAAGCCTTCTCCAGCTTTGCCTTGATTTCTGGCTAGCATATTTATGTGTGTGTATTATGAACTTCACTCAATCTACCCCTGCAGAATGAGATCTGAGTAAAAGACTTCCCACTCAAAGAACTTTATTTTTTAATAGAGGTCAATCCTAACTTCCTTTTTTTCAGTGTCTTTCGTAAGAACAGTTCTAGTTCATGTAAATAAAAAAAAAAAAACAAAACAAATAAAAGAGGGGGACCAGGTGAAGAAAGTGCTATGACAAAGGAGTCCAACTGTGACCAAATCCTTGATCTGAACAAGGCAGAGAAGGGACTTAAGCCAGCTTTCTTCTCTTGCTGTGTGACAGATCCACAATGCCATGCACAATCTGGATTGATTCTACCTCTTTGTGTTTGAAATGTCATCCAGGATTTCAGGGAAACCTTTGTTGACCAAGAACAACTGAAACTGCTTTTCTCAAAGGAGAAGTTTCAGCATTTCCTCAAAATAGTTTTGTCAACCAAAAAAAATACCATGACCAGCAGACTTGTACCATTTTCTAAAATAGCCAAGAGGCTTCAGGACTATGAGATTAATTTTCAAAACTTTATACCCTTAATCTTACTTCATTTCCTTGAGGGTGAGAACAGTCAGCATGGATTTACCACAGGTCAGATGAAGATTATAGAAAGCCAAAGGCATAGTGGAGCATGCAACAGCAGTATAACCCTGGTGGCGTTAGGAACGTAGTGCTTTCTGAGCCTTGGCAGAGGTGACCGACTCCAATACAGGAGCTCTTAATTCAGCACACACGTTTATTGAAAATGCATCTACGAAGAATTCAGTTCTAATGAAGCAAGTAAAAGGAACTGAAATTGCTTAGTACATACCTTTAGCAAATCTTATTCATCTTAATATATTGGCACTGCTACAATTAATAGCCTGTTTGAATTTCCCTTACAGTTTCTATTATGGCAGCTTTATAATTCAGGCATAAAAATCTTGCCCTGGGCTGAAACTTGTTATTTAATGCCTTAGTTCATTTCAGCAGCTTACCTCCTGCCCCGAAACAGTAACAGAAGCTGCCATGTGGGGTTCCTCAACCTAACATGCTGGTAAGGGGGCAGCACACTCAGCTTGCTGTCTGGTGTAAAGTTTGTAAGAATATATTTTTAAAAGAAATACCTAGGTCTTCCCAAGTGCAGATAGAGTTCAGGAAGTAGCTCTTCTAACTAAAACTTTAAACACAATCAGAGAATATCCCTAGCAACTTACTGACTTATTTGCCTATCCCCAGTACAAGGAATTTGAATCTTCCTGTCACCTTGGATAAGGACCCTATTGGCAGACTGGTTTTTGAGAAGGAATGGTCTTTACTGGAGGCAGAAAGGACAGCATAACATGTGCATTGAGAATGAGATGGAGGACAGAGGAGCAAGAGCAGACCAACAACTGGGAATGAACAGCCACCCAAATGGCCTAAGATATAACCAACAGCCATATTCAAAAAAATGCTCATGGGCAGGTCAAAGAAATGAGCCAGAAAGAGATTTGAAGCAGAACTATGTTTGGTTGAGACTTCTACCATGATAAAAGAAGTGATGGCATTTGGCTTCTTTCCAGATTGGACATTACTCTTCATTATAACTCAAGCCGTGACTCTGCAAACATGAACACCAGATCCGTACAGTATCAAATCACTTTACCAAACCTGATCCGCATCAGCCATGGAGGTAAACTGCACTTGCATTGAATTATACAGACCAAAGATAATGTTTATGATGGTTTTCTACTACCACATGAAGACAGATATGTCTTAACTAGCAAATGCACGTTATGCATGATGGTTTGCAACTGGAACACAGACACTTTCCTGATTAGGAGTTCAAAATCCTAATGTACTACATCATCAAATCATCATCCCAAAGGCAAGGTGTTGTGTTACATACCCTCACAACTCCACTACACATTTCCTTTCCTTTAAGACATTACAGGCTTCCTATCCTCTCACCGTAATAACAATTTCTTTGAAAAAAAAAATTTTTTTATAATTTACTGAATTCTATATATGTCCATTTCTTGAATTCTCTTCTAGTTTCTGAAAATTCAAACAGAATTAATATCTGCTTTTTTTCAATTATCTCCAAAACACTGCCAAAGTATCACCTTCTACTATTATGCAATAAAATTGCATTAAACCGCGAAAGGTGACTTTATGCATCACTTATATTATCTGTGCAAAACCACAGAATAGTGACTTTAAAAGTAAAAGTAAGTTACTGAAAAATAAGGAATAGTAGGGAAGAGTTATGATGGGATCATGCATCAGCCAGTGCTTTTAAACAAATCTATTTAGACTTATTAAAGTTAGTCTGAATGGGCTGTAGTGCTTTGGGGTAGGATAGATGTATGCAGCTGAACTGGAATCAGGCAATGATACAGTACTCAGTGTCTGTGGAAAAAAAGATGATGCTCAACACTGACTGGAGTAGGAGGAAAAACAGGGTGGTAGAAAATATATAGACTAGAACAGGCGCCTATAGACTGGAACTGCAAGTTACATAAATGTCCTCAGTTTGCCATTTCATATCTTGTGAATGCTTAGTTTTGCTCTGCTGACATTTTTATGTAGCTCTGTGTGGGGATGTCACCTGTGGAACAGTGGCTCCACCAATATTAGAGTGGAACTGGCAGTAAAGATCTCTGGTTTATATTTCCAGCCTTGCCACTGACAGTACCACTCACCATGAAAGTCACTTCTCTATTCTTCAGCTGCCCCATTTATAAAACATGAATATTGTTATTCGCTTACTTCACAGAAAGTCTTAATGATTCAGTTACATACTTCACTGAAAAATAATATATATGAACCTTCCTCAAGGAAAAGAAAATAAAACCTGCAGTTAGCATAGTTCCTGTCCAAAGGAATCACAATAAGAAGAAAACGAGTTGTAAAATGGTCATTTTTAAGAACTTCACCAAACTGTAAAGGCTATCACCTCTGACAGCATGCCGGAATAGAGTTTGTGTGAAAGCACAACCCTACAGATAATCACAGCTGAACACTGAATAGGCAGCCACCACAGAAATTATGTTTATACTGAATCACTCAATGAGAAAACACCGTGCTCTTTTTCAGTTTTATGCATATCATGTCAGAGCAGGATGAGATTCTACCAGTGCACGGACACAGATTTCTCATAAACAGGAAAAACTCCCAGGTTAAATCCACATATTTTAAGTCAGAGGTTGGCAGAGTTTTTCATTAGCCTTTAGATGAACCTGTTGTTTAGGGTGTTATTCTCTCTTCTCACAAAAGATGTACTGTATTTTTTTCTAATGAGATCAATTGACCCTGGATTCCAGTGTCATAGAGTATGGGCTATTATCTTCAACCTGAGTTCCCATTAAAGTATGAATGCTTCCTCACTTCGTTTTACATTGACATTTCAATTTTGAAGAGAGAAGTAGCATAAAAGAATATACAAAATTCAACTACTGAGGTACTGCAACATTTTGTTTGGATTAAGATTGTTTTGGTATTATGTACTTGGATTAGAGTTGGATGGTGTATTTTTGATATTTGAAGAAAGAGAAAAAAACCCAACTAAACTAGAAAGGTTTATAAATTCTCAGATAAAATGATGTATTATTCATTTGAAGGCATCTCTTTACAGCTCAAAAGCTGTCCTCTACTGTGACAGATTGAAAAACTCCAGTACAATTTGTTTTTTCAAGCTGTCCCTGAAAGAAGATTCTGGGAGAAGTTTTTCAAGTGCAGAAACGTGTGCTGTCTGCTTAGATTTTAGTTTATATCCAAGCTACTGAACTGAGAACATTTTATATCCTGTCAGTTTTAATGTTTGTTAGTCTACTTTTATAATTGTGTCACTTGTGAGACTTTGTTAGAATAGAGACTGGGGTTTCTGGGGTTTGTAAATATGTGAGGTGTGAAAGTAACACAGTAATTCATAAAGAGCTATGTTTTCATCAACATTCAAAAACAGAGGACTTGCAAAGTCCCTGGTACTGCTAGACAGCTTTGTAAACTGAGGCTTTGTCTGGTCTCTCATGTGGAAAGCAGAAGCAGTTCCTTATGCCAGAGCAGTGAATTCTGCCCACTACTCACTATCAAGGCACATTTTTTCATTATTTTAGCACATGTTCCTTCATTCCCTTGACCATATACTTATCAATTTGCCAAAATACTGAACAGAACCAAAGCTATTTGTGATTTCAAGTCAACTTTTTTCTGAAAATAATGGCAGGTAATGAGAGAAGTCAACACGTTTTGGAATAGTAGAAACATTCTGTGTCTATGTTATACAATTCTTTAGTTTGGGCTTTTCATTATGAAACGGTTTAAAATAAAACTAAAAAATAGAAAAAAGATGAAATAATGTAACTTGATTTTAGAAAAAAGCAAAACATTCTATGGTGGATCAAACTGATGGCTCATCTGAGATTTACTCATCTGCTTTGGGAGGCAGTTTTCTTGGAAAGTAGCGTATTTCTGTGCTAGTTATTAAAAAGTTCAGGCAACAATATATCATGTTGTGAGGTTTTACTTTTTGACAGCCAGTCCACTGCTCCAGCAATGCTGAAGTTCTCTTCTCATGGTCACATATAAGTAGCTTATCATTTTTGCTGGAATAAGATTGCAGGTCCACCAGTCAGCCAGAACCCAAGTTGTTACTGGTCTTATAGCAGAGTGGTAAAAGTAGCAGTCAGCTTTATCTGGATAAAAAGTGTGCATATGGAGAACCTTGGAGACAATCTTGTCACACAACTTGTGTTCTTTCCTGATAGATGCTTTATGTGCTTGTGTGTGCTTTAACTTTCATTTTCTTTAGGGAACAAACACTGGGATACTTTCTTTGCCCAGACAACTCTCAGTAATATTTTAGGCCTAACCACTTTACTTCCTGGCTTTTGTCTAGCTTCTCTACACTGTACCGCACTGTCTGCTTTCTCAGATAGTGTCTGTGTATTCTGTGTTCCAGTTCCTTCACCTTGAACTTTTGCATTTGTTCTGCACTAATGGCTATTAATGTTTTGATCCTTTTCACTCCACAGTTTCATTCTGCCTCAGGTCACAGTTCTCACCAGACACTATCCATTCCAGTATTTCAGGAGTTAATCCTAGTAATAGTGTCAATCATTTTATGTTCTTGCTTCCCACTGGGAAAATACAGAAAGAAAAAAAGAAAAATGAAAAAAAGAAAACAAGAAGAAAAAAAATACTAAAAAATAAAAAAAAAAAAACCTTGCAAAAGGAAAAAGAAAAAAAAAACCCACAGAAAACAGAAAAAAGTAAAAAGAAAAAATAAGAAAGAAAAAGGAAACACCCCGCCCCTCAATTTTATCTTCATTTTTTCATCATTGTTTTCATGGTCAGGTCAGTTTATGGTAAGATTTAATTCCTTTTTCTGATATGCTGCAGGTTCTTTCTGGTCCGGATATCCAGGTGACCGGGTGGCCTGTCTGTAGGTGTTGCATTAATTACATTTCTTGCCATGTTGTGGGTGTCATGAATCTTGTCAATGACATCAAATTCCATCTAGGGAGTGCTGAATAGTAACAGCTCAAGCTTTACAATCAAATTGTTCTTTATCTATTAGAGAAATCCTAGAACTGTGGCAAATGACTGAACCGTGCATATAGATTTGTGCTGTCTTCATCTACACTCTTTTCTCTAGCAACTTGGATTTCACATCCAATTTGTTACTTGCATGAAAGACTCCTTACAGCATATGAATTGCAAAAGCTTCAAACGCTGAAGCTTTTCAGCCTTTATTGCTGCTTAACTTAAGCCTTATCTTCATGACTAGAACTAACACCATTATTAGTTTGCGTTCTTTCAGGTAAGATACAACAGTCAGCAATAGTGCACAACCAGGCTCTCTTCCAAGGTTGCCTGGGTCTGAAAAGAGCTAATGAAGGCTTCATTAACCAGCATGCCATACTATATAATTGCAACTTTGCTATGAACTAAAATGTTGCGCTATCAGGAGCACAGATTTTATTCTTTTAGCATTGTCCTTAATTACTCCCAGGAACTGTTCTGGCAGCGCTATACTCTGAAGTCTGGCAGTCAAGTCCTTGGAGGCATACCTTATCTGCACAAATGTGTTTGCACAAACCTCCACTCTTCTTGTGTACTTTTTCTGAAAGTCCTGTTGCATATCTGTACTCTATTATTCATTGCACAGAAAGAAGAGCGCATAATATTGACCATTCAATAACTGAAATACTCTGATAAGAGGCTAACTGAATGTAAAACTGTTTTCTATTTATTTCAAAGAAAAATATTGATAGACTTCTCTTTTTAAATAAGCCAGCAGAAACACAGCGTCACTATCCACATTTTTCACAAGTAAATACAGTTGCCACTGATAAGGAACTCTCATGAAGTAGCTGTTTTTTAAGTTCCTCTCGTGATTGTTCATTTAGGTAGAAAAAAGCCAAATCCCCAAGCTCAGGTAAAAGCATTTGAGACAAGGTGCACACGGTTATGAGATAAGACCTATCCCCCTCTACGCACATGAGTAGTCAAGGAACTAGAAGCAAGTGAAAGGTAATATTAACTGAGATAATAAGTTGGCAAGTACAAGGGAATTATTTCCCTTCACTGGAAAAGGGATTATGTTGTTAATAGCTGGGATTCACTACTGAAAACAAGTCTTCAAAATTATTTATCTTCATCATATTTTGGATGATTATTTACAGTTTGCCTAGAATGAGCTTCATATCAGACATTTTGAAAGTCAATTTACCTGAAGCAGATAGCACTGATGGAGCAAAGGCACAGTTAGTTCTCTATTAACTTCAGGGTTACTGGAGGACTGAAGGAAGGCAGTTCTGAGCTCACAAAGGTAGAAGCTAGTGATGCCATACAGTGAGTTTAGATAGGATCACACATCTAGTAAAATAGTAGTTGGAAGTATTCAGAGGGTCCTTCTGGATCCTTCTGTTCCACATCAAAGGTGAGAACTTACATATTTCCACTAAAGGCAGGAGCAGGTTCTTTACAATAGAACTGCTTCCTACAGAGGTGGCTTTTTGCAGATGGATACATACATGTTTCTTAAAACAGTGAGGGCAAACCTTTATTTACAGCATAATAAGAAGCATTAGAACATTCATTCTGGCACCAGCTCAAATTTCGCTTGATATTGAGCTTCCTCCTAAATCAATGGTTTGCCTTCACCGCCTAAAAATGTTCTTTATCTTCATTTGTGTACATGTATAGTCCATCTGGTGAAAAAATTTTGTCATTAGCTTTAGGTTTTCTTTAGGCTTTCTGCTTTCTCAGACAGCTATAGAAGCTATTTCTATAGACAAATATCTATTTTCCCAACTTTCTACACAGTTGTTCTGACAAAGATATCATACCAACACAAAATTTCCTCCACTGATCTAGGCTTTGAGTTAGCCTGTAACTCCAAGGTATTAATATATGTGAAAGGTCTTTTCCTTGCATAAAATCTTTGAAATAAAAACTGATGTGCTTATTAGCAATATGTGATTTTGATGAAGTGTAACTAGGCTTGACATGAGAAATTCTGTAGCCTGCATTCTGCAGGTTAATCCTATTTATTTCTTCTTTTCTTAATTTGGATCAACAAGTTCTTTTCCCAGGACCAGAAACAACACTTTGGAAAGCATCTTCTTCTATAAATTTCTTTATACTAATCAAAACATGCCACCATAACCTGTTTTCAGCATAGGTGACATAGGAGTCCTCTTTTAAATTGTAGATGGGAGGTTTTCCTCCAGTGTGTTTTGAGCTTTTTGGTTTGCTTTTTTCCCCTGTTGAGGTAAACTAACCACTTGCATACAGGTGCTCGAAAGAGGTTTCAGAGAAGCCACACTGATGATAGTACACAGAAAAAATTAATCTCAGTAATGGTTGATGAAGCTTTGTCAACAAAGACCGATCAAAGTAGTAAAACTAAATCATCCTCTTTCCAGATGTTACAGAATTCATCGACTCCTTCATAGAGTATGGGATGAAAAAATTAGAACAGATTTCTAGAACAACAGAACACCAAAGCCACAAATCAGATTAACTGAACTAGACTTATGTATTGTGCCAATTGATCTCTCTTCTTCTCTCTTGCCAGGTATTGTTTCTTGTCTCTCAAAATAAACTGACCATATTCAGCAGTGACCTTAAAATTACCATTAGGGAGCTATGACTCAGAGAATCTCAGACAGCCTCAAGCCATTCGATGTTTATGAGATCGTGGCTTCCCTTGAATCTCTTCATTTTGAGGAGATGCTGCTGTCGTCTTCTGTTATCTTAAAACTTGCAGGACCAAACAGGTTTTAGATGACAAATCTGATCTTTGACTGTGTTCTTAGAAGACATTCTTTAGCCATGATTGCCAAGGACTTTGAGATAACACACTTCAAGTTCTGTTGGCACTTAAAGGCAATTCAAGGTAGTTATCCGGACTGAACATATTTAACTTTTTTCTTTTTAATTAACTACTTTATATGCTTGTAAAAACACCTTGAAATACTAAAATTGAAAGGACATATAACATTCCAGTTCTTAACAACTGAAGTGCAAGGTATCTGTCCAGTCTGGTAATATTAACTATCTGGTCCAGTCTGGTAGTATTAGCTATCTGCTCTTTAACACCAGGACTCATGAGGTAGTGAGTCCTGATGTATTTACATTTTCTGAATTTATATATAGTATGTTCCAATTGTTCCACAGTGAATTTCTGCTTTTTGGATATGAACATTACTGAACCAGCTTCTATACCACTCTGGATAATTCTGTTGAATAGAGATACTCAGGCATAGAACAGCCACACGAAAATATCAGATTCTAAACTTCAAGTATTTAATGTAAAGTGGTCAAAGTATAAAACAAGAAAAAGTCAAAAGAAATTAAGCAACTCAACTCTGCGTTGCAAGAAAACTGGACTTTCAATATATGTATGGGAAAACTATTGAAAATTATTTTTTAATGAATAGATACAGAACGAAACCTGCAAGCAAATATGCCGTATCATGATGTATAATTACTGAGAATCTCATCTCTTTCCAAATCAATGGTGTCAGTAGACCGTTAAAAAAAAAAAAAAAAGCTACCTTTTGATAAAAGTGGGATTTTTGACCTTGTCTAAGCATAATGTATATGAGAGTTTCCTGTATAATTTTCTTCACTAATTAACATTTGTGTTATGTAAATTTGGTAAAGCAGTTGAAAGGTAAAATCTCAGATGAAGTTTGCATCCAATTACAGTATTGCAAAATAAATCTAATGTTTTATCACTATATATTTCTTAGGCCAGAGAAAATCTAACTCAGAAGACCATTATCTGCCTTAATCTACCTTTTCCTGACCAGCAGTTTTAAGCTATCTACGCAGACAAAAGATCTCCACCACCAAGGGATATGCTCTAGTCATACTATATTATTCGTCTGAGGTTTTTCTCTAGGAATAGGATACTTCCATGCTGGCCTGTTGAATGCCAGAGCAAAAGGAAGCTATTCAGCTTACGAATCATAATTTGTCTTGAGACACAAAATGCTTGCCAGCAAGGAGAATTAACTATATGAAAACATCAACAGTGCAAAATCTGAGCTAATGAGGACTACACTATTTAAAGCACACAATGATATGTAAAAAGGTGTTCAATCCGAATAGATGCCAAAATAAACAGAAATAGGTAAGAAACCCCTGCACTGTCTTAAAACGAAAAAGTTAGCTACATCAGAATTTCCAATATTAAGCATAACTCCATTAGAAATCATCACGTTCTGTGTTTTCAGCGTGGTATCTATTCAGCGTGGTACTTCAAGCTTGGTATCTATCTGTACTTCTACTCATACAAACAGTGAATTACTTGTTATACAACTATCCAATATTTCTTAGAGATGAAATTCAGTGAGCCCACATCTTTTCAGGAACCATTCTGCTTAGAAGAGTTTTCAACAGAAACTCACACTTATTGCACAGGTTATGTTATTTTGATTACTATTATATATTATTATATACACATATATATAACTATTGCTTATTATCTAGTGTATATGGTCTAGCACCCTTTTAAATTAACTTTATTTGGAGGATAGCTGCACCTTTACATTTTAACTACTTAAACTTTACAAACACCAGATCAATTATAGGTAACAGAGATGAATAAAGTTGTGTAAATTATGATTTTGGGGGGATGGTGAAACTGAAAAATTATAAAAAAACAGCCAGTAGAATGCTTGCATTTCTCAGAAAAAATGGGAGGAAGGAAGTAGTTTGTGGTCAAACAAAAATGTTGTTTCAAACACAGTAAAAGCATGTTTCATTAAGGTTAATTAACCTTATGAATGGAGGTCAACTTAGGTATAAAACATGAAAGCACTGAGCTTTCAATTTAATATTTCTCCCAAATCCATTTTTTTCCATATGTACAAGAATTTGCACAATAGGGGGAAAAAGAGAATACTACTCCCCCCCCACCCCCCAACATGCAGAATGGAACAAAATAGGCAATTGCATGTGTACCTCGTAAATCCATGGGTAAATTATATCAATTGCACAAAAATCCATAAATATCCAGTCACCTGTCCTGTATACTTGGCGGGTGTAAAAATAGGCATTTACTGAAATGACTGAGTGGTGGTTTGCTTTAATCATTAATAAAAGTTATATATTTAGTGCTCCATGCTAAAAATATTAGGTTTACAGAGTATGACAGAAGAGCTAAGTCCTATAAAACACTAAGTTAGAAGGAGTATTGAGGTTTTACTCTGCATAGAGACAACTGAGCCAAGTCCTGTCATGAAAACCAAGAGAATTTGGAGAATATTGATGTTGAAAAGTACTCTTTTGAATAGTATAATTCAGGATTTCATTTATCAGCTGGGAAGCAGGAAGCCATTTCAAAAGGCAACACCACAGAATCTCAAAACCAAAAAGGGTAATGAAGTTCAATTTTTTTTCTTTGTATTCTGAACTGAGGTGTGCCTTAGCAACTTGATCTCCATTCAGTGAAGAATCTATTGATTCTTCTGTGAATCTATTTGTATTCTCTCTGAGCCAACTGAATCACGTTCAGATGCTGGTTTTATCTGAATTTGTAAGTGATGATGTTTGGGGCCCACATAATATTCAGAACTCATGCTTGTTCTTCCCTCTATGAAAGTGACTTCTAAAAGCATTTTACAGTTACTTGGTATTGAAATGAGGAAAAATCTATGCGTTTGGCTTCATTATCAAATTTGTGAGTATAAGCCACAAAGCAAAATTTGCTCTTTATTATTGCATTCTGGTACAAAAAGAAGTTTCCAGACTCTCTTTAACAAAAAATCTGTAGAAGGGTATGCCCCTTCGTGTTTCATTGTTTTTTGGAGAGCAGAAGGGAGTAGAGGAGGAAAGGTTTGGCATTACACTTAAAAATACAATTTGATTTTACTGTTCTGTGGGAAAGGAGAGGAATGTTGATTTGCAAAGAACTTAAAAGAGGCTTTCTCATGCTTTAGCAAGATCTGAAAAGAATCCATTAAATTTACTCCTCAAAAAATCATCTTTCCCACTAGAGACTTATAAAAATTTTACCATAACCAGGAATGTATTTAGCTTCCAAGTTATGGTCTGAGAAACTGTATTTCTAAAGAAATCTCAATAAAGCACAATGGCTGTTTAAGTTCTTGTTTTTAACTGTACACACAGTCAGCAGTACTGATTCCTCTATTTAGACTGCCTATCAATTTTCATTATGAGAAAAAGTCTCACTGTACGCATGTCGGGGGGAAAGGGTTCTTTAATTTGAAAGAACTGTAAATATGTCATGATTGCATCAGGGAACATGAACTTGGAAGCCACAGTAGCTGTCAGGTATGCGTCTTATTGAGCATATCAAATAATACCACTGGTTTGCTATCTTATTTGTGATCTTCAGTAACACTGCAATGGCAGTGGAGTAGAAAGAACCTGAGACACAGAGCACAGGCACACAGTCATAGTTGTGGAGTTCTAGCAAATATGAAATATTTGCTAGAGCAAATATTCAACAACTTGCAAGTGCATGAAGGAAAAATAAGTAAAAAGTGGAATATTTGTAGGGGTGGATGACTGAAAGGAATCTGGAAATATTTTTGGACAAGAAAATGGTGCTAATGTGTTAAAGAACACTGAGGAGGAACTAAACAAAGATGGTGAGCAATTTGCATCCTGCCATTCTGCAGAAAAATTAATGCCATATAGTGTTGCAACCAATCTCCAGTGAGTTTTCTGCCACAATACATTAAAGAAACATCCATAGGAAGACATGATACCTGCTTTGAAGTTATTACTATCTATTTTAAGACATAACAGTGAATACAGCAAACACGAGAAGAGAAAATGAGGGAAAGGAATATGATAATAGAAAGCAAATTCTATTTAATAATTCTTTTTTAACACTATTAATATATACGTGTTCCTTGAACTAAAATGTCTTGCAAAGCTAAAATTGTGTGGGAAACATTTGCTTGCCTTGTGAAAGTTAAGAAACTTACATGTTTTTACATTTCACATTTTGCATGAACATGTTTTCAGTGTTTATTTATCTGTTTTTAATGAAAGAAGAAAAAGAAGCTCACACAGAATAGCTGCTGAGCTAAGGCAAAGATTGGAAGTCCCACGTTCAAGTCTCTGCTGACATTAGTGTTTGTTTATACAAAGTATAAAGAGGGAAGAACAGGGAAGATTCTAACTGTGTACCAGCCGGTAGCTTAGCGGTTAAGGTTTTATGTGTGATGTGAAAGCTGGGAGATCGAGACCTGAATCTGACTCACGCAACACTGGCAGGCTCTTTGCTATGGCCACTGGAACACTGTTTATCCATACAGCGTCACCCCGCTCCCTCAGAAAAAATTGCATCTTCGCTAAAATCTTTCCGCCAAAACTAGAATATATTTTACAGTGAAGAGTGCTGGTTTCAAAACACTGACCTTTTCAAGTGAATACACATTCTGTTGAAACATTACTGAATAATTTCAGAGCCATATCACAAACTTGTAAGAAATTAGTTGTTTGTCACAGATTAACAGGTTTTATTATTTTCCTATTCAGGAAGAAAATCTAGAAGGAAAATATAAAAAGAAGTTATGATTAAAAAATCAACCTAAATTGGGTAATGCCTTAATACCCTAGAATTTTAAATTCCAAAAAGCAATTAAAATTCCAAAGCCACTATATTATGAAAAGACCAACTACTTCCCTGTCGAAATTTTATACTCTTTTAAAACTGTCCATAAAATTGTGACTTATACTAGCTAGATCACGCTTTGCATTTACTTAATGCAAAATCACCCATACATCTTGGCAGCACACTTGCAATGTTGTCTGCTTGCTCTTTTAAAAGTAAATAGGGTAGAATAAAGTAAGATATTACGGATTTATCATGATTTCTCCAGAAAGTGCTCTTGTTTAGACAACAGACAGGACAGGAAAACAGAGAGCATGTGACACTAACACTATGTTGGATTGTTTACCATTGATTTTTCTAGCACAAGTTAATAAAAATAATTAACTTGATTTAAAAAATAGATGAAATTAATATTCTTGTCTTGAATTTCTTTCAAAAAGCTTATTTTAATTATATAATCATTTGTGAATCTTCAAAACATTGCAGACGTGCTTACACACATGTGCATGCGTGTATAATGCTTCCTTTCACGAAGAGGATCTCAATGAGGTTTATAAGAAATCTGTAATTAGGATATATAATTTCACCACTGAAATGTGGCTACCTATTGGGTAGGAAATGACTTCCACTTGTAACTTTATCCTGAAAATCATTTAAATGCATGTTTATATATGCAACTACTTTCCCTAAATCTGTGGGACTGCTCATATACCCAATACTGAAAAGAAGTCTATTTTACATGCTCTGAGGGTTAACATCATCATATATATCAACTGAATTCAGGCAGTTCACCTCATATCACAAAACAAGAGTGAGGAAACCTGGTCAATAACTCAGAACAAATTCTCTCTTTCAAACAGAAGCACGGCAAATCTGATATCTAATACACAGCAGACAGAAGTTGCATTTCAAAGAGTTTATCTAAGGTAAAAGTCCCAGCAGCCTGAAACTTGATCACCCTGGAAATACAAAAGACTGTTTTGCTTGCCTAGACTAGAGCATTTAAAATCTCCAAATACTAATCCTTTGATAACTGTATGTTAATATGGTTCCTTATTCTTTCTAGGAGCACTCTTAAGTAAAATTATTCTATAAAGACACCCAGAAGAATGGTTAGGTAAGGTGTTTGAAAGTCAGCCCTCGAGAAGGCATCCAGATTGACTGTAGTCAAGGGATATCATTAGTTGGACTAGATGATTGTTGAGGTTCTTTCTAACTGAAACATTTATTCTACTCTCTTCTATTTTATTATATTCTAAATATGAGGATTCCCCAATGCAGGATGGCACCACCACAGTGCAGTGGAAACATTGCTCCGTTCCAGTGGAATCTGGGAGGAAAGAATGTCTACAACAGTGTTTTTCTTCTTTTGGCTTTAATCTCTTCTTAGACAATAAAGTAACATAGCACCTTCTCCTGAAATGCTCTGGAAAGTATAAATACTCCCAAGTTTCTGCCAGAAAGTAGTCTATATTGTAAGAGCACATTCCTGTGGGGCCTCCTATCTAGTTTGAGAAAGTACAGTCTAGGTCTTTCACTCTGGACCCAGGAAAGTTTGATCCTCCTCTGGTCTCTGCCAAAATCTTTGTTCTGTAGGTGCTCTTCATCATTTCATCCCGTCTTGTTTTTCTCTAATATTTTCTGTCCTGCCTAACTAGATTACAAACTTCGTGTTTGTCTCATATGTTTTGTAAAATGTCTGGCATAAAGGGCCACTTCTGTCGACTCACCAAGTGCTGCCATAATGCAATTAATACCAATGCATCCTGCTGTGACAGTATTTCACCTTAATGTGACACAAGAGGGTGGTACTATACAGTGCACTTTAATTTAGTGCTGAGGGGAGAAACAAGCTCAAGGTATGAAAATGAGCATCCAAGGGGGAATAGCAGGGAATATGACTGAGCAGTAGATGAAAAGTACAGGAAAATAAACTTCTGTTAAAACTGACTGGAGACTCCAGATCTGGAAAGTGCTAGTTGCTTTGCTTGGCAACCATCTACATGCCCTTCTGTGGCATTTGCCCACACACAGAAGAATATTATATATCTGAGGGTGAGCAAAAGAACTTTTCAGCCCAAGGGATGCATGAGCTGTAATCTCACCTTCTGTCTGCTGACAAATATGCTTGTGTTTCTCACAGCTCCTGTTAATGATCCATCTTTGCAGACTTTTGCTAGAGTGGGATTTAAGGGAGATGGTGGTTAGTTACTATATACGAAGATCCACTTGGCTCACTGCATTTCCTGTGTGCTAAGTTACTCTAAATCATAAGATTCCCATTACAGACTCTTTACTTACAACTAGGAATACACCCCTGATTTCCAGTAGCAGAGACCGAATTCTGTGTCGTAAGACAGTGGATATTTTTTGCTTCACATTTGCAACAGTGTCTCCAAGCACTGAACTATTCAGCTCACACCACCAAAAATCCTGATGATCCGTAGTCCGTGTTCTACATGTGTCTCATACAACCAACAAAGGTATACTGTGATTTCTTCTAAGTAATGGGCCATACAAAAGGTAATAGCCTGGTCCTCCCCCAAGCACCCTGTTCAGCTATATGAAGTAGGTCCTGATTGTGTCTGTAATGCTATTTCGTACAAGAACTGGGATGAAAGACTCCAAACAAAAAACGCTGAGCCATCTGGAAATACAGCGCAATGCTGGACAAGTTCCTGAAATAGTTCTGCATGAACCAGTAACACCAAAAGCAGTATGGTCCTGTCAGTTCATTTTTCCTTTGCAGGATGAATTATCCAGGGCTCTGTGCCTCACTAATGCAGTTGTATTGATTTTGAGATCCTGGTAGCTTGGGTATCTTTATGCAGAACAACACTGTGTATATGTATTCTTAGAGCTCATTCTCAAGGGATGCAATTAGGGTGTCACTGAGTCTTAATTGTCTCCATAGATGGTATTTTCCTTCGAGTCCTGGCCCTTAGAGAAACAAAATGTATGGCTTATTTCCAACCCTCCACACAGAAGTCTGCAGTACTGTATATGGAACTTACAATTATCATTTATTTTCAGAAGCAACTAGGAAGATACGTCAATGATTTAGGGAAATTCATTCCACTTAAGAGAAACAGATCTGACCGACAACTCTCAAAACTGGTGGGTAGTGAACACATGTGGGAGGGAACAGAAGCGCCCCAGTCCGGGAGCTGTGGAGTGAAGGGCTCGAGGCCCACGCCTGTGCCAGCAAGGAGCGCAGAGCAGATGTGTGCACCAGGTAAGGTGCTGAGAACCCAACATCAGCACTGTAAGTGGCGGAGCAGTTACGGAGGGCTGGTTTTTGTCAGGTCCTGATACCTGGTAGAAGGATGGCGCTCACGAATGTCACTTTCACGTCAACTGCATCTGAAACACACAGATAAATAAGAAGTCCTCAGAAGCCCCGACTCCGCCCCGCAGCGTGAGCCGGCTGGTCACGGGGGTGATCACCGAGCACTTGCTCCGGGGGAGCACTCCCGACGCCACCGCAAGCTCACACCACAAGGCCCTGAGCCCCCCCCGAGCACCGCCTCGCCTCCTGCTCTCCCGCAGCCCTGCCGGCGCGCCCCGACACCACCCGCGCGCCCCACTCCCCACACAGCGGCACGCGGTGAGGGCCCGCCCCCGCCGCACCGACACCCGCCCCCACACCCTCCGAGCCCGCGCGCACCGCCCCGGGCGCCGCGAGAGGGGGGGCGGGGCCGCGCGCGAGGGCCCGGATGGAAGCGGCGCGGCGTGCGGCGGCGTGACGCCTCCGTGCCCGGAAGTGCGGCGGCGGCGGCGGCAGCAGGAGGAGCGGCGGAGGCCCCGCGGCCGTACGGCAGCCGCGAGGTACAGAGCGAGGGAGAGGGGCGGCAGCGGGTCTTGGCGCGGGCAGCGATGCGGCTCCGCCGCCGCCCGGCCTCGCCGCTTCCGCCTCCCGCCGGGCGCCGGTGACCGTCACACCTTTCCCCCCCGCCCCGGCAGTATGAGACCCGCCGCGCCGCCCAGCCAGCGCCGCGCTCCGGTACGTACCCACCCCGGGTCGGGGGGTGGGGAGAAACGGCAGGGGAGCGCTGCTGACTGGTGGGTTGCGTGTGCGGGGAGGCCTTTGTTGCGCTCTCCCCTGCCCATCGCCGTGCCGGCGGGGCGGGCCCGGGTCCCCCTGCCCGGAGCAGCGACCTTGCAGGGCCCTTCCCGTGAGGGGGACCCGGGGTGTTGATGGGGAGCCGAGGGTACTGCTCCCGCTCGCCCTCAGCGCCTCGCCTTCGCGGTGGCGAAGCCACCTCGGCCCGGCCCGCACGCACAGCGGAGGCCGGGGACTGGTGTTGCTTCCACGTATGTAATCCATACCTTGGGCAGGACGCGCTTCGTAATGGGCTCCTGCAGGCCCTGGCATGAGTGCTTTCGGCTGCACGGTGCGGGAGGCCTTCGTGCGAAACTGGCTGCAATATCTTACTTTCTGTGTACGCTCTTGTTGTTATCCTAAACTGCAGTTTGTTCTGGGAAAGTTCACATCCTGGGGGGGAAAAAAATAGAATAGGGAGTTTAGTTCTCTTCTTTGGGCCGCGGCAAACTTTTGGGGACGCTGTAGCAGCAAGTGAATAATGTTTTAAGAGCTCGTGTTTGATTCATCTGTGCTGCCTGCACCATTTTATGCGTGGTCAGGAAACGGCATTGACTAATAGTGGTTTTCACCTGATGATGTCATCTACCGAAATTCACTGGAGTCTGGTGAATTTGCATCATAAGGCTTTTTGAGAGCAGTAGTTGAGAAGGAACATACAGAATGGAAAAAGGTAAAACAAAGAAAGCAACGTGATCCCTATTGATGAGTTCACGATTGTTTAATTGCAATATACTAAAATCAACAGCTAATTTTAAAACGTAGCTTTGCTTTGTGAAGGTATTCTTAGCTTGCTTTGTAAAATGGTGTTGAGAGTTATAAAAATAGTATTTGAACAAAAAGGATTGTTTCTAACCTCCTGCCGGGAAGAACAATCTGTGAGAGTCAAGCTGGGTCATTCCTTTTTCTTATCAGTTCTGCAGAATGCATTATTTTGATAGATTTCCCATATGGTTAGAGGAATTTGTACCACGGTGGTGCTGAAGCTGAGCCATTTGTATGATGGCCAAGGCATTTGTTTAACTGTTAAGAAAAAGGTTTTGTTCCCTTTTTCAGGGTTGTGGTTTTTTGTTGAGTTTTTTTTTTTTTTTGGTGGGTTTTTTTTTGTTTGGGGTTTTTTTTTTTAGTATAAACTTTGTTATTTCTGGAAGTAAAAAGCCTGTTTTAGAGAGACACTTAGCAGTCACTGTCACTTCTGAAAGTGTTTTACCTGTCTTCTCTATCTGGGCCTTCTGGGATGTATGACGAACACAAACAAATGTTTGTGAAGGATTTCCAGTGTGTGTCTACAGCACAGTATTTCTCCCCACTCTGTAAGTGGATGTTTGCTCAGGAAAGGGAAAATAATTTCTAAACAATATGTCTCATATATAAAGCTGCAAACATGGCAGACTTTGGTACATCACCAGAAACTACTTTTAACTCTCTTCTGGAAACCTGAGATTTTAAATATCCAGAAATATCCTTGGTGTTATATTGCCTTGAAACAGCTTTCTGCCAAACTTTTAACTTCGGTACTTTGCAGTCTGCTTTTAAACTGTCAGTGTAAATAAAACATTACATTCTGAACTTGCATAGGCGTTGTGAGCTACTTGTTGCTATTAAAAACTTCAATACGCTATAGACAAATATAAAATGGATTTGAAAAGCCACCAGTGTTTTTCTGGCCTAATCACCAATTTCAGCTGTCAGTGTGTATAGTTTACAGTTCTTGGATATTCAGTTGAAATAGCGTATTAGAAAATGACTTTTTTTTTTTATCTCCCTTTTTTTCTATATGTTGTTTTTATCTGTTATTTTTGGGGCCTTTGAAAGCATCAAACACAAATATACAGGAAAGATAAGGAAACCAGTTGATATTAACAGCCGAAGTTAAAATGGAAAAGAAATAGCTGAGGACAGCAATAGGTAGTGTGGTTACAACTTGCATGTGGATCTCATTGACTTATCTTTTTATTTACCCTTCCTTCTTTTTTATCTGCATTTGTTGTTTTCCCACTGTTTCATACACAGTCTCTTCACATCTCTATCTTATGTTCTCTTTACATCTTATGCTCCTGTAGAAATGACTGCAGATAGAAATATTGAATGTGTTACCTGGTTCTGGGGTATACTCAAAAGTAGGCTTCTGTGTGTCTTTGTCATGATATAATGAAAACCAGGACAGTCTTGCCAAAACTACCCCATCCCGGTTTGGTTGATTGGTTTAGTTTTTTGTTTGTTTTTCCTTCTGTTGAGGACAAGTGGATATTTGTGGTATTTTTTGTCACAATTTTTGTGACAGGTTCATAGGCTGCTTGTAGGCATTTCTGTCTCTTTGTAAAAAGCAGTCTACAACATGCTGTCCTGTCTGCTTCCTGTGTATTTAGTAAAATGCAGTTAAGAGCAAGGACATGTACATGAGATTGTTACACTCATAAAAAGCAGTAACCTAAAACTTGTAATCATAAAATAATGCCATCTTTAAAATACTGCACCCTGGATCGAAACACGAAGACATAGAGAAGTGTCAGCATTCTTCCCTTCCCACCTTATTTAGGCCTTCCTTCACTGTGGACACTGTGGACTTTGCTGACAGGTAGCTCTTCCTTAACCATCTCCATTGCATTGGCTGTCACTCGGTCAACTGTTGTGCTGATATTATATTAACTTCTGTGAATTGCGTAGCTTCAGAAGTCTACTAGTACAGTGAAGCTGAAGGGGCCCTCTCCTAACTCTGCAGAGGTCACTGAACTGAGGAGAAAGAGCATTTTGGTAGCCAGATGGGCTCTGTGTTTTGTTGTATATGTCCTGAGCCCTGTATTTTTGGGATAAAACAGAAGGACTTTGCGTCAGGGGTTGTCTAATGCCTGCTCCATCACGCCAGAGATGTGCTCTGCAAGAGGCTTTCATACCTTGGCTCATGATTCCTTTTCCTCTCTCCGCAAAATGCGTGCATATTCAGAAGAGGCTTCTTCCTTGCTTTGATTTCTTGAGAAACTTCCCAGTTTATGTCCTCACGACACCTTTTTTTAATTTCTTCTTGTTCCACCCAAATCAAAAGGGCTGCCACTGGTACCGTCCTTTCAAATGGACAGTAGGATGTCTTCTTCAGTTTGTGCTTTGTACTTAGGAAAGAATTGTTGCAACTGTGTGAGGGGTGGAGGTACTTACATAGTGCAATGTAGATATTGTAGTAGTTGTTACTGAGAGAAGGTGGTCACCCTAGTTCAGTGGGTTTCTTAAGTAGTGTGTCTACTACATTATAGAATGTGTATTGTTTTGTGTAAAAGTTTCAAACCTTGGCAATGTTTTAGCTGTTCAACTTTGGTGGGGCTAAACTTTGGCAGAAGTTCAGTGTTTGAGTGCGGTTAAACAGAAAAAACACTCAAGTCTCCTGGTTCCGTTTTACCTGAGTTTAATAGCTTACTGATGTGGGTGTGTTAACCTGGTTTAAAATGATTCTGTATCAGCTGTAAAGGGGTTTTTTTGTTTTGTTTTCTGTTTTTTACAAGGAATTGCTTTGCAAGCAGACATGTATCTGTCAATGTTGTTTGCATATAGCATTTAGGAAACGTAGTGGAAAGTGGAAAGTCTTTCAGCTGATTCAGAAACTCGTTGGTATGGAATAATCTAGAGACCTCACATGTACAAATTCCCTGAATTAGATTACTTATCCTTGATGCTGCCTTGTATCTCCTGTAAGCCATTTATCATTTGATTTTTTTGTGAGAAGTGTCACACTTGCCACTTTTCATTGGTTACTTGACTTTTTCTTTCTGTGGAAATCGTCCACAATAGGTGGCATAAAACAAATGTAATACATTATTTCCAGAATTTGACAGTTGCTTTCATGAAAGCTGCTTTCTTTCCCATGCTACTTATTCAGGGATTAAAGATGGACTAAATGATTTCAAAGTGGACTTTTTTTGTCATGTAATGTGGAATGCTAGGTAAAAGGAGAGAAGGATTTCTGTGTTGCGTTCTCACATCTATAAAAGAGGCTGCTGTGTCGTGTATTTGTAACTTTTTTTCTTCTTAAGCATTAAAAGTGTCTAAGTGTGCTTTCCCTTGATTTAATTGCTAAATGTATGGAATGAAGCTGGTGAGTTTTGTGAGCACTTTTAAGATGGTGATTTGCTTCTTGTGTGTCTATGAGGGTGTTTTTTGAGATAATTTTTTTTTAATTTAAGTTCAGATCTCAGCTCGCTTAGTTGATATGCATTATTTGAAGCTCTACTTTGATTGTACTCTTGCTGTAGGATTGCTTTAGAATAGGCAGCTGTTGAGCCTTTAATTAGTGGTACTTTGTCAATTGAGTAGTGAACAGTCTGTGTCAGTTCGGCCTGTGTTCGTCCGTGTGACATTTGCTCTTTGCACTATATTGTGGCTTGACTTCTTAAGCAGTTCAAAGGTGAATTATCATTTGATGTAATTTAACTGGCTGCTTTGTAGAAAGAAAAAGTGATTGTGTGCCAGGGAGAAGCTCTTGGCATAAGCAGTGTTGCTGCTTATGGAATAAATGTCTCCAGCAGTTGGGAAACTTCCAAAGTTCATGGGGTGGGAACCTCTTATTGTTATACCTGTCTCTGTTGTGCAGTGGAGATCTACTGGGTGAAACTTGGGAGGCAAGGTTTATTTCGGCCTTCTTCCTTGTTGCTCCTTTAATGTTTATCCCCGCCCAAGAGCCCACTTACCAGTTGGTCAAGTCACTTGCAAAATCAATTCATAAGTAAGGTTACGAATGGAGATGAAGGGGGGGCAGTGATGACTTGCACTTGATTTGTTTCAAATGACTTGTTTACTTGTGTATTAAATGCTTGGAAAATTAATTAGGCTTGTGTGCCTTTAGAAGAGTTTGAGGTTAGTTGCATCAGTTGTTGCTTCCTGAAAAGCTGAAATTGCGTCTAGGTGCCGAACTCACTCTGGCCTGAGGAATAGCTGGTATAAGTTTCTCCTCTGGTGTCATACTTTCTAGTTCTGTGTTCCCTGCTGATGACTTCTTTGGAAAACTGCTTGTCCAAAAAGTTTTCATTTTCCTGGCTTTCTTTATTCATATTCAGTTTCTAATTGATGGGTCTGTTTTCTCCATCAGCATGGCCTGTAGCCTGTGAAGGACAGCCATTTTCAATATACAGAGATTAAGTGGAAAAAAAAATCACTGGTTTAAGTTGAAATAAAATCTAAATATAAGTAATTTGTTGCTTTGATTGCTTAATGTATTAATCTAATGATCCAGATTAGCTAGCTAATAATTTCTTAACATTCCTTAGAAGAGGCACTTGTTTACTGTGTGAGGCATCTAACACAGTGGGCTCTGAATTACTTAATCTGTAGACATTACCTCAGCAACAAAACAGCGCTCTTTGATGGCATTTTTTCATAAATTTTAAATCAGATGGAAACTTGTTAACAGAGTTTAATTTCAGAGCCTCTTGTTTGTAATCGAAACTCTTGAAGATAAAATCAGAACTATTTTGTAACAAATTTAGATAACAAGTGCTTAATATAGTTTGCTTCAGCTGCTGCGATGGAGCAGTATATCATGAAAATATTAAACTTTAACTCCTTTCTATAAGCATCACATGTACCAGTGGTCACACTGATATTTACTTATGAAATCAAGTAACTGCTCTTGTAACAGAGGACAGAATACAGTCATGTCAACTAATGTGTTGTGTTTGTGGTGTGTGTAAAATTAATTGCAGCAGTTTGCATGCATACCTATTGTAAGTGGGTTTGTTTTGGGTTTTTTTTTTTTTGATGCATTTGGAAAGTTCTGCTTTGTATGAACTCATTTAAAGACATGAGTCGTACTACTACAGTTCTGGAAATGTTACACTAGAAATCAAATTGTTTAAAATCCCTTGCTGCTTTGGGTAATTGTAGGTTAATATAATCCATTGCTGTATTGAGTGTTGAAGTTGGTGTGATCTTACTCTTAGGTCTGGTACTGTGTGTGGTGGTTTCAGAGGAATAGAATGTATAAAATCCAGCATCGATGTGTTTTTGATCTCTCTGCAGAATATGTCAAGGTATATTTTGCTTGTTACCTCTGTGCATGTAGCAAACAAACTTTTAAAATTTAAAATGGCAGCTGAAGAATGTTTGTGTTGCAGTGGGTGATACGATTTATAAGAAACTGAAGCTTCTTATACTGAAGAAGTTTGCGTAAAGACATTTTTTGCAAGATTTGCAAAATGCACTAGGCAGGTGGTTGATCTGAGGGGAAAAAAAATAAATGCAGTAAATACATCTGGAAGGTTTGCGTTAATACTATTACATCCTATGAGAGGCTTCTGATTAGGGGAGTTCCTGCATTGCTTATCAGTGATGTTTCCCTAAAGTGTGGTTGTTCTCTTAAAAAAAGAAAAAAGAGGGGGAGAGGGTTAACAGTGGGAGGAAAGCATAATACAAGTAGAAGTGGAAGAAAAGCTTGCATAGGCAGTAGCCTGATTAAAATTTGTATATGGTAAACTTTATATCCGTAGTTGCTATGATTAGTTGTATTGATAAGATTATCAAGGAAAATCGACCTTTATTCTGTGATCAGTTGTTTGAAATATTGTTTTACAGGCCAGGCATCATTTTTAATAATTTAAATACCAGTTTTTTGGAAATGTGCTATCCCCTCCAGCAGTTATGAGACTCTACTCACTGAGTGGTGAGAGGAAAAAGTACATGGCAGTAGAATCATCAAATGTTATTCTGGGTAACTAATAAATTATAGTGTCTAAGGTTTCACAGAGATTTCCAGAGTCACTTGTAAAGATGGGCTTATTGCTTGGTGTTAGCTGACTTTTTGATTTCCTGATATTAAATTGCATTTTTAAGTTTTTTTTTTTTGGTTTTTTTTGTTTTTTTTGTTTTTTTTTTTTTTGGTGAAAGCAGTATTCTGTGACTGAACTGGATCCTTGTCAGGATGATTCACAGTGGGATTGTGCCTCCTGAAGGGAGGCAAGAAACAGAAGACTTGCATCTGCTTTTGGTCTGCCTTGTTTGACGGCACTGAAGACAAAACAAAATTATTTACTTGCCATAGCCAATGGAGGACTTTGCAAGCCCCACTGTGCTAGGGCATCAGTAAAGCGAGGAGGGATGTTAGGCTTATTTGAGCATAGATGTCAGTGGGTGATGGCCTTGGTGAGCTGCAGCCTGTGCAGCAAAATTTCTGGAACCACAGCTCCTGGTAATAAGACAGCTACTTGCAGTAGTAGTTCACGGTGTGGTGGTTTGTGGAGTATGTTGCCAGCAAGAGCCTCTCAAAGACAGCTGAAGCAGCTTATGAAAAGAGTTTGGTGTGATAGAACTTACTGCGTTTTTATCAAGCCTGTTGCTTTTGTCAAACTGAAATCTTAACTGTGCCCAGACTAGCCAGGCCACTCTGACAGCCCTGTGCCAGCCTGTTTGCCTTATTGTTGTTTTTAAACTTAATTAGACATTGCCTGCAGAGGAACAAACTGATGGCATAAGGAGACTGTGCTGGGGAGCAGGGGAATGTGAGTAAACAGCCTGTTCAACAAGGTGTGAGTTAAGATTTTACGCATTCATGCTTTGGTAACTAGGGGTTTTTGCAAGGCAGCATTTTTCCTGTTGCTTTGAATATAGTCTTAGGCCTGAGTTTTAATCTTCAGAGAGTTTGCACAAGTTTTGTTAAGTGAGTAGGTGATGTGCGTTAGCCTTTTGGAGAAAGATCTGTAGCAGGGGAGCCTGATGTAGAGTAACCTGCACCATCCCCTGCTCCCTTTCCCTCTCATCCTGGGTAAGCAGTCGGAGGTTGCAAATAGAGCAGTGAGTTCTGCCACCTCAGCAGCTGGAGAAGGGCTGAGGTGTTGCAAAGCAAGAAGTGGTTATTGCTGAATAGTCTTGTGAAGCATTAAATGGTTCTGTGAAAGTTGAAAGCTATTGAAATCTTTTAATGCTCAAACGAATTTCAAAGAAGTAACATTTGCATGGAAAAAATGTAAATACTACTTTTGGTCTTGGGACTTACTCTTTCTAATCTATAATTTTAAAAGTTTACAGCTCCTGAGTTTGATCAGCTGGTCTGTCTTAAGAGGTTTGAATTGCTTTTGTTGTGGAAAACGGTATCTTAAGCAAATTATTTTGCAATTGTTTTTAAATCCAAAAGTATAAGCAAAACAATCTCAGTGTTTTTTGAAAAAATAGGAGAAATTGTGTGTCTTTGAACTTCAGAAACCAGTCTTTATTGGACTGAAGTTGGGAGCTGGATTCAGTGATCCTTTATGGGTCCCTTCCAGCTCAAGGTATTCTATGAACTTTTAGGATTTTCTTTTTCACTTTTCTGGGTGTGAACCTCTTTAGCTGCAGTCCGAGACTGCAAGTCAAGTTTTGCTTGCCTTGATGGCTTTTGTCAGGTTTTCATATAGCTATGCTTTCAGAGATTCGTAGGTAATATTCACCAAAGCAAGTGCAGCTCTACCTCTTGATCTACCTGTCTTTCCTATGATGTTGTCTGATCAGCTGTTGAGGATGACATTTAATACTCAGTCCATTGAAATTAGTTCAATTTCAAGACTATTTGGGTGAACTAGCATCAAATGCAGTTTAGTCCTCTGGCAGAATTGAGTTTTGGGGTTTGGAGATCATGCATAGGGTTTTTTTTTTTCCCCTCAATTTTCCAGCTTAGAAGTATCAGTTGTTTTTTGCACAGTGTAATACACTTTGTGACTGGTCTGGTACAAGGCATAAGATGATGAGCTGTTTGAACTGTACTTCTCACAAACTTACCACAAAGGTGCAGCTCTGTGCACAAATGTGTCCACTCTTTGCCGTGATAGGTAACACTGCAAGAAATGAATTATCCAAAGCCCTCCTGATAACATCTGTGCGCTTTTGGCTGCTGAAAGCAGTTGTACCATTTCAGTGTGGACTTTCCAGGTGATAACCATCTGCAGAGGTTAATGAGGAGAGCATTATGCTGCTGTGGCTCTTTACAACTTCTCTGCAGCAAATGAAAGCATCTGTCTCCAGAGAGTGTAGTCCAGTGGTTTTCACAAATCTTGGGAATTTAAAAAGAAAGGAAAACCAAAACAAACCACCCCAAACTAACTCAATCTGCTGGAGAAAGATAATTTTTATTACAATTTGAAGTCAACTTTCTGTTGGCTAATACAGATACTTGGTTCACGTGCAAAATTGAAAGCCAAGATTAGCATTTTCAAGTTGGTGAACTCTTAATTGTGTGTAACTGAAGTATTTAGGGAAGAAATGTCTTCGCTTAATATACTTTCACGTGCCAGTGATTTGGTTGCGTAAGAGTAATGGAGTAAAACAAAGGGTGGGAAAAGATCACTTTGGCTGTATACGAGGAAAAACCCCAAACAACAGTAGATTATTTGAGCAGAATAGTTTTCCAAGTGGAGTCGTGGTGGAAATACCCATCTTTTGGGGTCCCATAAAACTAGACTGGTCAATGAAATTGAAATATGCTGTAAGAAATAATATTGCATTTCTTCAGGGAAATGCATGGATGACTCCCATAGGGAATGGTCTAGGCTATCTAATAAGGGGTGCAATGGGTTTCCTATAATACAGAACAATAATGCAAGGCTAATTCTCAGGGATATTATTGGCTGATGTAAACTGGACATTTATAGTTCAGTCTCTGCTGGGCACTATGTTTTCTCTCAGCTGAGGTAAAATTCAACTATATTTTTCAAAGGCTTGGGATAGGAAAGAAGATTAAGAGCAAAGCCTGAAAATTGCATGTGCTCAGCTTGACAGTTTTTACAACTAATAGTATAATCTTGCTAATATTGAACTGCTGACTTCAGTGTTATTAGTTATAGCTACACCACCATATTCCTGAAAAGTTGGGCATTTCACATGTGCTGGGTTTTGCCTGGCTTTTCTTTGCTGGGGCTCTTCTGCTGGAACCCCCTTGAGGATGTGCTTTTAAATTCTGGAGTCTTAATTGCAGCTATTTTAAGATGTCTCTGACCCCAGCTGCCTGCCCTATCTCTGTTGGAGTTTACTGTCCCTGGAGCAGGGGTGACAGGGGATGGATATGTAGTTTCTCAGCTGTCACAGTCCCATCCAGGGTAGTGTGTTTTCTCACTGGAGAACTGTGGAGAGGGTTATGAATTGGCTGGTGGTGTGGGTGCTGAAGTGTGTGTGTTTCTCCTGGCTGGGCAATAGCTTCCAGCAGAGCTGGGGGCTGGCAAGAGTGAGATCTTCAGTGTGAAGCACATAGGAGCAGCCAGAGCGTACGATTTAAGCCCCCAAACCTGGGTTAGGTTTGTACAAACTTGGTTGTTATTGTGTGATTCAAGAGCAAACATACTTGGATAAGCATTTTTTAATAGTATATTCTAAAAAAAACCCCCAAACTCTTCCTTTTAACTGTTACAGATGTCTCACTTCTTCAGTTAGGGCTTTCCTGTGCATAACCCAACTGCTGTTCCCTTCTGCTTGCCCTAAAAAGGAAACTTTTTAGAAGTTAGAAGTACTACAAGTACTGAATGTAGTATATCCTTGACCTATATGTTTTCTGTCTTAGGGGGTGGATATACATAACTGCAATTGTTGAAGTATTAGTAATACTTTTAAATGTTGCAGTGATAGATAGGGATTAAATTCAGTAAATACCAAACATACTATTTATATTTTCTAAGTATATCTTGAGTATGTTTTCAGAGAAGCAAATGATAATGCTGAACAAATCGGTGGGAGGGTTGGAACTAGATGATCTTTAAGGTCCCTTCCAGCCCAAACCATTCTATGATTCTATGAAATTAGGAAACTGCCTAAGCTTAATAGACCTTTCAAACGTTTGTATTTTTGTTGTATATAATACAGCAGAAAATTTAGTTTAATCATTAGCTATAGGAAATATGCAGCAACTCTTTCAAAAAGATCAGTTGTGAAGACATGCAAATCATGTTAACGAAGAAACAGTCCTATCTTTTACAAATTTCAGATTTTTTTGCCTACTTACTAGTAGAAATCTTGAGTTTTTGTAAGTATAATCAGCTTACCACACAAACTGTTAAGCGGGGTGGGGGGAAAGGTAAATTTCTCTCTTTGATTGGATATTTTAAATCTCTGATACTTGGTAAGAAAGAGAATCTCTCTCCTGTGGATTTGATCAGCATTCAGGCCCCGGGAGTTCCATGCTACTGAATAGGCATGACCCAGGTGATGGATGGCTGTTACACAAATCTTTCCATGGCCAAGGAGAAAGGGACATGACTTTCTTGGCTCTTAAACAGTTTGGCCTTTATAAGTTGGTGCTACCTAGAACTGTTTGAGTGAACTGGGACATTGCTTCAGTCGGTGGTGCAAAAGTAACTTTGTGTTGGGCCTTAAAATGTCTTTCACTTCAGATTTAACTATTTTGATCTGGTTTGTTCTCCATCTTTAGCTTCATAAATGTATACTCTCTCACCCAGGAAGTGATAAAATTCGGTATCTTTCCCAATTGTTTGTAATTTAAAAACCAAAACCAATTCCTTAAATAACAAATAATAATAGGTAGTGTTATATATGATACTTATATAATACTATGTAATACTTTGCTCACTAGTGAGAGGAAATGAAATCAATATCTCTGTAACTAGACCATGTTTATTTTGAATGAGGTTTTGGAAGCTGATTTTATAGAATAGAAGGCTTATTCATTTTAGATTTATTTTCTTTAAGTTTTGGCTGTACAATTAGACAAACTATATTTGGTTTCTGAATTACATATTTACTAGGAATAAAAAGTTGGAGGAACAGGTTGTTATTTGCCAATTAACCTTCAGAAGGTGATCTTTTATTTTAGCCAGTGATGAAATATCAGTATTTCCAAAGACCGGGGGGGGGGGGAGGGCGGGTTAATTTGTAACAGTTTTGCATTTCTTGAGGTGTTCAGTCCTGTCTGAGAAGAGACTGTGACCATTCAAATGGAATATGTAATACTTACACGTGGGATTTCTTGGTATGGTAATTTTTTAGGCTTTCCTTAGAGATTGCTAAATGATATTAATACCACTCACTCTTAGACAGCAATTTACTCTTAGTTTTTACATTAGCTGTTAAATGCTTGATGTGGTATGCTGGATAGAGATGTTTGATGTTGCAGTCAGGACAAGCTCCATAGGCTCTTTCCGGGGCTTTGTGGAGACTGTGCCGTCATGATTTGGGAGTGCACGATGACATTACTGTTAAATGTTGCTTTGTCACTCAGTTTCTGGACAGGACATGAGAAAAAGCCCACACTGCCAGACTCGCTCATGTGAGGGTATCCCTTCCTGGAGGAAAGGATATCAGAGAAAAGAGGGTCAGCAGGAGCTGATCATCAAGTTCCCAATGTGCTTTCCTTCTCACTCTTGAGGGAGCAGGACAGGGTCACTGGTTTGCTTGGTGTATTAATGTGTGGGTTAGGTTCTGGCAAGCTGGATTTGACTTTTGGGGTATGTTAGATACCCTGCAGAAGACAGTTTGTTTAGCAGTTCCTGCCAGTAATTTGCTGACTGTAATACCTTACTGAAATACAAAGATAAATTATCTCTATGGTCACTGGTTAACATGCACACCCACTTGTATGCACCTGTTACACTATTATTGCTCTGAAAGAACTATTAGGATATAATTGTTATGCTGAGCTTCTGTTCTTAGATGTGAGGGCTGGCAAAATATCATGTTAACACTTAAGACAATTCTTCAAATAGGTTTATGAAGTGTTTTGTATGTTTATTTGGGGGGGGCTAGGAAACTACTCTTTGTGTTCATATGCATATGGTACTTAATGAGCTAGTAATTTTTTCCATGAAAAAGTTGAGATTATTCCAACACAAGATGTAACAACCTGGGAATGTGTTCTTGTCTAGCTCTAAGAGGTTGAAAAGTAACTTTATTTAGAATAATGTGGACAAGTACTCAATTTCTGGGAAAGGAAGCAAGATAATATTTTATGGAATTCTTGTTGTATGGATGTATGAAGTAGCTTTGAATCTTAAGATCTCATCTTAAAAGTTATGAAAATGGAGAGCTGATACAGCTTTTGATGAAACTTAGTGCAAATGTTTTATGGAGGGTAGCCCATGCTTTCTTTACACTTCATGTGCAGGTAATTAATGATAATCAACTTCACATGGCTTGAAGCTTAACACAAGTGTTTTTTTGACTAGGAGAGTACTTTAGTTGATTCCAGAATAAAATGTGCTTTGAGAAATCCCTTCTTTTATTATCTGTGTGACTACATTCCTACTACTGCTCTGCAAGTGGTACTCAGCTCTGTGAAGATCCTAATTTAACTGGGACTGGTCTACTTGGCAGTGATTAGCAGGTGAAACCAATACTTCCCTTTAGAGACCAGTAAAACTGATAAGCCCATCATGTTTGGATTAGATATTAGAAGGTTCTTCACTGTGAGGGTGGTGAGACACTGGAACAGGTTTCCCAGAGAAGTTGTGGCTGCCGCATCCCTGGGAGTGTTCAAGGCCAGGTTGGACGGGGCTTGGAGCAACCTGGTCTGGTGGAAGGTGTCGCTGCCCAAGGCAGGGGGTTCGGAACTAGACGATCTTGAAGGTCTCTTCCAACCCAAACCAGTCTGTGAATCTGTTCATTCTATGTTTGGGGTCTGGGAGTATAGGTTAAGTAAAATACCTTTGAGCTTTTCTTCTGTTTGTGTTTGGTTTATTTTGGGTTTTTGTTTTGGTTTGGCTTTTTTTTTGGGGGGGGGAGGGGGAGTGTTTGGTTTGTTGTTTTGGGTTTGTTAGGCCAAACTTTTGAAGTTAGACAATGAAAGCAGCATCTTGGCGAATAAAATAATCACTGACTGCTGCGCTACATTCAGTATGGGTATATCGCTTCGTTGAAAAAACAACCAAACAACAAAGGTACTTGACACCCTTTAAAAATGCATCTCTTTCCCTTTGAAAACCAGAAACTTCTTTTGCCCTCATCCATTAAAACTTGTTTTACTGTTCCTAGTGCATGTTTACTCTGGTCAGACACATCTGCCTGTCAAAATGGCCACACTGGTTTGTTAAGCCAAGTCCAGACAAGTACGGCATTGCCTGAAAACTCTTGGAGGCATTACCTGATAATGTCCTGTCACCTCTGGTGCTTTGTTCATGATAGCCTGCAGAGGAATAAGTGCAGGTTCTAGCATGAGTTGTTTTGTCCTGCAGATAACAGGCCTGTCTTTCTGCACTTCATGGATTTAATTCTGCCCAGTCATTCTCGGACTGGTTTTGTGAACTGCAGCTCTGTCTTGTTCCCAACCATTTGATCTAATAGGCTGTGATGAGGGCTTGGTACTTGAAAAACATTTTTGTCAGAGCTGAGGGCAGTGGCTAATCAATGATTCATAAACATTTTCTTCAAAGTGGTATTTAGACTTCTCCACAAGAAGAGTACAGTACCTAGAACAAAGGGGTAAGTGTGTAGGTGCATCTTTTTTCTCACCTTCAGTCTGCCCTTGTAAGGTCCAGTCTGCCCTGGTAGCCATCACTGACGACACAAAGTGCGGGCACACAAAGGGCACTTGGCCTACAAGGCCCACTTGGTCTGAGTGACAGCCTGAGGTCTGAAAAAAATCCTGCCTTCCCCAAACACCTCTGCACTTCAGGACAGCATTTTTGAAGCTTGTGTTCTCTTTCGCCTTGTAGTTTTGGTAAATATTCCCACATCCCCACCCAAGTTGTGATTAATAGGTTAAGCGAGGGGCAGATGAGCAGTACTGCTAAACTGTTTCTCTGCTGTTCCTGGCAGTCTTTTGGTATGTCTTGACAGAGAGTCTCTGTGTATTTGTTCTCCATTGTTCAGTTTTGCTGTTAATTGGTTTCATACTTTTTTTTTTTAATTACACATCCAGACATATTAAAAAATAGAAAAGACAACTTTTCAGCACAGACTCCCAGTTTGATATGAAGTATTTAAAATTACTGTTTTCTCCCGGTTTTCTGAATCTAAAAATTTGATTGACTTGGTAAATCCGTGCCAAAAAAAGGGATGTCTAAATCTGTTCCTCGGAGACTTATCGTGAGCTCATGAAAATCAGTTTTGTAGTTCTAATGCTGTAAATGGAAACCTTACAAAATGCTGAAGCTATTCAGAAGGATCTGTAAAGTGTACTTATGTAAAATCATGGTTTCTGTCAGAACCTGAAATAAAAAAAGCCATACAGGAGGTGGAAGCAGCCTGTGAAGTACAAATGCCCTGGGTAGAGCAGATACAGAGACAAGGTGGCAGACACCTGAGAATAATTGAGAATACCCACCCTTGCTTAGAGTTAAATTGTCAGCGAATTGGGCAATTTAGCTGTGTGACAGGAGGGAGCAGATAACGCCTGGTACCTGGTGTAATGTCACTGGGTGCTTTCTAAAGAGCTTACTATACAGCAGTTATTTTAAGTCTTTTTCAGTTTAGAGACCCTTTCAGAGCAAACTAGGCTCAGATCTGCTGCTCCTTTATGGTTACGAGGAGCTGACTGGTCTAATGGACTGAAAGAATTGAGGAACAGATTAGAGATAGGCAGTCCTGTGCATCTCATGCAAATGACAGAATAAGGAATAGGGATATATTTCTTCTTGGTTTCAGCACTGGAGAATTGAAGAAGAGGAACGAGGTTCAGTAAAGCTGAGGTGAGCTGTTCTAATTCTTTCAGGATGTGGTTCTATCTAAAATCCATCATGTATTTGGGTAGCAGCCTCAATTGTCACCATTGAATAGGATCTGCTTCCAGAAATAATGATAATAGAAGTACTAATATTTGCTTTATGAAAGAGGGATGTTCACATGTATGCTTCCCAGGAATTTTACTGTTCATGGTTCTGTAGAGACAGTCAAAATAAATTGTAAACCTGCAAACAAAATCTCTGTAAACACAGCTTCCACAATATATGCAGTTTTTTTTAAAAAAAAAAAAAAAAAAAAAAAGAAAAAAAAGAAAAAATACAGGGCAAGCAAGTTCCATTACCTTAAATTTAGGGTGGCTGGTTTTTGCTAGTTTTCATCTGCGGAAAGTACTTTTAAGTACTGAAGATCGCTGTAAATAAAAACAAGTTTTAACTTACCAGAGCTGAATTGTATTTAGGATTACACTTCAATGTCTCTGATCCATGTCTTACAGGAGACCTATTCACTAATTATTTTTTTTTTTTTCCATCTAGTCATAGTAGGTCTGTTAGTAGAGATCCAGTAAGGGATCTGATTATATAGCATCTGCTTCCTCATCTCATAAACTGAGAATTAGTTTTGTTTTCAAGGTTTCATACATTCATGATTTAGAGCGATTCCCATGCCTGCAGGCTTTAGTGGGTAAGGGCTAGTTCTTATCACAAATAAGTGAGAAGCAGCCCCAGAAAGGCAAGAGGGAAAGCATCTACCGAGGTTCGTAGTGATTTCCAGAGAATTCTTTCCATGTAGGGATAATACATTTGTTCACATTGTGACTGAATTGCATGTGGTCTTGCAGTGTCTTCTTACAAATGCTTGCATAAAAACTTGTTTCTAAGTGTTGCCTATCCCTGAAGGAAGAGTTCCAATACGGTTAGTGATGTGCAATCGCATCTTTTGAGTAAGACGACTAATGCTGTTCTGTCACAAGTAAAAAGACCTATGGTGAAACACTCAAATGTTGCAGGAAGATTGTCGTCTTCTGATGGTACTTCAGCGATAGCAGGATATGTTTAAAGAAACTTCCTGTACTAAGAGAAAATATTTCGTAGCAGAAACAATTGTGACTTTCATCTGGTTTGATTAGGGTTCATTTAACTTCTTTTTGCAACTTAATGGAGCTGCTTAAGTGAGAAGCTGTGCTTCTGGCAGAAACCTGTCTAAAGTTGACAGCAAACCCTACCTAAAGGAGAGTCAGCCCAGTAACCCAGAGCCTACCCTCTTGACAGGCCTGCCTTCATTCATTAGTTATATACCAAGACTAGCACAAGTAGGCTGCTAATTCTGTGTCTGTGGCTAGATGTGATGATCTGGGCATGTGACTCCGTTTCTGATGGGCAGAAGAAATTGTAGTGCTCTGTTAGGTGATAATCCATAACAATATTACTTTATTTGCTATTAGAAAGTTCTTTGGATTTTGTGAGTTGACTTAAGCTGTTTTTCAGCTTTGTGCTTCGGTAAGGAACAAACACATGATTACGGTGATTATAATTCTTCAGTTGAATCTGTTTGTGTTAAAGATACAAGGCAATCATGAAAGATGTGTGAAGAAAGTGCTTTAAATGCAAGTTTAATTTCTTTCCTTCCCTTGAGAAATCCCAGGATTGTTTGAACCTGGTAGCTAGGTGCTCTTCCAGGACTGAATTATGCCTGTGTGGTCAACTAATACATTGGTGGTAATAACTGAGTGCTCGCAAGGCCCTAGTTACTCTCCAAATCAAAGGAGAAGATCCTGAAGAAAATTGTAACATGACTGGGGTGATCAAGGTGGTAATTTGCAAAGGCAATGTTGAAATAAGGTTGTTAGTGGTATTCTATGATGCATAGGTGCTTGCTTTTGTAAAGTATTGCATGAGGATTCAGTCTGCAGATTTTGAGTACAAGTGGTCATTGATGTCAGACATCTAGCTCATCGAAATAGCAAAGCCGTGGTCCTCTTTCAAGTTTAATTTTCAGTTGCATCATTTAGTAAACACAGTAATATGGATATCAATGGATATTTTTTTCACACTTAAAAAGGGTGAACAAAATATATTAAATTACTTTTTTAGGAGAATTACTGAAGTCTGGATTGCTATCTTGATACTATAAATCTGCAATAAGTGGCAATGTCAAGGGTTCCCACCCCACCTCCTCCTGGGGAGATGTCCAGTGGACCTGTGGCTGAAAGCTGGTGCTACACACAGGTAATCTACATAAATTCCAATGGCTTTATTTTCTAGTCATAATTATAACTAAAAATAAAAAATAAAATTACCGAGCTGTGCTGACAATCTAACTAGTTGATGTAAGTTAAATTTTATTGACATTCTCTACATCTCTACATCTTTTATTTAGGTTAAAGTAGTAAAATTTTCCTACATGTGGACCATTAATAACTTCAGTTTTTGCCGAGAAGAAATGGGTGAAGTTTTAAAGAGTTCTACCTTTTCATCAGGGCCAAATGACAAAATGAAGTGGTAAGGTCTTTATTCTAGCAACTGCTTTGTGGTTTTTGTTTGGTTTTTTTTATTTGTTTTTGTTTTGTTTTTCCCACTCACAAAAGTTGCAAAATGAAATTGCAAATAAATATTAAAACTCGTATTTCTTGAAGTTTTACTGTAGGTACAGATTGGTTCTAATTTCAAAGTTTCAACAATCTTAGGGGAAACATTCATTTTGGTAGCATGTATCACTGTATCTTATAAAAAATATTTCTGAATTTATTCTGGGTACTATTGAAAAATGTACAATTTCTGTGTTCCTTTCAGGTGCCTGAGGGTGAATCCAAAGGGATTAGATGATGAAAGCAAAGACTACCTGTCATTATATTTGCTTTTAGTCAGTTGTCCAAAAAGTGAAGTCAGAGCAAAATTCAAATTTTCCCTGTTGAATGCTAAAAGAGAAGAAACAAAAGCAATGGGTAAGGGAATCTTAATGTATTGCATGTGGATTTGTAAGAACATTCCCCAAAAATTAGCCTTGTAAGTTTTTCAGTTGAGAACAGAATTTAGGATTGAGATAAACTTTAAAATACCTTTTTAATATCCTTTTAGAAACTTAATTAAAAATCTCGTTCATGTTTTACACATTTCTGATTACTGAGCTATGTTAATTCTATCCCGAGCAGTATAAATTATAGCACATTGCTGTTGTCGCTCCAGATTCATGTCACTTGGCTCTTCTAGTAGATTATTCTTGCTTCCTGTTATTAGGGGTGTATTTGCTTGTTTCTAGCTGCAGTGGAAGTGTCTGATTTCCATAGTTATTTGGGATAAATATGCATGGTTGGTGTTTGGTTTTTTTCTTAGACACTCCTTTACAATCTTTTGATCTACTTCATCTGTTTTACACTCTTAATTTTAGAAACATGAGCCATATACCCAAGGAATTAGGAAACTTTGAAATAAACAGTGATTTGATGTAATTGTCACTTTAATATGAAAAATACAGCTTTTAGTTTCAAAGTTATAAGCTTAACCTTCACTGGAAACACTTTTTGGAAAAGCTGGAATTCTCATGAAAATGTGTAATTTAATGCTGGTCTGCACCGAGTTTGTGCTGTTGCTAGTGCTATATATGAAGAATCTGTCTACTTTTCTTCCTCCTACTCCAGGACTTAAGAGATCTTGCAGAGTCTGTTCTGTTGCAAGTTCTGAATTTCTTGGAAAAATCTGTAGTTCTCCAGTACTCATACCAAAAGTTCATGCTGCTTTCTCCTTATGTAACTGGGCACACTTGTAATCTTGAAAGTAAATCCATAAAACTGAGTTCAAATCTAAAACTTAAATGGTTGGACTTTTTGGAAGGAAGGGAAATATGTATATTCACTCTGTTTATCTTCTTACACTGATGTAGTTGATTCCTTCAATCCCTGCAGGCCTCCTGGTTCTGGAGCTTATATGAACAAAGCTACGCTTTTGTACATATGGTGGATTGTGGTTTTTGGCTTGAGACAGACTTCCAGTCTAGCAGTGGACAGGTGTATGTAATTAAATGAAACTGCAATGTGAACATCAAAAAATATTTCGAGATAATCAGAGAATCACAGAATTGTTGAGGTTGCAAGGGACCTCTGGTTGTCGTCTAGTCCAGTCCCCTTGCCAAAAGCAGGATCAACAGGAGCAGTTTGCTTGGGGTCTGTCATACTTTGAATATCTCCCAAGGATGGATACTCCACAACTTATCTGGGCAACCTGTTCTAGTGTTTAATTAGGTGCTGCTGGTTCTTTTTTGCTTCAGGGGTTCATTGCTGATTCTTGTTCATTTGTTGCCCACCAGGACCCTAATCAGCAGTCACCTATTTCTTCCTGATGGGTAGGTCTGCAAGCAGACACTGAGCACAACATTGCTTGCATTGGCTTGCCCTCTAATCCTGTAAGCTCTCTGCTGGTTCATCATCCACTGCAAGGCAGAGCTCCATGCATTCCTATAGTTCTCATGTAAAGGGTAGCTAGCTCCTTTACCTCACCTTCCTAGCCTAGCCTCCCTAAGGAGCCTGAACCTGTCCACTGCAGTGCTCTGGTCATGTGAGCTATCCTACTGTGTCTCTGTGAGGCCAAGATGGTAGCCCTGCATCTACACACAGACTTCTAATTTCTCCTGTTTCTTCCTTATGCTGTGTACATGAGTTTATGGGCGCTTCAGAGAAGTGCTCCAGAAGATTATTGGTCAAGTGTTACTTTAAATGCTAAAAGTCACAAGGTGCTAAACCCCCAAAATCCTATGAGTAGCTGTGTTTTCAGTTTCTGCAATAGTAGCTGTCCTGTATTTGGCAGTACAGGAATTATAAACATATTTCCATTTTGGGATATTACCAACAGAAATTTTATTTCTTGGACTTTCCAGCCATTCGCCATCTGCTTCTGGAGATGCTGTGTTTTTATTTATACAGTGTAATGATGCCCAACTTCAGATGTCCTTTGTAAATTGATAATTCATGCATAGACTGCTTCAAGTGATGAAGCTGTGTATAAAATACATAACAAAGTAACATTTGAGCTTTATTAGGAGAAAAATGCGTTTATGCTTTTACGTTGCTTTATTTTTCTGGTTTTGTATGCTTAAATTGCTACTGGTCACTTAATTTCAGAGGGTTTAACACTGGTTGTTGCTGATAACAGTAAATTCTAAGTTTGCAGAATAAAGAATTGGGCTGAATCTAGAAGGGAAAAAAATTTAACTTCTTAATTTTTTTTCTGGTCTTATGTTTTCATTCAATTTTGAGGTTTGTTGTGAATTTTTGGCAAGTTGATAAAAAAGCGAAAATGCTAATCCAGATGCCAAAAAACCTAAATGGTATTTTTTAAAATGGCAGTTTTATTTTGGCACACAAACTTAAGTGTGGACAGTATTCTACATTTGTTCTGTTGCCCTCAAAGCCCCCACTGCACTTACTAAGTGCATTTCGCTCTGCTTCTGTGCTCTGCAGGGTAAGGAGCTTTTTTTTTTGTTGTTTGAATGTGTGAGTGTGATAGAGACACCTCCTGCATTGTCAGTTCCTTTGTGGTTCTTCATTGTATTCAGAAAATAGAATCAAAACCTGTACAATATATTTTGCTTGATCTAATTCTAGTGGAAAACCTGTTATTAATATCATTTTTGCAGCTATTGGCAGTGAGCACAATGTATTAAACATATGTTTTCTAGCATATGCACTGTGTTACATGGTTAAGTCTGTTTCAGTGATGCTACCAAGTTGAGTAGAGAAGTCTAACTTTCCTGATATCTTTTATTTTAGGTGTTGTAGAAGGAATTATATTTTAACAGATTCTGTAATGAAAAATATGTTGCTTTTACAACAAACTTCTGACTTAAACTTCTAAATTCTTCTTTAAAAGGCTAAAGTATCTATCCATACAGCTTTGTATGGAATTGTATGGAAATATGATGGCATGTTTCTTGCCCAGCTTTTTTGGAATGAAAGGAAAATTCTATCTCAGAGAACTCTTTTTGAGATTTCTTTCCCCTTCCCCCTGACTCCATGTTATTTCAGAAGTAGTCTTGCTCTCTTCGTTTTGAACAATCTTTGTAAATATGGTTCAGAATGTAGTTTATTCTACATATATTCTCAAGGGTATTCCCAAATAACCTCCTTCCCATGTTTTAGTTCCACATAAAAGTGTATGGTGCTCTTTCCTGTGGAACAAGTGGCCACCTTATAGCAAACCTGCCATGTATAATAACTAATCTTACAGAATTACATGTATTTGCACTCATATGACCTTGGGAACCCTTTTGTGGGCTGTGAACATTAGAAGTGGAAAAAAAGGTTGTGTGGTCACAGCAAATCTGATGGATTAAAAAAAAAAAATACTTATCCTAACTATGGCTAAAAGGTAAATATAAATAATACCTTTTTATGACCAAAAAAAAAGTTTGTTACTTGAAAGCTTTTGTTTCTGTTTTGCCTTACTGTATTTCAAAATAATTTCAACCTGTGAAACATGATTTTCCATTTCAGGAGGAAGTCAAAACAGATTGTTATGACAACTGCAGAAGTGCTGTCAGAATGTACTTGTGGTGACAAATTCATTGTAGTAGTACTTCCCTGTGAACAATTTCTGTTTTGACACATTGGCATTCTTAAACATTAACTGAAAAACTCCTTTCTTGCTGGATGGTGCCTAAGACAGCATCTAAGGAGTTGATATGGTTTGAATTGAAAATTTTGCTGTCAAGTTCTATCAAGTGTTTCATAAAATAATGCTATTACAACATTAAATTTTTAATAGTTGTGGATTTTCTCAATGTGACATATGAGCCAAACGTGCTAAATGGATTCATTTTTTGACGAACACTTGGCTTTAATATAGAATTTAGGTATTGTTATTTGCTAATATTTTTGTTTAACTTGCTTTATTTGTACATTGACTGTGTTTTATCAGAAAGCCAAAGAGCATATCGATTTGTGCAAGGCAAGGACTGGGGTTTTAAGAAATTTATCCGAAGAGATTTTTTACTGGATGAAGCTAATGGTCTTCTACCAGATGACAAGCTTACATTATTTTGTGAGGTGGGTATAGGTTTATAAGTGGTAAACTTCTAAATAAAATGTTTTCTGCTCTAGTAGAGGTTTATGTTGATTTAAACAGTAATATCTTATGAAAGTTTTCTTCTGTACACTATAAATATGGTAAAATACACATTTACTTGCTTTGTCTGCATTGCATTTGTTGTCTCTTTTTTTATACATGTATACTGAAGTGTAGAGTAAGTCTGAATTGATCACTTGTAAACTGTTGGGCTTCTCCATGAATCTGCTAGGATTACTTTAGGATTATTTATGTAAAAGGTGGCTGATACATGCTGTCTGTAGAAGTACTCTTTTACTGAGGTCACTTTTATTTAAAGATGTTGTATTTGGAATTACAAGATTGCTTATCCAATGAAAAACAAAGGGGATGTCTGCATGTTGGTTTGCATTATAAAAACCCCAACCGATTGTTGGAATCTATATTTCTGAAATACCGTAATTGATGGTTTTAACCAGTGATCAGTTCTTTCCAGTAAATGCAATACTTTTTTTTTTTTTTTTTTTTTTTTTTTTACCCAATAGTGATTTTACATTTTGTTTTCTGAACAAATGCAAGTGTCCTGTAGAAGGACTGCTTAATACTGAGAATTAATATTGGGGGCTGTGGTATATATTTAACTTCATGGTGCATCATGGATCACTTCTGTATCAGTTATGTTGTAACTGAAATTGTCATGTTAAAATTCAGTAAAATGCTTACTCAATGTTAAAAATGGAAACTAGGGAAAGTGTAAGTACAGTGTAAAATACACATTGGGTGGTTATCTCTGCTGCCATAAAGTGATAGTGACTTAGGAGGATGATAGATGCTCTAACTGCTAATAAGTTTGCTTTGATCTGTGTATTTATAGGAAATAAAAATAAAATTGTCTTGGCAAGATTACAATTTAATTATATGTCATTATGCTGTGTAGGAAGAATAATTGAAATGTGGCCCCTGAGACTAGATACTGCAAATATAGTGCATCTTATTTTCACTTAGACAAGTTAAATGAGCTGCATGATAAATTTGTTATGAATACAATTATTTGGGTAATAAAAGCAGATGTAACAAGTGTCTTATGGTTCTGTAAAGATACTTTTGAGTATTTTCTCATTTTAAGTTTTCCTTGTAATGAATACTTTGATGTAAATGAACAGCTCATAAAAACAGTTTTTTGGTTTTGTAAATAGGTCACTACTTAATGTTAAATTTTTTTGGTTTGTTTTCTTAAATTGAATAAATACCGAATTTTCCAGAAAGAAACATTGTTATGTAAATCTTGATGCTAATCTTTAAATATAACTGTGTTTCCCTACAAAACTTCTTGATGTTTTAATGTGAAAGGCTTTTGTGAAGTGTTTGACCTACCCTGATTACAAATGCTGAAGGGAAGTACAACATTTAGTTGTGCACAGTGAGAATGTTAAATAACTTCTGGCTTGTTTTAGGCTAAAGGAAAAAGAAAATATCAGAAATCCAAATAGTTTTGAAATTAGTTTAATCAGATGTGTTCTGTCATTTCTAATGACACCTGAAAAGCTAGGTATTGTTTGAAGTTTTTGTCCTTTAAAACTGAACTGTAAGTTTTCATTTCTGTGTTTGCCTTCCTACTTGTATCTTAGTTGAAAGACTGACTTACCACTTCTTAAAACTATGTTGCTAAAACTTACCAGATATAGCAGGTATTTGGTAAAGGTCACTGGATACCTGCTGTGCTGGTTGGCTCTTTTCTCCCTTTTGGATTGCAGAAGGATTATTTGGTCTTTCCTGGCGGCAGGGAGATTCCTTCTGTGTTGCTGAATGTTCTTGGATTTGTCCTTGGATTGGAAAGTGAAGGGTTGTTAAATACTTTGCAAAATCTGGTGTTGCCACTGACAAGTGACCTCCTGATTAAATACAGCTTCATAATTTTAATTTTTTTAAGCAAACTGATCTGTTTCACTCACTTTGCACGTTCCATATAGCTTAAAGTTACTGAAGTCTTGCAGGTATTTTCATTTACTAAGAGAACAGTAATTTCTCTGTTTTTCCTAGTCAGTGCTTTCACAGATCTCATACCTAGCTTATGTTGAGAGAGTAGCCTGAGATATCATTTAAATTACCTTTACCGTTAGATCACCACAGATTCAAAACCAAGAAAATAATAGACATTATCCACATTAACTGTCATCGCACACAGAACTTCAAGTCATAAGTTACGCATTTTCCTATACCCTTACATGTGAGAGTATGCAATGCGAACAGGACCTGTGCCCCTAAAGTATGTATGCTGCACAAAAGCTGCATGTTGGATAGCTTCCTAAGTAAAGTATATCAGACCATGTGGATGGAGTACCTGGAAATCCTGGCTGGATTGCTGCTGCTCTTTGAAATAGGTTGTTTGCTGTTCTAACATCTTCTCATCTTCTGTCAGTTCAGTGAAGAAATACCTTTGCTCTTACAAGTGATTTTATAAATGCAGGTAAGGATTGTATCAGGTGTTACTCAGCCTAAGATGAGTTTTCAGTAGTTATATGGGATCAACTTCATTGGATTTCAGCTTGATTTAAACAAATTAAATAAAAAAAAAAGGAAGAGAATGTACTTGATTTCAAGCATACCATCTGGACAAGTGAGATATGAAATATCTGACTCCTGTAAGTGTTTGTATTTAGAATTTTTAAAACTTGTTGCTATCTATAGACAATACATGCTAGGCGTCTCAGGTGTAGGAGACTTGAATTAAAATTTTGCTTGGGCTATATCTTTAAAGGATGGATCATAGCAAATAGTTGTGTTGCCCAACTATCGATGTATATTAGAAACCAATAGAAGTTTGGAACATCAGAGGTCAGTTTCATTACACATAGAATGTGTAGGTGACCTTCCTAGCCACTTGGCTGTAGCCAACAAGAGGATGCTGTGTGGGCAACTTGGATCAGGAACTTTGAGTCAAGTTTCTGGGGAAGCAGAACTCGCCTTTGGCAACAGAAGACTAGCTTTGCTAAGCTGAAACTTTGTTTGTATGTATGTATATCTCTTGAAATCACTGTGTGTGTATGAAAACTGTGAAATCGAGTACACAATAGCTCTGTAGATTTTTTCGATTTTTTTTTTTTTTCAGTGTTATAAATGTATAGTCTTAACGTGAAACTGAAATTTCACGGTGCCTGGGGTATTTTTTTTTTTTTTTTTCCCTTTAAAAGGTGGAAGAATATAAAGGAATTTCTTCTAATCACAAGGGGGTGTGGGATGAAACAGGGAATTGGGCAATGATTCAAATTCCCAAGCTGCTATTCTAATTGGATCATCTTCTTCTTCTGATCTGGAGTTTCATTTGCTTCTTCAAGTTTCACTTGTTCTTCAAGTTTCCGTGAAGCTTAGCTGTGCTGGTTTGTTTTATGCCAAATTTATTCCAGATGCTGTGCCTCTAGAAATCAAACCGAGCAGTGATCTTAACAGTATCAGCATTTTCTAATGTTCTGTATTTGTGAGATCTGGTGATCAAGATCTTGTAGTATGTCTCTTCTTTGCAAAAGTGTGTTTTTCTCAGGTGTGTTATCTCAGACAACAGAAGTAAAACCTGCTGAGCTCTTCTATTTTCCCAGCATACTTTAAAACAGCCTAATATGTAAAGATACCTGAAAAAAAGCATGTAAGAATGCTGTTGTCCTGTTCTCTTCTTGCATGAAAGAATTAAACATGGGGAATAATGGCAATATATTCACTTCAAATGCACATATTTCACAGTTTTCTTAACTAGTTCTGTACAAAAATGACATCCTGTGAGCATGCATTTAACTATTGAAGTTACCTACTCCATCTTATACTTCATTGACTTATATTTCCAAAATAATGGCTTTTAATCTTGTTTGGAAAACAATGACTTGTGATTCCAGCCTCAGCTGGACACAGTAAAATGAAATAATGGAGGAGCTATGTTACTTCCACTTAGTTTGCATTATCACATTGCAGGTTAAGTATGGATTTACTGTAATTAAAGTTATGAGTATAATTATTCAAAATTTCTATGGATTATTCCCTTAAGACTTTGCTGTGACCTTGTGATCCTAATGATCTGTTTACCATTTTGTATTGATATATTTTGCTTAAATGGGTAAAGAGTGAACTGTTAAGTTATCTCTGAAAGAGAGTTAACTTTTTTTTTATCCCACTGATATCCCAAGAACCATATTGGTCCTTGGCTTATTTACTTTGGCATTTCTGTCTGGTGACATGTGGTATTATCCTTTTTTGTTTTGGTTGGATAAATACAAAATACTAGTCTCTAAGTAAAGCCCTCTTTGTTTTATGTTATTTAAAAGTAAACTGTAAAGCATGGTTTATGGTTCTGGCCTAATGCCAGAGACATCACTGGTTCTTGCTTTGCTTTGAAATTGCTGAAATTCTAGCAATAGGTACTGTAATATAATTATTACTGGCATTCAGTTATGAAGGAGTTGTCTTGCTGTGATTTTCTGTTAGGTAAGCGTGGTCCAAGACTCAGTAAATATATCAGGACAGTCTAATACAAACACTTTGAAGGTACCTGAATGTCGACTAGCAGAAGATTTAGGGAATCTCTGGGAAACAACAAGATTTACAGATTGCAGTTTTTATGTAGGAGGACAAGAATTCAAAGCTCATAAATCTGTACTTGCAGGTACTTTCTACTTTTGTATTGCTATTACTTTGTAATTTAAATTGCTAAAAGTTTTAAATTTGGCTATATTCAATATTTACTTTTCTTGATACAGCACGATCTCCAGTTTTTAATGCAATGTTTGAACATGAAATGGAGGAAAGTAAAAAGGTAAGCGTTACTGAAAACTTCACATGTAAATATTTGTACCTTGTGAAAAAGGGAAAAGTTGCAGAAAACTTAAGTATTACAAATTGAGGAAGACGAGTACTGCGTGATGGTGCATGAATGGAGGAGGGTACTACTCCTGATTGCTCTCCTGGTGAGTTCTGTGGGAATCTCCTTGTGTAGAAAGTGCAGTTAGGGTTGAATGTGGAAAGGTTCCGGAGGATTTGTTCTTGCAAGTACTTGTACCCACCCTAGATCAGTTGGGGTTTCTTAACAGTAGCTACTTATGTAATTGACCTAACTCTGCCCCTTTTTGCTTTAGTTTATACCTTTGCGTAAGCTGATTGACTTGAGTACGGTTTTGTTATAGTGTATTAAAACATTTTGTATGGTAGCTAGGAGACATAGAAAGAAACAACAGGTGAATTATACTCTAAGCCCTGAGGCAGTGAAGCTCTTCTTTTCATTCAGAGTTTCTGCAGGTACTTGACCTGTGTAAGTGTTTTGGATGGAGAGTTACTTAATCAGCACAGAGCGCCGCTGCTGCTTTTGTGCACTCGATCTCTCCCACAGCGAGGAGTTGTTTGTGTCTTTCATGAAGAAAAATATCAGATGGGTTGGTTATAGGCAGAATCCATAAAAAAGGCAAGGAACTGATCAGCTCACTAAAGAATTGTAATAGATGATCATTACTTAGTCTTGGAGGCTGCAAGGTTGCCACTGCTGTGAACAAATACATTGGATGAATATGGGGCTGTAGTACCATTGGGTTTCACAAACATGGTATTTTTTTCCTGCACTTACCTAATCTGGAAACTTCCACAGGTAGATTTGGAATACTGGAAGCATTTTATAGATATTTCTGAACTGAAAGAAATCCAGATATGTCACAGCTTCAGTAATGCACCATGCTGGCGGCCTTCACCTTCGTGTTAGCAGTGAATCTCCAGTGCAGCCTTACTCATAAATACTGTATGTGGCTCAGTGGATAGGAAACCAGAACATGTGCATCTCGTGTACCATCATGTACTCATGATTTTTATACTCCATTCAGAAGTGTGGTGCTTGCTTTTACAGCTTTGAAATAATTTCCTACTTCATTAGTTGCTTATAGGGAATACTATTTGAGGGTGGGTCAAGCATGTAATACCACCGTTTTATTAGGATGGTCCTCAGCTACATGATGTCAATTATATGTGCTTTTTTGTTTGCTTTTTGGATTCTGAGAACAAAATGTAGGCTGTGTTGACTCAATCTTAAGTTGAGCCAAAAATGTCTCATTTTATTCTGTCTGCTGCTCTGACTTGTGATATTCCAAGCACATCATTGTCGGGTTGGAAACTCAGTAGCACTTTTAAATATTCCTGAAACTGTGGCTTGATTTTTGTGTACAGCCTATGCAATAGTCCGGCGTTGGACATGTCTGGAAAAAAGTTGCAATTATTGCTGAAGCTTTCCCAACTGATTTCTACGTGATTTTAAGAGCTGTTAATTTTTATTTACTTTCTGCTTAATATTGTTGAATGTTAATTTAAGTTTGTAAGGATTCTGTATGATGGATGGCAAATGAAAACTTGTAGTGTTCATCAGATTATATTTGATATGTTAAAGTTGTAGCTAAACTCTAGAGGCTTTTATTGATTTTTTTTTTTTTTTTTTTTTAAATTTATTTAACCAGAATCGTGTAGAGATAAATGATGTAGATCCTGAAGTTTTTAAAGAAATGATGAGGTTCATTTACACAGGAAAAGCACCAAACCTTGAAAAAATGGCTGACAATTTGTTGGCAGCTGCAGACAAAGTAAGTAATTGACTCTTAAGTTCTCAAACCTCATATTTGCTTGTGGAATGTTCTTCTAAAGAAAAAAAAAAAATCTTTTTTTCAGATTTTTTTTTTTTTATTTTTTTTTTTAAATGTGAGAAACAGATTTCATCAAAAATAGAGAAGGAAGGGAAAGGATAGACTTCTAGCAGTAGAAGACTGATAAATCTTTCTTGACCAGAAGTGTGGTGGGTTTTTTTGTTGTTGTTTTTTTTGTTGGGGGTTTTTTTTTTTTTTTTGGGTGGGGGGGTGTTTTGGTTTTTTTTTTTTTTTTTAAGAAATTAGGGACCATTAATATGATTTGGAAAATTGGTCTTGAATAAAATGTATCCTAGTTCTTTGTGTTCTTGAAGAGGATGTATGCAAGTGCTTGAATTAACTGTACTTCCTAAGTACTGCTACTTCAGAAATTTCATCTTTTTGTTTTCCCTACAAACATAATAGTTCTAGCTTTTCATCTCTTCTATATTGGAACTTTGTCTACTCTAAATTGTCACTCTGTGAAATACATTTCTACTATGATATTTGAGATAAAGGGGCTTTATAGCAGCACAGCAATTAAGGTGAGCTTATTCCCTATCATAATTTACAGTTTTCTGACTTCTGATCCCAATAGCTTATTTTTATTATTTGCTGCTTTACATCTTGAGTTGAGATTTTACTTAGTTATCCTCAGAGGACACACAGTTGTCTTTCCCTGAGGAGGCAGAAGTAGTTTAGAATCCAGAAAATACTCCCTTCAGTGTGTGTAATCTGAAAAGTTTTCACTCACAGCTGCAATGGGAATTTCTTAAACTACCTTTGCAATTTCTGAATTGGTTGGGCAATCATATCTGTAAAATATTAGTGGTGAAAGTTGCCTGTTCTCATAATCAATGCTAATACAAGTCATTTAAGATAGTAAGTCATCCCAGTAGTTAGTTTCAAGAAAGAATTATAATTTTTTTTCTGGGAATTTAATGCATTATATGTTTTCAAGATCTCTTGGCCTGGCCTTGGTGCTCTGTCACTCTTACTATTTCCACTTCTCATTGCCAGCATTGCATCTTCCAAAATTGGCGGTGTTTTGTCAAGTTTCTGTACATCCAAACAGGAAGGTGAAATGGTCATATTTTGTGAATGCTGGCCTTTCTTTAGGGCATAATTGATAAATGTAGAGAATATTATAAGTTACAGTGGTGGGATTGTCTGCAATATCTGGAAATAAAAAAGGAAACTTTATTCCTTATGAATGTGAAATAATAATCTAAAAAACATTAGTGTTTTGCATTTTACAGAAGGCATTGTACCTACCAGGTAATACAGCAGTGTAGATTTGTTTTAACTGATATTTATTTACTCTAAATAAAGGTATCTTGAGGAGCACTATAGTAATAAAATAGAAGTAAAAATGCATAGGTCTAGAAACATAGAAGTTAGCCCAATATTTTGATTTGAGTGGCATTTCTTCGTTGCATTGAATAGTTGCTAATACAAATGTATAAGTGGCACTTGAATATATGCCACTTGGGTCTAAAATTCTTTTCAGACTTGAAAACTGTTATCTGAAGGGTGCTAAACTAAATGGGATGGGTAAGATCTCAGTAGTAATGTATATAGCTGAATGAAACCTGTTCAGACTACGACATCCTTCAAAAAAAAAAAGGATGGTTTATTAATGCAGAATATAATGTGGGAACTAAAATTGGAACAAGCTAATTTAATGTATTTTCCTGTGGACATTTTCATGGAAGTTACCACTGTATAATTTCTTGCCCCTCACTTTGAGATACATATGTGTCTAATATAATTATAGAGCCTGTGTCTTTTCCTTGCTCTTCCTCTCCTACCAAACCGAAGGAAAATGAAAACTTCTGAATGAGTTATTTTTGTTTTATTAGAAGTTCTCCTAGTAAAGCATTTGATCAGTTTGCGTCAAACCTAATACATGTCTTACCATTTGAGGACTCTTCAATGCAGCATATTGAATTTGAATTACCTGTTTGGAAACTGTTTAATGTTGAGCTCGGGAGGCACCAAGCACTTTCATGACTGGAATGTCTTAAAAGCTGTAGAGGTAATGGTAGAAAAAATGAGTTTGAAGAATGATTAGTGTAGTTTTTTCTTTTATCAGTATGCACTGGAACGGCTGAAGGTCATGTGTGAGGAAGCACTCTGTAGTAACCTCTCGGTAGAAAATGTTGCTGACATTCTTATCCTCGCAGATTTGCACAGCGCTGAACAGTTAAAAGCACAAGCAATAGACTTCATTAACAGGCAAGTAATATTTTTGAGACTGTACATAGATTTGTTTTTATTGTTTGTGTACCTTTTCAACATGAGCATGGTTCTTTCTTACAGGTGCAGTGTTCTTAGACAACTTGGGTGTAAAGATGGGAAAAACTGGAATAGCAAGTAAGTTTTCCTACCTCACGATGTTCTGTACAAACACTGCTAAATAGACTGCAGATCTTAAGAACTGTTGCTTCATGTCCACACTACTGAGGCCAGTCACTGACTGTAAGTAAAATAGGATTCAGCAGATGCTACCCCAGTTATGATTGTGACTTCCCCTTTAAATGATAGGTAGAGTTAATTGCCTACCAGTGTGAGATCCTAACAATAGTTTTCATTTCTCTCCTCCAGTCATATCAGTGCTGTGAGATGGTGGCAGCAACCTTTATAAATGGAACTATTCTCTTGACTAACCAGGTTTGTGCCTGGAGGAGTGACAACCCCAGCGTGGTTTCAAGACTTGTTTAGGTCAATATGAGCCTGCAGTATTTCCAAAGAAAGGAGGGCAGTTGCTCCTTTTGCCTTTGGCAACATGTTTGTGCACCTTCCCGCATGCCAGCACTAGTACTCTTGAGGCCACACAACTAGTCAGTCAGATCCCTCTGATCTGGCTGACTCTGTAACTGCTTATGCCTACACTGGGAATAGGTTAAGAATATATGGCTTAGACTGTAAGACCAATTGCAGCATGTATGTGGAACAGCTCAAGTAAATCATGGAATAGAAGACAGCCAGCTTCAAAATAGCCAGTGATAGGCTGAAACAGTGAAACGAAGCAGAGCCCTTATCTTACTGTCAGAATCTCCAGAGAAGTTAAAATGTATGTTGTACCAGTTGCTTTAAAATTAGTGTTTCTCCTTTAACAACAACAACAACAATAATCTTCACAGGCCTAATGATTGAGCATGCTGTGGAAAAGGGAGTGGTAGAAGGTAAACAGTGAAATACCAGTAGAAAACTTAATAAAGATAGGTCAGCATACATAACAATGTAAACTAGCAGATGTGTTCCTTTTCAAGTGATTTGGAATTTACTGAGCTGACTTCTCTCTTGGCACATTACTATTAAAGATGCTGGTCATCTTTGCTTCAGCGAAAGCATCTGCAATAAATCAGGAAAATAACATGAGAAGGCCTGACTTAATTTACTAACTCTGGACACCAGGGAGTCTGAACTTTGATATTGTTTCTCGAGGCACTTATCTTTACTGACTTGCAGCAGAAGATTAAAGGCTTGCATTAGAAAGGTGGAAATGTTTTTTAGAGATTATATGGTACAGATGTCAGCTGTTAACTTTATGTTTGACAGTATTCCTGAAGCAGTATGAGGATGCTTATGAAAGGCTTTTGAAAATGCAGGGTAGTAGAAACCTGGGATTGATGCATAAGTTATTGGTTCAAAATGTGGCATGCATACCAACCAGTGTAATATTCTTCATGTGCAGAAGAATCTATATTCACAAAAAAGTAAATATATACGTTGAGAAAATACATAGTTTTTAATTTCCTGGATGTCAGTGTGATACTTGCTGAAATTTGTTGTTGCTTCTATGTTGGTTAAAAATCCATAGTGGCCGTTGAAAGCCATTCTGAATGTAGTCCATGATCTTGTACTGAAGAAAGAGTGAATATTCACAAGTATGCTCCACTGGTAGTGAAACTGCAATCTCCCAGGGAAGGACTCTGTAGTCAGCCAGCTAATCTGTCTTCATGGCTTTTTCTAACATATGAAGTACATCATTTTTGCTGCTGTTTTGGCTGATTCATCTTGTCATCCTTCTCTCTCCCCAAATTGAGCATGCCCTTCTATGTAATGAAATTGTCACGTCTTCCCTTGCTTTTCGTCTCTACACTAGGCCTCACTTTCTTCTAGATTTCCTCTTATTTTTGTTGTGTTTTTTCTTGAGCAATTTCAAGGTGGTTATCTTAACACAGTATCCAGTATTGGATGCAGGCCTCTAGCTAATGTGTTGCCGCTACTAAGTAAAGCAGAATAAGTACCTTATGTCCTACATGTGATGGTAGTAGTATACCCAAATTGCAGTTTACTGTTTCTTTCCAATGGCATCCTTATCAGCATTCGTAAAGTCTGCTGTCTTACAATGTTCAGCTGCTCTTCTGTGGTAGTTGTCTTGCCTGCTCTTCTCAACTGTATATTTGTGCATTTGGTTTGTAAAATTGTGTGACTATTATTAATACTTCTGTTTTCAGCCAAGCAACAGACATAATGGAAACAGCAGGCTGGAAGTCCATGATCCACTCCCACCCTCACTTAGTAGCAGAGGCCTTTCGCGCACTAGCATCTGCACAGTGTCCACAGTTTGGCATTCCACGCAAGCGGCTAAAACAGTCATGAAATCTTCCATGAACTTTAGAGAAACTGAATTGACTCTACTCCTCCATGTCCAGAGGTGTTTTCACAAACCATAAAAAGAATTTTTGTTATCCTTGTCCACAGAACAGAAGCTGAAAAAGCCTATTGTTTGCTTTTCAGATGGATAATTTATGGTTTAATCCTCAGCTTTAAATTAGACTGATTAACTCACTGAAAGGCCTTAAATTATCTTCAATGACTCTTAGTCCATATAGTCTAATGTATCTTGATTTTTTTTTAATTATTATTATTTTTTAATGTGCCTTGTCTTTTTGACTAGGCTCTGCAGGATTGCACTAGCTCCATAATGCAGTAAAGTTGATAACTGAAGATTAGTTTTTGAAAGGGATCTTCCATTATTTTCAGAAGGAAAAAAAAGTTTATAGTTTGGTCCTGTGCTAACTGGAAGGTTTTAACTAGCCTCTCATTAAAAGCACTTGAATCAGAGGCACGTAGCGTACGCTAGGCAAGTGCTAAATATGGGGAGAGCCTGTTTACCTCCAGCAAATGCTTACAGGCTATTTATGGCAATATACTGCTTTGAACATAATTTATTTTTCATTGTGGGGGCAAATATGCAATGGTTTGGCCCAAAAATGTATTTTCATTACAGTTTGTAATGCTTATTGTGTGTGTGTGTCAAAGCTGTCCAAACGGTAAAAAGAAACACAGAATAAACCTCTCGCTTGTGTTTCTTTACGGTCCATCATTAGTTTACATTTAATGCAGAACTGAACAGAAGTAAAGAGAGTTCAGTGTGAAAACAGAATAGTATTGTATATGGAAAAAAATATATCCCACGTGTATGGTTACATAGGAAAGTAAAGGATGCATAGAATGACCAAATGTAAATTGAAGAAATGGGCCAAATGGATTCTGAATATGCACTTTTAATGTGTAACTTTTGTATGTTGTGTGGTACATATATATTTTGCTTTTGATGAATTAATGAGGTACAGGTAATTGTGGCTTAACTTTTTAGATACATTTTAAGATGCCCACAGCCACATGGGATTTAGTTTTGTTAGAAAAGAAAGGCATGTCTTTTTAAGACTCAATTGAAGGTGGCTATCGCAAGCTTTCATATTTAAGTAACAGAATATTTTTGCTTATTTGAAAAAGGCATGTGAATGGCAAAGTTTTGAAGGGTTTTTTCCCATCTTGACCTATGTGCACAGCTTCCATTAACACCTAAGGAGGTTATGTACACATCAAGAGGAATATTTCCCTGAAATGTCAGATGGTGTTTGCAAGCAGAGACTTGCTCAGTCTTGCATTTCAGTTATTGTACTAGCATTGTGGATGGTATTGAAATTCTGCATAATGTGAAAAGGATGAAACATTTGTAAACTGCTTGTCATGGGCCAGTTCTGTATGATGCGAACCTTAGCTTTAATATCAACATCCTCAGTGTTTGATAGCATTGTTTACAATTGGGAGGAAAAGTCTGCAGTAGTGCACACTCTAAATGTTTCCTGAGTTATTGCATTGAGTTTACTGTAATAGTGATAATATGCTATACTTCTTTTTGGGGAAGACTTGGGTTAGCAGTGGGGAATGGGAGGAGATCTCACCTAATTTATAAACATATTTGCATAAGGGGGTTAGTTTGCCTAGGAAAAAAAAATTATGCAGGGAGGAGAGAGGAAGAATTTCAGATTGTTTACTATCTTAAAATCTATCTCCATCCTCATTTCATTAGGATTCATCTGAATTGCTCTGAAGGAAATTTTCAGAGGAAAGAGTATATAGTTTTATACTTTGGCATCTAGTACACCATTAGCAAAGGTAAATTGGAAAAAATGCTCAGTCCCATTTTGAACAATAAAATAACCTCTAAAGATGCATTTTCTTCTTACCTTCTAACTAAATCTTTATGATGGATAAAGTGTAAAATCAGAAACTTTAATAGTGCATAAGGCATCAAGTTATATATTTGCAGAGATTTATCCTTTTATCAGTTTAAAAATATTTATCTAAAATAAGATCTCATAAGCATTCTTCACAATAAGACATGAAAGTAATTGTTCCCTCCAAAATAGTGATGTTTTTGCTGCACTGTGTAATGCTTTAGGACTATATATCCTCATACTCATCACTGGTAAAACTTGCAGCTCTAACATACAAAGTGACTTGAATATTTAATGCTGTAATAATTGTCCAGTTCAGCTTACTCTAAAATATCAACGTACAGTAATCAAATGGAAAGCTTAAGGACTTTTATGAAAACTTTTTTTAATAGAAGCTTAATAGCACACTTTGTACCAAATAATGTCAGACACTATGCTGTAATATTACCTACATTGTCGAGTGTCCACTTTTCAAGTCAGACAGTGTATACCATACATTACACTAACAGGAAAAAAAACCCAACCCACATGATAATTGATCTGTTTAGATATAATTTTATTTATAATGTATGTTTTGAAGTTTTGTCAGCTCTTGCAGAAAAAGTGAAACAGTTACTGTATTATTAAGTGAGTGCACTAATTATTCACCTCTTTAACTACATGCAGTGTTCTCACTGGAATGGGGCTGGCTTGTAATTACAACCTTCTCCTTTGGAGTCAATAGCTTGTTTTTATTCCCCACATCTCAAGAGCTTGCCCTTCAAAACCTCAGTTGTCAGTTCTAAGTGCAGCAGATATAAAACTATCTAATACAAATGGACAGGTTTTTTCAGGCAGAAATCTTAAGGGTTTTTCTTAGTTTTATATATGTATTAGGAATATAATGTATGAAGGTGCCATGTTTTGGCTTGCCAACACTACTCCCTCAGATAGATGTGAACCATCGCTTCCATACTTTCTGGGGAGAACCCTGCATGTGTCCTGTGTGTGCGTGCGTGTGTGTGTATGACTGTGGTGTTTTTTGTCAAGAATGACTTTCTAAAAATAAGGACTCAATTTGCTGTTAAAACGCTATGATGTATTATATATATATATATATATATTTTTTTTTTTTTTTTTCCATTTGAACCTCTCCTAAGGAGATGCTTTGGGTGGAAGATGCTTCAATAAATGATCCTTATTTCCTAGTCCATTTACTGCATGCAGAAGTATGAACACATTGTGCCTTTTTAGGAAACTGTTGTAATGAAGGGAATATTTAACAGGACACAAGATCTTTTTTAAAAGGTATTCTTAAAGGTGGAGTATGCTATTTGATATACAGTTGAGATGGAAAAGTTACAAATTGCCCATTTAGGCTCTGTTGCATGTTGATTCTTGCTTCCTAAATTCAGTTTCACTAAGGTAGAAACAACACAAAAAAGTGGAATAAGTATTATAGATACAAGTTGAGTAATGGTATATTTTTGTGAAAATGTGAAAATACTTGCTGTTACAAGATAAATGTATGTCAAAATGTGGTAATCATGGACACAAAGTTAGTTTCACAAGTTACTCTATAGTCTGATGGTTTTCTAAACATTGAGTATAAAATTCACCTTTGCACAGAAGGTCAGTAGAAGACCTACATGGAGATTATATTCCTTTTAAATCCTCATAGTAAGGTTTCTCTCTTGGGAGAATAAAATGATGTGCAGTATTTGAAACTGTGTTTCATGAAAGACAGTGAATTGCAAATGTGAGAGATTGCTACCTGAAATACTGTTCAATTTCATTGGATTTTACAGTTAGTTAAAATTTCTAGATTTAATGGATTTAGTTTTTGTAATTGACAAATGGAATGTTAACTGTCTGCTGTCTGGTGTTGATAGTGCATTTAGTGCAGAGCTTAGCTCCTTAGCTAGCAAGACACTGACTTAGTCTCATAACTTGGCTTCTGCTTACAGTAAATGGACTATGTAAAGGGAATTTACTATTTCAAGTGTTTTGCAAGGAACTTCACTGTATTTGTAACCTGGTTTTTGAAGGCTTAAGATCAATGAGTCCTATTTTAGAAATTAAACCAGTGAAATGACTTAGACCTGTTTTGGGGTGGAAATGATTAAAAGAATTCAGATATGTAAACAGTTGTATCAAACCATCCAGCCTTTTTTTATCAGCTGATGTTAATGGTGAAATACTTTTTGTACCTTGTTGCTGAAAATATTTTTGCATTTCAGCACATCAAGTTACAATAAAGTTGTTACTTATACAGAATGTGTCTGCGTGGCTTGTATTTGGTTTATTTCTCGTACATGTTCACAGTTGCTACTTTTGATTCTCTCCTTTTGAGAAAGGAATTTTAACAGCATTGTCAGTCTGTCTAGTGTAAAATATGCTGCTGTCCTTTTGGAAACCGGTTTTTGGAGAGGATCATATTGCAGTCTTGCTCTGATCTTCATTAACTTAATTATTTTTTCATTTTGACACCTTCAAATAACTTTGAGGTCTGAACAGCTTATAACTTGCCTACCTGAGAAATGACTGCCTTTACACAGGCTCTGTCAGAACTGATGCTTGGTGGGAAGAAGAGTTGATCCAGTGGTAGTGAAGGTGGGCTTCCTGATTTTGAAGAGATTTGGTTTCTTTTTCCACCTGCTATCAAAACATGGTTGGTTGGTTTGTTTTCTGTCAAGGAGTATAGGCTTACTATGACTACATAGAACAGGAATGTTGCTTGCATTTGTTATGGGAGAAGTGGTATGTGGGAATAATCTCTGTGGGTAGTTCATGGGGTTTAATAATGTTTAGATATTTTTGCAAAGACATGTAGGACTGTTGATATGCTTCTCCATGTATTTGATTTTGGACGTGCTGAACTCAAGAAAACAATGTCAAGGTAAGTTACTTTATAAAAAATGTTGCAGGCTGTTTGAACAAACGTAATTACTTATTTTGTGTTATCTAGGTTACACCGAAAACACAGCACAGTCGGCCATTGCAGTTCTTTCTAAGATGACTTGGGTAACAAATAAGAATACAGAGCTGTCATCACGAGGCTCCTGTGGGTATCTCAGCATAGCACATTGCTGTTTTTTGTGTAGGTACATGCAAAATTCTCCATGTTTCCTTAAAACATAAATCCCTTAAGTTACTTTGCAGTGATTGAGCTTGAAGTTACTTAAGAGGCTGACAGCAACAATGGTGTAACTTGCACCTTCACAGGCAGTTTCAGTAACTTCCAAGGAAAACATGACTGGTTACCACTGTGATTGCCAGTCAGAATTATTTGTCCAAATTTTTGAACTGAGGTTCAACTCCTAGGTAAAGAATATTAAACTTGATTATTTCTTTAATTTTATAAGGCTATGTTATTATCCTTAATCTTTGTGAAGTAATTTTTCTTTATGTTTATCTTGTCATCATACAAAAGTTGTCTTTATTATTCAGCAGAATGGATTCAGTTAGCATTGATGAAAAAAGCTCCTATTTTCCTTCTAAAATTAATTCTGGTAGTCTTTTGGGTGGAAATGGGGCACATAAATAAAGCTTTTCCTCCTTTTGGTTAAACGCTTCCGTTTTAAAATATTTTATGGTGTCAATTTGTCTCAATCATGGTTTAACTAAAATACTTCTAGTAACTTTAGCAGCTTTCTGAGAATTCTCGTTGGAAGTCCAGTGTATGTCTTTTTCTTTCTTTAAAAGGGGAAAACTCAAATAATGAATCTTGATTGATAAGATATGCTATTAGAACAAAAAGCGATTCTTGTATACAGTAGTGCCAGCCCTGCCATATGCTGTAGGCAGTTTGATGTCCTATGAGTAGTGCCAGCTTAAGCAGTCCCTAATACAGCCACTAGAAGAAAAGTTTTTCAGTCACAACAGCTGAGAAACGCTGATTAAAGCATGTCTTTGTGCTGCTTTGCCAACTTAGTTATCGACTAATCGCAACAACTTGCATCTTAACTTTAGCAGCAATTCTGATATATTCTAGAATCTTACCTAACTTAATGTTTGGTGTGTTTTTTGTTTTGTAATAAAGGATTCAGTAAGTTTAGCTATGATCTGTATGAAGGAATATAACTTTTTAATGTTTTTCTATGTTTTAGATGACTTCTGTTACAGTTAGTATTTGTTAAAGTGTTACCCATTCCACTGCAAATTTTACTTGCCATGTTTATTAAGTAAATTATATTTATGATCATACTACTTCCATTATACACAAGTAACTTTGCACTTAACATTGTGATGGTATGGTAATAGAGGAAATGCTGTTAATTGCTGTTAAAATTAGAGTAGGTTTGAACAGCTTATCTTTCCGCAAACTTCCTGGTAATTTTCCACTAGAGGAACATGTTTTTATTGTTGTTGATTTTTGAAGATTCCTTCTTTGTTATCTTGGAGAAAGCTGGAAGAAATACAAGAACAGAAGCTGGAGCATTTCAAATGTGTGATGTGAAGGGCTTGCATTTTCCACTACAAGCACTGCATCTACTGAAAAAAAAAAAAAAAACCTACCAAAAAACCAGACTCGGCTGTGACAATCACGAGTGCTTCAGAATAGAGGTGACATTCCAGTGGTTGTCTAATAAGTTATATTTTAAACAGTATGTGAAGTTGATGCTTTAAGTGTAAAATTGTGTTTCTCATACATCGAATATAAATAACAGAAATGAGCTTGTGATTTGAGACTCAGGAGGGAAAAATAATTTTGCAGAGTTGCCTGGCTTTGGCTTATAGAGAAACTATCAAGAGTAGTTTGAGTTCTCAGTTAAAAGTATTTTGAAGGACACTTAGAACTGTAGCAATCATGGTGATCATCCTGTAAAGCAGTGTGGATTTGGCTCCCTTTGAAAACATTACCTGACACTAACATTTTTGTCTTGTGTTCTTAGTATAAGAACATTGTGTTGGAGCATAACAATATTTTTGTGCAGGTGCTGGTTTTCAATCAACGGTATGTATATGATGAGTGAAAATCTGCGCTCTGCCAAACTTATGCATGTTTCATGTGTTGGCAGTGATAGTCATGTAGAAAATAAACTTCACGATGTCAAACTTTGTGCTGCTGATCAAAGTGGAGGCAATTTGTGCTGCATTTTAAGCAGCTATGGGTTTTGACTTCCTGCATTTCTCACTGCATAGTTGACTGAGCCATTTCAGTTAATAAAGGTAAGTTTTGAAGCATATGCAAAAAAACCCAAAAACTAGTAGGGTGACTTCTGAAAGCATGGAAGCTTTAAGTGCAGGCTAGCCTATTTTAACCTCAATTGCCAAGTAAACTATTTAAATTTTCTATTTTTAAATTGGTAACTGTAAGCTTTAAAATTTTATGTATTACATACACAATTTTCTAACCCAGCTGTGTCAAGTTTATAAAGTCTTGACATTTTTAACCAAGCTGTCTACTTGTTACTGAAGAATGAAACTAGAATAGTTACCTGCTGTGGCCAGCAAAGAGTAAATCTTGCTAGGGTAGTTCTGCCACCCCCAGATTAAGAGCTGTGATGTTCCCCATAAAGCCCACGCCATATGTTGTAAAAGGAGGGAAAAAAAACCCCAAACAAAGAACCAAACTATTAAATTTTGCATCTTGTCCCTGTCAGATCTTGCAGATGGGCTGTTCCTTTCAGACATGCGCATGTGGGAGTTCTTCCACTAGCAAGACTTAATTTCTCCCTTAGAGCAGGACTGTGTGTTGTTATGCTGGATCACAAAAGCCTATACCATTTTACCTGGGGAGGATTATCCCAGGGCAACAGAGGGACTAAAATCTGTTTGCCTGTTTTCCTGCTGCTGTGGTAAGGACTGGCATGCAGGGAAGCATGCAGAGGGTGTGCTCACCAAGGCCAGCTGCCAAATTGGTTGCTGAAAGTGCAGCTGAAGTTAACCAAAGGTGTTTGATACAGATTTCTGGGACATCTATGTACGGACAAGCTTCTAAGCTCCCTCTTTGCTGTTATTTCATAGATATTGAAATGGTCTTGGCTGTAACCATTGGGACAAATAATGCCCACACTACTTGTTGCGTATTTATTGGCTTTTCTGGTCAGTGTGAATTTGAAGTGTAAATGTGGAGCAGTGTAGATATCTTTTTGAATGGAGCTTTTTCTTCAAATGCCTTGTTGTTTTTCTGTTTTGTTTTTCAGAATGTGTGCTTGCACTTGTTAAATAATTTAAATAAATACAAAATAACTAGTGAATCTGCAAAAGCTTTGTTATGAAATTTCAGCAAGTTGTTTCCCTGATTGAAAGAAATTGAAATAGAAATTTCTTTGTAACTGTGCCTGCTAATAAAAAATATCAGGTGTAGTAAATCTCTAAACAAAGAGGCGTTAAACTGTATACTAGATTACTGGTAAAACACTTTGCATTTTCTTAATGCTAGAATAGCAGGCATCTACTTTTGACAAGCTGACAGACCAGAGAATTGAAACTTAATGAATCTTAATGCTTTCTGTCATGTACTTCAATTTTCTCAAATTATTTCTCCAATTAGTTCTAGTCTTTGTGAGGGAATGATTAATGATAATTAATACATTCTTAGAATTTGCATATTCAAGCTCCAGTGTTTCAAAAGAAAAAAAAAGTAGGTTTGTGTACGTGGGCAAACGAGGTTTGTCTGTTATTTCTTTGCGGTGTTGGGGTGTTTAGATTTTCAGTTTTCGGGGAGAATTTGATAGATGCATTAGGTAGCTCAATATGCTTTTTTCCATAAGAAATAATTTGGGCATAACCCAGGTCTTGGATCTTTCCTGTAAAGCAGTTTCTTTCCAGCTACTCTTTTTAGTAGGTCAGTGGGGATGTAGGGATGCAAAGCTATTGTCAGGAGCCTTAACTTGTCCTGGAGTCTACCTCAGCTTTGGAAAACATTTAGATCTGCAAGATGGCAAAACACATAAATCCTGTAGGGCATCTACTCTTCAGAGGGTTTGGTTTTGTTTCATTGTTAGAGTCTCTATATGCCTCCTTTATGTTGTCCTTTATTTGGTTTTGTCTTACTCTTGATATGCACACATGGAGGGGTTTATCCAGATATGTCATCGTATTAATTTTGTGCATAAAATCAGCAGCACAAGGTTTTGAAAGCTGTTGGTTTTTTGTCTGCGTAGGAGCTCAAGCTTTCCATGCTGCTCTGCAGGTATCCAACCTTTGAGTCTCAAAAAGAAAATTAAAATTTTGGTTTCTGCTTAATTCGTCCTGCCTCTTCTGGTAGAAATGCTTGTCCAGAGGAAAGAACTGAGATCAAACAAATGATTGTCTCAGTAGTTGGGGGGGGGGGGGGGGAACAGTAGGACAAAACTTCATAATAGATTGACAGGAAATAAAGATTCAGCTTGGAGAAATAGAGCTTAATATTTGGCAGGATAATCAGCTGAAACAGATTTTGTGCAAAAGAGATGCTTTAAAGCTACTAATGCAGAAAAATATCTTGAGGCTATAATGAGCACTGTGCAAGATGGAACCTTGCAAACACATCAAATCAGCATGACTGATTTATAAACAGGTATCATGCTAGGAAGGTCTGAGGTGAAATGTTACATTTGTGTTCAGCTGTTAATCTTGCCCAAACTGCCACTTAGTTCTAGATCATTTTGGCATTCTTCTGCACCTGTGAGAACATGGGGCCAGGGAAGGTAAATATTCAGGGAGTAAAAATGATTATGTATAGAACATCGGTTGTTGAGGATACTCCATGCGGTATAAAACCAAGAGCATTTCTAAGCTGGGCTAATTTTGTGTAATAATAATCATCTTTGCACTCTTGGTCATAGTCATTCTATGAGCAGTCATATTTACTCTAGTTCATTGTATTTACTTTAAGTCAGTACTATCAGCGAGTCCATAATCTTCCCTCATTGCTTGTTTGCAGAGAGCAAACTAAACATTTGTTCCTAATTCCTCCAGATAAAAACGTGTAGAGGAAGGTGCTGTTGCACTGAGACAGTCTTTATAATCCTTGTTTGTGTTTTCACATGAATTATAAAAATGGAAAGAAGTTTTTCTGGGCATGAATGTTCCTCTTGCTTCATTCTTTAAAAGCAAACACAAAACCTAGGGCTGGCTCAGCCATGTTCAGTGCTACTGAGACCACATCAGTAACAAAAATAAGCAGCTTATTTAGCTGTATGTAGAGATTCCTATCACAGAACCATCAATAGTGCTGGCATAGTTTTGTAATCTTTATTTGCTTCCTATAAGGCTAAACTTTGTCAAAACTTGCTTCTATTCCTACAGATAAACAGGATTTAAACATCTATAAGGGAAGTGCGAGTTCTCCAGAGGAACTGTGCTGCCTAGGAGGAAAGCAAAGGGCATGGCTAGCTGGGTAGAGCTAACAGTTAGTATCCTTGTATGTGGTTGTCAATGCTATTTATTCAGCAATTTTAGCTTAAATAATGAAGTTGAGGGTGAAGTGAAGGAGGGCATTTGTTTTGTCCATACCAGGACAACACAATACTCCAGCAGGGCAGTAGGAACTAGCATTGAGCAGTAAAAACAAGTCTGGATCAGCCTGGTTATTTTCACAGCAAGTATACACCTTGTATCTATCTAGTCCTCAGCTTCTTCAGCTGTCATACCAGTTCTTTTTCCACCAGCAGAAAGACTTGGGTTTTTTCCTAACTGGTTCTCTAATTGTAATATAAACATAATTGAGCATGCTTGTGTTGATTGCAGTTTGCTTATGTTGTGGATTTTTCTCTTTTGTGTCTTTGTCAAATATTGAAGCAAGGGATTCATCAATTCAAATCATAACTGATAAGCAAGAGTGTGCATGGGTCATGAGGGCTTTTATTTCCAGGGAGTTTGAGCTGGAAGGACTTGATGCCACCTTCACATTGCAGGCCAGGTACTCTTCTTTTCCATTTGCACCTTGCAAAATTTTTTTTCTCCCACTCTCCTGAGTAACAACTGCAAAGGGAGTAGGTGAAAAGAAATGACACTAGGGAATAGCTTCTGGCTCTGCTGAGTGCCATGGTCAGCAGACCTGTTTCTGAGTAGGTGTATGGCAGAGCTAGTAGGATGGCGCTTGGGAAGATCTGTGGGAAGAGTTCAGAGGGAAATAGGATCTTTCTTTGGTCCTTGCCCAGAAACTGTGCTGAGTGATGTGTGTCCTTGTGGCACCTGGTAAAGGGGTTTGAACAAAAAAACATACAAGAGCCTGCATGTCAAAAATGGTATTTGCCAAGCCAGCTGAGAAACATTTTTCAATGTTAGTGATTACTTGGTCTTTAAATATGTTGCTACATTAGCACGCTAGGCGTGAAAATTGTTGTCTTACTAGCTTTCAAAGGTAACAAAGTTACAGAATCTGTTCATTAGATTTGCCTTCATTTGAAAATCATTAAGAACAGACCATTTTCCCTTAAAATTTGCAAGTAGCGCATGTCTGAAAATGTAGAAGTGAGGGAAATTCTGAAACTCGATCAGCCAGAGGGGATTTTTTTTTTTTTTTTTTTTTTTTTTTTTGCCCATGACAAAAGTGAGTATGTGCAAAATGAAGGAAAGTGGCTCTTAAAGCAGGTCTTACAACTTCCCACTTGCAGCTCATAGTACCGGTTCATAATTTGTAACACTCATTAAAGCTTCGTTAAACATTTCATTCAAATATCCGAAGTGGAGGAAAGTAATGATTTGAGCAATAATGATTTGAGCAATCTCAAATTTTGGAGGCGTGGCAAACTTTTCAGATGCTTTAAACTGATCAAACATCCAATAAGTGACAAATCTGAATGTGTTGCAGTAGCTCTGAAAGTCCTATCATACGTTTTACAAACTGTAGTCCCTGTGTTTGGAAATGCTAGATTAGGTGCTAACTAAGCATGCATATGGCTGCTTTCTGTTTCTGGAAATGGGCTCAGTCTTGAATCGAGGTAGTTCAGAAAATTCCTGCAAGAACTTCATTTAACATTTGGGAATATACGCAGTGCATTCTCAACATTCTTCAGTCAACGCTATTAGCCTACTTACTTCCTTGCATCTCTTCCTTCATGGTGGTGATACCCCATTTACCAACTGCGTGTAGCATCCTCTGAGTGGGGAGCACTGCTCCAAAGCTGTAGAAAGAAAACTGTGCAGTTTGCATCATGTTTCTTACTAAGATCTCAGTCTGACAGAATGACTGTGAAGCATCTTTTGTCCTTTGTCTAACTGCTCATGTAAAGTATATCCCAGTCATCTTGTATTTGGTGATCATTTGAAGATCCATGTTTTTGTACAGGTTTCTACACATTTATGCGGAATCATCTTGAAACTTCTGTAACAATTTTAAATTGGTAACATAAGGCAATGCTGTTTTGGTTTACTGAATTATCACTGGGTACATAAGCCAAGGGATTCAGGGAGGGAAAGATGGGTGTGATGACGGTACAATTTGTTTTCTGAAAATGTTAGTTTAGTAGAATATTTCCCTTATTACAAAACTGCACTAGCCAAATGTGCATATTTTGAGCTTCAATATTAAGCTTTCATATCCTGCAGTAGATTAAAACATCAGTCATATTCTCCATATTTCATAGTCCTCTAGAAGCCTGAGGGAAGGTGCACATGTCTAGTGTTACTTATGTCCCACCAATAAAACAACCCTCTAGAAGGAAATCTGTGTAGGCCATACAACAAGATGTCAAATTAATTGTACAGCAATAATGAGTTAGCACCAAATGCTAATTAAATATTGATGAAAGTCATGCTTTCAATTATCTTCATTATGGTGCAATGTTTTATGTAGACATGAAATGCTGGGAACGTGGGCATATATTAGTCTTGTCATATAAAGTCTTGTCATTAGTCTTGTCATATAAAAATATTAGTCTTTAAAATTCATTTTAAGTGCAGTGGAGGTCCATGTATAGTATCTTTTTGACATAGTAGATTTTTATAAAAAAATTCTTTGCGTTCACTCATTTTCTTTCCCCTTCCATTAAATACCCTGCAAAGCAGTCACCTTTAACGGGGAGGCTTTGTAAGTACAGGTTCTGCCACTGCTAGCCCAATAGCTAGCTGTGGTCTGCCCCATGGCTTTTCTCCGGTCAGCATGCTAAAATGTGATGACTGAGATGAGTCTCGCTATGATTTTTAACGAGGTTTTGAACTTACTTACTAGCTAAAGTCCTCTCTGTCTTTTTTGTTCCCAGGGAAGTAAGGGATTGATTTAATCTTACTGATTGAGGGTTTCTGAGCATTTATTCTAATGTATACCCTCCCTGTCTGTCTGCCTTCACAAGGTTTTCGTTGCTTGGCTGAAGTGAGGTGGAGACTGGTATCTCACTGCAGTTAGGCTACAGGAGCAGAGCTGGAAGGGCCAACCTCAAGCTCAAAGAGGACAGCAGCTGTAGGGCAGCATAGCAGAGAGGGAGAGAAGAATCCAGAAGTGTGAGCTTTACACCAAGAAATTGAGCTGAAGCAGAGAGAGGGACCAGTGGGTAAGATGTAATGCAGGATGCTGTGCTTGCAGGAAAATGGGATGGGCTACAGCCACTCCTCTCCTCTTGTTCTTACCACTGCGGAGAAGGCTTTTAAACCTAAGAAATTTATGAGAGTTTCTGGGGATGGACTTTGTTACTCAAAACCAAAAGTCTGGGACTGTGAAAGCCCAATCCCCAACAATGTGAATGCTGTTTGTCACTTCAAAGAGCACTAAATTGTAAGAGTGGAGGCAGGTGGGTGATATATAATTAGAAAGGTTGCAGAGCTTTTTATTGTAGAGCGTGCAGCCTTACTGCTATTGTCTAAGTTGTTCCTAAAAGATAACTCTGATATTATTCACTGTGGAATATATATGTGAGTCCAGCGAGGGGCATTTTAAAATTACCAGTGGTGTGAAGCATGGTAGAGCAAAAGGAGCACTTGAGCTAAAGAATAGATAATACCCAGTGGAGCAGAACTGCGGTACCAGCTGCTGAGAGGGTAATTCAGTGCTCATAATGATTTTCAACTTCACTCTAAAACTATCACTTTGGAAGTATCCCTCATCTAAAGCACAAAGTTTTCCCAGACCATCTGAATAGAATCTCTCCACATCCTGAGCGTGTGAAATTAATGACTGAATATTATGCTGAGAGCCATTTAATTAAAAACACTTTCATTAATAATGCATTTGGAGAGTGTATGTGTGTTATGTAATTAAAGATAGTACATCAGTAAATGATACTATGCAAAACCAATTCAAAAAATTCAAATGAGTCGGTGAAACATAAGGAACTTAATTCAAGTGGGAATAAAAGTCAATGTGAAATAAGCTTAGAGTTTTTCCTGGAAGCTGCAATTAATCTGCTTCTGGCAACACAATTCAGTACTCATTTTTTAAATAAGGGGCTGTGCTTGTTTTAAAGATAACTGGTATGGTGAATCAAAATACACATTTCTTTCTCCGCTCCTTTTACCAAGTAAAATAAGTATCCCTTAATGTCCTGATACACTCATGAGCTTGGCTGACCCAAGGGGTCTGGGCTACTTTGCCTTGCACACTGTTCATCTGTGGTGCTTGTTTTTACTTTGAACAGTCAGGTTGCGTTTGGCTGTGGCAAAACACTGTGGGTCTAGTATTTATGGTATACTTACTTTAAAACCAGGAGAAGGCAATGGAAGAGGGAGGGCATTTCAAGACACAGCAATCGCCCTGCATGGCATCACCTCCAGGAGGCTTGGGTGAGCAGGCATCCTGTTTTCCCCAAGTACTTCAGCTAATCCAAATCTTCAGTGATTGAAGCCAAAAATGTTACAGTTAAATACATCTGACATGAGAAGTGGATTGGAATTAGGTAGTCTTAAGTACTATATAATAAATAGGCATGCTTATCATCTTCAATATGGTAACTTAAAATATTTTTAATCCTTTGGTTTACCTGCTCAGAAATCTGTGTTAAATATTCTGTGCTGAGATCCCAGGTTAATGGTGCAAGTCCACTCAGCATCACCTGCCATTGCTGTGTGTGCTTCAGGGACTTCTTCAAAGAAAAGGTGGTGGAAGACGAAAGTTCTATTGGCTTTTCATCAGGGTTTTTTGGAATGGGGACAGAAGGGGGGGGGGGTGGTGATTGGTGCCCACCCATGTAAAAACCTCATACCTGGGGTGTTTACTGAGATTCGGCTCTCCTGGCTGCTGACGTGTTCATGACTTTAATCAGAGGGATGAAAGCAAGGTTCACAGCAATGCAAGAAAACTACCATGACGTTCCCAAGCCCCAGCTGGAAGGAAGGGAGTTGTTTGCTTTGAGTTTGCCTGTCTGAACTGTAGACTCTGAAAAATTGTTGACATATACCAGGGACACCTATAGAGTCTGGGCACCTGGAATGTGCCTGTGTCGGGCTTCTGCGCCCTTCACTCTCTCCCCCGATGTGGTTCAGTGCTAGCGAGCACAGTGCATCTATTTCATCACCTGCATGAATTAAATGGGAGCTGCAGCATCACTGATATCTGTAGGATCTCTAGAACGAAAGATCCCAAGTCTTGTTTACTGGGAAGTAACACCAGCTTTAACAGAGGATACAAACCTGAACAATACTAGGAGAGCTAAGCAAACACCCTGATAACTCTAGGTGGATTTTCGGGCCATTTTAAACTTCAGGGCTAGTTCAAATAACCACCAAGTCTCATATTTCACTATTCTCTTTCTTGCCAATTTGGAACCAATTATAATGTATCACCTTTCAGGAAGATCACCAGCTTATTTGGAGCTGTTAAGATAAAGTAGCCAAAGCTTAATTGACTGCATAATGATGAAGGAGCCACGTACTGTCTGGGAATGAGGCAAGAGAATAGAGAAATGCGATTTGCATCCAAGGGGCTAGAATGTAGAGCTGCCAGGGCAGATGTGCAAGATGATGATGGAAATGTGAAATGCCAGTCTGGACTCAAGCTGATAATAAAACTATCTTGTTTACGAACAAGAGTTAAAGTGAGAGGGGCAAGGTGAGTGGTGGGATGCCTAAGAACATGTTTCAGAGGCAGCTTTTGCACAGTTGCCTCTCTGTTGTGGCCATGCTCAGCAGCAGCTGTGCTCCCTGCTCTGAGGGCCCAGCCCTGGCTGAGAGCCCCAAGTCTTGCCGCTGCCAACCCAAAAAAGACCATGGTGTCACTGTGTGCCAGCTCTGTTTCCCACGTTAGTCATTCCAGAGAATCACAGACTGGTTTGGGTTAGAAGAGACTTTAAAGATCATCTAGTTCCAACCCCCCTGCCATGGGCAGGGACACCTTCCACTAGACCAGGTTGCTCCAAGCCCCATCCAGTCTGGCCTTGAACACTGCCGGGGAAGGAGCTGCCACAACTTCTGGTCAACCTGTTCCAGTGCCTCACCACCCTCACGGTAATGAACTTCTTCCTAATATCTAATCTACATCTGCCCTCTTTCAGTTTAAAGCCATTCCCTTTTTAAAGCCGATTTGGAAAGCTAGTTGAGACTTTTGACATAAGCAGGGAAACACTGAACATCTCTGCACCCTCGCTATAATTCACCTTCCCATGTCTGGGTGAGGAATCACAGATGTGCGTTTTTCCTACAATGAAGAGAATACATTCATAAGTCCCTGAACTAATGGAATTTTTTCATTCTCTGTTCTGCCTTGACAAAACCAGAGAGCAGCGCAAGCAGTCCTGTCAGACCTGGCTGGCTGAATAAGAAGGTGCTGGTATTTTTTTTTGAAGTCTTGTTTTAGGGTCCTACCACTGTCTATATAGGTAGAATTTTTTTTTTTCCATGAAAAAACCTGTTTTCCCATGAACATAATGGCTTTTTAATTGGGCTGCAGCTGGTGCTAGTGTTGAGCTGAGTTAAAGACCGAATTATGCCTTTGGAAAAGCATTTCTTGGTGACTCTTTTCTTTCCCTTCAAAATTTAGTATAGATGACTAGGGTTCTTGCTGGAGAGTACTGGCAACTGGAGGCTTGCTCCTGACTGAAAACCCACAGGTATTTTGGGCTGGAGAGCAGCCTGATGGGGATGGTTGCAGCAGTCTCAGCAGGAAGATGCTGCCATGCCGTGCTGCCAGCAGCATCCAGCAGACTCCATTCAGCTTCCACCCCTTCCGATTTTATAACTGCTGAGGTCTGGCGGACCCTTACTCAGCAGCCCTCCAGGTGAGGTGTGGTGTGGTTTGACTGAAGCAGGGACAATTCATGACAATTCAACTCTTCTTTTGCAAAACCAGTTCCTTGGATCCCTCTTTTGTGGATCCCGCATGTTCCTTCACGTGCAGCAAGCAGGGCTACGCAGGCAACGGGGAGCTGCATGGTGAGTTGTGGCTTAACTTCTCTACACTAACTCCAAAGACCTGCATCCAGCAGGGATGTGATATAAACTTGTGATTTCTTTGGAAACCTGTCAAGGGCATGACACTAACTGCTAGTTTTTTGTCTAACACAGTACAGACAATACTCTCTCAGTACAGTTTGGTGCTAGGTGCCTATATGTGAGAAATGTCACTTTATTTCTTGTAGTTTTCAAACAAAGAAGGAAGCTGCTTCTGACAGATGTGTGCAAGAGATGTTGACAAGAGAAATGGGAGTGGCAAAGCCTAGTTTTCAACAAGAACACCCAACAGCTAAAAATCTACTTGATTGCCGTGTGTTTCATTGAGCTACTTTGTGTATTGTGACTTGTTTTTGTCTTTTCAACTGTGCATATTTGAATAGGGACAGTGGTAATGATGGATCATTATTATACTATAAATAAAACATTATCCAGATTAGGCTAGTCAACAGAGCATAAAACAAATAGCAAATTCTAATGTCCTTGAATTACAATTAACAAAAAGCAGCACAGGATGCTGATGTGCACTGAACACCTTCGCCTAGTTGCTGTGAGAGTTTTTCCAGTGGCATGGGGATTATTCAGGGGTTTGCTCTTTTAGCACTGCCTTTTAAATCCTCCCTAAAAAGAAAATGTAGTGACCCCAGGGAGCTCACAGCAAACAACACTCAGCTTTTTGCCTTTTTCCTGCCTTGCTCACCGCTGTAGCATCTGCTTGATGTAAGAGCCAGGGAGTTGCCACGCAGGCGGCGAGGCCGGGGAGCGCCCCGGCTCCCAGCGCAATATCGCAGCGCTGCGATGATGGAGAGGCCGAGGAGCTTGCGGCAGGATCCGACCACAGGCGAGGGTTACAAGGAGACGAGAAGGCTTCGGATCTAAAGCATGAAATTCTTGAGGGGAAAAGCAAAAGAAAAACCAAACTAAGTTAGTTCCCTGCTCAAGTTGAAATGATTAAAAAAGCACACCCTCATGTGCGTGTGGTTCCTGCAGCACTGCACAGGGTGCTGCCTCAAGCGTAAGCACCAATGCTTATGTGGTATCATGAATTAGCTTTTTATTGGGACTTTTTATATGTATATCCAGAGGATGGGAAAAGCAATAGGAAGTGTATTTAGTAAGGAGTTTAAATACATATTTGCATTGCTATACATGCATGCACAACTACACTGTTGAGGTTTGGATTAAATCAAAGATGTATGTTAAACTGAAGTAGGTATATTGAAAACTTTTCAGATTAAGTTGCTGTGGTTATAAGTCATTATTGTCCAACTGGGACACTTTCAAAAATGGTACTTAATCTTCCAAATTTTTATTTTAAAATCCTTTGAGTAAGAGTCATGAGAGGAGGAATATCTGAAACTTGTCTAAAATAGTCACCTGTTACACATGAAAATGGTGAGGGTTTTTTGTTGTTTTGGTTTTTTTTTTTTTTTTTTTAATGGCCTATTCTGTGTGAAATTAAATCAAATTTAGTTCTGTTTACATGGGGAGTGTGAAATTTGACCTTATGAAGTCTGTCCCTTCATTGCACTGTATTTTGCTTAGGTGCAAGTAACTTTTTAATCCGATTTTCACTGCAGTAAGATTGTAAGTGGGTTTTTTTGCAGTGTTTTTCTTAAATTGATCAGAAAAAAGCATTACAGGTTGGGGTTTTTTTTAAGTTTAAAAGTATTTTGATATGAAAAAGGGTGGTGGTGAGCTCTGTGGCACGATGAGATTGGTACCAAGGCTTGCTCCCTCTCTTCCTGTAGCTGCCCAGCCCCTGCCTTGTGCTGGGGCTTGGTGGGAGGCGCAAGCTTCTCCCACTGCCCCTACTCAAAGTGCTGGAAAACCCTTCAGATGCTGCTGAGGTTAGCTTCTCCGTGGGAAAACACTCGGACTATGCGAAAGCATCTGCTAAGTCTCCGAAGGCATCCCCTGCTGTGTGCCGTTGCCTTTGTCTTTCAGCAAACTTCAGCTTTTGCTGAACTATTCTGGGTTTGCTGGTTGCGGAGGGAGCTGGGCACATTTGGTGGTGGCGGCTCTTCTGCCAGGAGGTTTGGGAGCAGGAAAGCTCCTTGGTGGGACTTAGAGGTGAGAGATGACAGCTCTTCCCAGTGCTCTGCTGGAGGATGGGTCCAGGTTCACCGTCTCCTGCTGTAGTGGGTCTTTCTCTGCTGCTCCCCATACCCAGCACTGCTCCCATGGTGTAGCACCAGCCTGAGCCTCGCTTGAAGAGCCTGAGAGTCGTTTCAAGCCAAAAGCTGCCAGATGGATGCATGTTGTCTTCCTGTTCAGGAAGCACAGTGTGAAACCTGCTAAAAGACTGGGCCCTTGATTCCTAATAGCCTTTCAATGTGGATTCCCAAATAGCCCAGGCCCTCTGGGTGTTTCCAGAGTGATGTATGTTTGCTCAAGGCCCTGGTTTGTCTTCCTGAGGTCTGGAAAGCTCAGCCTGGGATGCGGCTGTGCTGCAGTGAGGGGATGTCTGTGCTGGACGATGATGACTTGGAGCAAGGGCTGAATCAGCAGCGCACTGCCGCCTCTCTCAGCGTGTTCCTACTTGGGGATGTTTCCCAATTTAGACTAACCCCTTTACTTCTAATGCACCTTGCACAATTACTAAACAGTTCGTGACTGTCTTTGTCAAAACATGCACTTAATTTGTCAAATATGAAATGCTATTGAACCTACTCTGCCTAGGCTTGTAGCACAGTTCACTGCAGTGCATACTTAAACTTCATCTCCTAGAAAAACAAATGGGGAAAAATGTTCCAGTGCCTTTGTTTTACTTTGTGTTTTTATATATATATATACACAGCATTTAAGAAAAAAAATTAAAAATCAAGTATACCACAAGCAAATGCTGGATTTAGCAAACTCTCTTTATTTACATACAAATAGATGTACACATATATTCTGTATATGTACACATATTTAAGTGTATATACATACATAATTTCCACATACTCTACAATAAATAGCATGTAGGGTTTTCTTTTAATTGCCTACAGTTCTGAGTAAAAATAGATGGCAATAAAATCATGGCTTACAGGTAAGTTACAAAAGCACCAACCACTGAACTCATTGCAATAAATCCAAGCTTATATACAGCCAGGACGAGGACAGGCTATACAGAATACAAAGTAGACCATCTTGTAGGAATTGACAGTAATAGACAAATAAAAAACATCATTTAGACCAAGAGAGGCTCTGTATGAAATAAGATGAAGGAAAACACCTAGATTATTGATCAAACTAAACCACATATTTAGATTTGTCGCCTAAAGAGAAAAACAAATTAGCCAGTTACTCATAGATTTTTAACAGTAATTTTTTATTTCTTATTTTTTTTGTATGCGTCTTTACCAAGGAAATCAGAGTTAATCTCACAAGTGAGTCCTCCCGACTGTCACAGGCATGTCTGGGTGTGCACCACTTAAATGGAGTATTTTAATAGTACTTCAGCTGTATGTAATACTGAATATTTTTATATTGATAGTAATTACTTGAAACGTGCTTTATGAGGTGAAGGTGCATAGATTGTTGTTGTTCTTTTTATTTGTCATTGCTTATATTTTGATCTAATTGCAATGCAATGCTAAGGAAGACAACTGGGTGCCATTAAGCAGAAAGCTTGTCGTCGTTCAGGTATCGTCCTTATGCTGTGATGTATTATCCTTGCTCCAATACAGTGCTAAGAAGGCTAGACAGCAAAATAATTGCTTCCTGTACACGGAAGCCAGCCCCTGCCATAATTTTCAGACTTTAACAGAGATTATCTTTTTCCAAGGTAAGTGTATTCTCTATCACTGTAAAACTTGTACTGGTGTGTATGTAAACATTGGAGAAGAATCAAGACCAGAGGTGACATGTACACCAAACCTGCACACCTGGTGGGTCTAATAAACTAAAGCTCATCAATGTCTAATTACATCATTGCATATCCACAGGTAAGAAGGCTGAAGGAAGAACTACTCACTCTTCACTTCAATGAATACGTACAACTACTACAATTCATAAAAACGCAGATTCCTTTCCTTTTTTTTTGTCCCAGAAATAGCACTTTCTCTTAGTATTTGGACTTGATTCCTTGAGCACTGTGCAACATTCTTTATGAAATTAGTGGGATATCTGTTCATTTGGATTTTGTATATAAGCAGCTGAAAGTCTGCTTCATCATTTGTGCTTTATGTCATCATCTGAAGTCCCCAATGAGAAACAGGATCCTGCTAAGTGCTGTCCAAGTCAAGTAAACGACATCTCTACCATTGAGTCTAGTTTACGAAACTGGTTTTCCAGATCAATGTTCATGACAGACAGAATTCTGTTTGATTTTTGTCATGGGTCTGCCTGGTAGTTCCCTTATTAACGATGAGAGCTAAAATGCAAGAGTCTCAAACAAAAATGATTGTTACCTAAACAGTCTGATTATTTACGATACAGCACAAACACCGCTACAGTTTTTAAAGACTTTTTAACCTGATAGGAAAGCATGTTCTTCTCCAAAAGGTTAATGGAAATGCTTATTTTTGTGAGTGATGCTGTATCTGTAGTTACCCACGACTGTATCAGCCAGAGGACAAGTACGGAGTCTCACTATGGTAATTATAATCGGGACAGACCTTTTGCACCAGTTTGTAATCTACGCTGTAGAAAGCAATGTAGATGCAGATAACTTTAAAGGGTTTGGAACACAACCAGGAGACATGGCTTTGAGTCTGCTCTTGGTAGCAGATCTTTGAAGGATCAAAATTGCACAAGGCAGTTTTTTTAGCACGGTCTGTTTTTTCGTACTCAATTCGGCAGTTGAAGGACTTGGATTCCTTGGTCTCCAGTGTTGACTGTGGAGACGATTCAAACTCAACCACCTTGGAAGGTGGCACCAGGCTTACAGAAACATTTCCCAATCCTGTGGAGTTATGTCGGAAATAAACACTGAACGTCCCATTGCCGTGATCGACGATTTTCCCTGTGATGAGGAGGTTCAGCTTAACAGTTTTGATGTTAGAGTGGAAGTCGCCCCATCCAAACATTTTCTTGAATTTCCCAGTTTTTACTATAGGTCTGCGTTTAGTTCGTGTGAGAGATTCCTGAACCTCCGTGATGTTGGACAACCAATCCCAAAAGTTTTCCATACTGTCGGAGTAGGACACCTGGCCGTGTTTCAGTACTGGAGATGGCTTAACAAACAGGCGTAAAGGATTGATGATCCTGGAATGGACCACGTGGTCAACCAGTGTCTCTGCAGCATCTTTGTCTTCCCAGTCCAGCACGTCTGTGGCTTGTACGACTTGGTTAGTGTCACAAAATACCTGTTTCAAAGCAGAAAGGAAGAGTTGTATAAAACTATCAAGACACAAAAGGAGCCGTTAATACTTATTTTTACACCAGTAGGGTCTGAACCAGGATTTAACTCAAAATAGCTTACAGAAGATGCAAAAAGCTCAGTGGGAGCTGTCCACTGGCACAAATGGATAAATCTCTGGACAGGTTGAGGGCTGTGATGTACAGGAACAAGACACCCTTTGCTCATAGATTTGTTAAATAAAAAGATGCCCAAGGAAGCTGGAAAAACCTGAAAAGCAAAGAGGCATCTCTGCTGAGAGATGGAGTGAAACAGAACAGCAGCATTTTCCATTCCCCTTTTTCTCTTCTCTTAACCTCTCAACGGGTTTAGGCTTAAAATCCTGCCTTGCTCAGCTGCTTCTGGTGTTGTATTTGTGTCCTAAACTGTTTATTGTACTTTTGTCTTTCCTGCTGCCTTTTCCATTTTTCCCAAGTTAGCATGCCTGTTTGTGCTTTTAGTTTGAGACAGACAAGGAAGATAACCTTATTTTTGGTGTCTTGGCTTCAGTTACTAAGCTGCCTGTATTTGGCCAGGCCCAGCCTTCAAGAAGCTCTGAGCAATCCCAGCCATACCACACATCTCACTATTCAGAAATGTGATGAGACCAAGCTAAGTCTGATGCAAAATTGTCTGTAATCGGAAAGCTGGTAGCAACAGAATAGCATTAGATTTCAGAGTGAAATGCACGGGTCTCAGTAAACAGGCCTCAGACTTCCAATTTAAGGTAAATACGCACACCCAGGTATGTCCTTCCTGCACGCTCAGAGAGAGAAGTCCTGTTGAAAATGCAGAATGCTCAAGAGGTCAGAAGCAGAATCCATGTTTCAGCAGGCTAAAAATGATCATATAACTTTTCCTGTTTAATTCCTTTAAAGGTTGACTGTAAGTTTTGGATAACGGGTTTTCAGGATTTGCACTCTTCAGGACTGTCTTACGCTATCATCCTAATGTATAGAAAAAAACTTTTTCAGCTGCAATTATTCTTACAAAATATGTGAAGAGAATGAAAAAGCACTTAAAATGGAAAGAAGAACAAACTGCCCTCATCCCCAGTGAGAAATCACTGCTGTCTCTTCCTCCTGGCCAACTGCTGCTCTCACTTCATCAGCCATCTTGCAGTGCCAGGATCCAGATAGGGGTCTTCTGGTATCACTGCCACACAGGACAGAGCTTTCACTATCCGGCAGGCACCCACAGCCAGATTACAGGGTGGAAGTTTGCCTAAAGCAATCAAAACACGGAGTGCTGATGCTGGGTGGGATGTGCTGCCTGTCTCACTAGGGAAACTTCAATGCTGGGCTTGCTTTTCCCTCTGCTACTCATCCAAGAAGGTCTTCTATGCCTTTAGTTCCTAGCAGTATTCAGTTTCTAGAATATTCTGTTTCTATAATCTTTAATTTTTAGTTTCAACATCTGGCAAAGATCAGAAGCTCTGAAGGGCCTGCTCCTCACTGGGGCCTATTCTCTAGCAATGGGCTCTAAGCCAGAGCCCAAACCCACTTGCCACATGTTTTCCTTCATCATCCCTAACCCAGTAATTAAGACTGGACGTTGAAAGGCAGCCATCGCAGCAATGTTCACAACTCGAATGTTGAAAGGTGTTCATCACCATTACTATTGCTAAATAAATCTACAGCTGGATCGAAACACAGTGGTCAGGTGTGTTTCTGCAGAAATACATTATTTTCTTCTTCAGATTAGAAAGGGGGGAAGAAAAGACAACAGTGATCACTCTCAGCCTGAGACCCTGTATATCAACTTTCTGCCTCCACGCTACATTTTTTTATGGCTGAGCTATGAACCCAGGAAAATAGGAGATTCTAATGGGAACAGTGACAGATGCTTATCTGTACCAGCACAAATAGCGCTGTCATAACGATGCTGGGGGAAGCATCATTTCCGCTGTGATGGAAAGCTCCTGGTGAAGCAATGTCATGTTTACACATGGGTCTTCAGCCACTTTTAAGCCTGCTCCCAATCTCAAGATCAGTGGGGTGATGCTGAGAACAGCTGGCCATCACCACTGCCAGGGAAATAACTCCCCTGCTGCAGAGAAATGATCCTGTTCAGATGAAACAAGAACTGATGCACATGTTCACCCATCCTCCACCCCAAAACTGACCTGAGGCCTTTAGAAGCACAGAAAAGAGGCTTCGCTGCTGTGTTTCTAGATTGCAGCTGGGACCAGAGGCCTGGCAGAAACTTTTCTCTGTGTTTGCATGGCTAAAGGTTCTGCTACTTAAAATGCTAATGACCACGCAAAACTGCGGGCACCTATGGTTGGTGCTGCTGTTAGCAACTGAGCTGGAGGGAACTGCCATTGGAAATTTTAAGTAGAAGTACATGGAAATGAAGCCACTTGGTTCACAGGAGGTTCTAACTTTGCCGGTATCCGCACCCACCTCTGACTGTCCTCTGGCAAGGGCACAGGGACACACACACATCCTTCTGGGCTACTTCTGCAATGTTTACTGAAATCCATGCAATGGCTCTTTTCTCCCCTCTCCTTTTATGAAGAGATCTAGTGGGCATTGAGTCATGTGCTGCTGGTAATACTCAATGTATGTCTCTTCAGGGGGCTCTCACTCCAAATGAGATAGCTTTTTTCAGAAGGCTCTGATATAAAAAGAAGAAATATGTAGGTGTAAGTCTTGGGATGGCTGAAGGGTGGGAAATATTAATGCATGCTAAAACTAGGTGGGTTTGTCACATTGATAATGTATTAGGGCACAATTATTTCAAAACCATGATGGTGGAACTGCAGAGTTGCATCATGCTAAAATACTTTTAATTATTTATGTGTTGCACTGAATAAGATGTAATCATAAGATAATGAAACATGTCCCCAGAGCTACAGCGACGTGGACTATTTCATGTGGCAATGAAACAGCTTTCATAATAGGAGAACATGAAATCATTAATATATTCAATTATAAGGATGTAATATTTGTCTTTAACTCCTAGACAGCAATCACTAGCTACTGCTGAGAGTTGTACCTTACACTTGACCTGAGTAATTTTTTTCCTCCTCCTCCTTGAAATAGTTTGTAGACTGTAGGATTCTCCAATCTCACTCAGCATTAACTCTTGCTTCATCCTACTGCTGTCTTGTTTCACTGATTTCAGTATGGGAAGGAGATTCAGAGGCTGACAGAGCTGTCAGCTCCACGGGTTGCAGGGAAGGGGACAGGGCAGGCTGGCACATTTGTTGTGTTTTGCAACGAAGACACGAAGGTGTCTATCAAAGGCCCCCCTGGCTCTGCTCAGTGTGCAGCGCAGGAGCAGGAATGAGGGGGCATTGTTCAGAAATGTGAATAATATTTGTGCTATTTTAATGTAAAACCTTTTTTGTGCATGTGCAGGGTTTTTTTTTCCTATTTTGAATAAAGCTTTCTGCACTATAAGAGAACCAAACTCTCTTAACGCTTCATTTTCCTCTATACATTGCAAAAGCCCTTCCTTTGCTTGACGGCAGGTTTTTGCTGTTAGCAACGATGGGCCAATGCTCTTTGTTCAGCTGTTTATTCATGTTGGTTAGCAATTTCCAGGCAATAAAAAAATCTGTACTGAAAGAATGCAGCACATGCTGGAAAAAATTACTTCCTCAGCATCTTCCCATTTCACTATAATGCTTCCCTATAGTGGAATATATTGCTTGTAGGGTATTCAAAAAAATACTAGCTTAGAGAAGTTAGCGTATACATTTAAATAGATGGCTATTGCTGCAGTTCTCCTCTGCTGCACCTGTATTTCCCGTTCCCTCCAAACCATCAATTTCCAAACAGAAGAAAACACCTCATCTTTTTCCGTATTACACAGGCTGTAAAATGTCACCCGGCTACCTTAAAATTTCCATTAGACTGTAGATGCCTTCCAGTAAGAAACATAATCTTGGACCCACTGAGATGCACAGAATCCACAACATGCCTTGCTGTTTTCTTTTTCTTTGTTAACCACAAGAACATCTCATGATGTGGTTTATATTCATGGAGTTTTAAACTTCAAGCTGGTTTTTTTTTTCCTGTGCGCTTCTCTGGAAGATGCTCTTCAAAACCTCTCTTTCCATGAACAATCCTAACCATGGTAGAGCAGCACAGGGTTAAATAACGTTCCCTGTGAACTGTTTCTGAGAAATGAACCTGTGTTGATGTGACACTGGTATTAGTAAATGCTGCAGTTTTTTCTATTTGCCCAAATAAATTTGGGGTTGTCTGGAACCTGCTCCCATGCCTTTCTCTGTGGGCAAGGCACTAAGTAAAAGCAGGTGTGCAGGAGTTCATCATTTTGATGCTTTGGGAATTTTACCCAGGTTATTCATCAATCACCACCATCATTTCTATAGCTTCATCCCTGCCAGGAATCATTTAAAAACTCTTGGCAATTAGCTGAAATAAATAGGTTGGGATAAACGACTGTTGGGATAAACGACTTTGAAGCACCCCTTGGCCGCTCACTGGTGAGTGTTTTATCCTACTGGTGGAGAGGAAGAGGTGGTAGGAAGGAGGTAACCTCCTCCCACCCCCAGTTTCACCAGTGAAAAACTCATACTGAGGGAGGCTTCCAGTGGTCCCCTCACTCAGTTGCTTCCATCCCTGAGGCTGTAGCTCATGGTTGATATTTGTGTCACTGCTGCAGCAGCACAGGGCACTTCTCAGGCTTCCCTGTGCCATTTCAGAACCTCCCTGGCCACCATAATGCAGCATCATTGAGTGGCTGCACAAAACCCCAGTTTGAAGGGGGTGGGAGGGAAGAGAAATAGTTCTGAATTATCTGGTTGAAAATTCAATGATTTCGACACATTTATCACATTTTAAATAATTTATGTCTTGACAGGCCTTACCAATTTTGCAAAGCACACACATTAACCAGACAGATACAATGATCTCATATTAGCTTTTTCAGCATCTTACACTGGAGCCCAGAAAGATTAATAAAAACTCAGCCCATCATCAATTAAATGGAAAAACATAAAACTATGTTCCATTATAGCCCTTTTTTTTTTTTTTTTTGGCAAGAAAATGCTGATGGGTTCTAATAATTCATCACAACAAGCTGAGCTTGAACTTTACTGATTATTAAATATGTTTTTCCCAAAGGCAGAGGCCATGATGGGTTTTATGGCAGCAGATGTGATCGCTGTCAGGAATGCTTCAAGGAATTCAGGAACTAAGCATCTTTTTTCAGCAGGACTGTATAGAAGAGCCACGTTTGTTCCATCTAGTCACAGACTTATTTTTCAGGGTGGTATAAGCTCATGTGCTTTTGTAATTGTCAGGTGGATTAGCTTGCATTTATCATTACAGCTTTTGCTAGGAATGAAAGCTGTGAATTAGCAACTTAAGCTACCACGCAGAAACATCCTTAAGGATGCCTTGATCTTCAGTTGCCTAAACACATGCTCAGGTTTTTGCTTGTAAATTTTTGATTTTTAATCTGTTCTCCCAAATACTCTGCTGGGAAGCTTTTGGATCCTCCTTGAGAAAACAAAGCTGCACAGGTCAGCTTGCCCCAGGAAACAAGATTTTGCTTCGCACTGAATCAAAAATCTTTCATTTCCAGACAGGTTCTGGAATTTGCACTAGTTTCTCCTCCTCCTGACTTTGCAATCAGCTGCAGCTCCTAGACAACTAGCCTCTGTGCCAACGTGAAGGGCTAGTTCACACTGCCAATAAAAAGCTGCATCAAGTGAACACTGAGTGTGTACTCCGCTTTGTACTCAGCATGTAAATCCTGCCACGGATTGTAGTTTGTGTTTCTTCTCAGAAGGTGTATTTTAAATTACGTAAGTATGGAAGAGTTGATAGAAGCTGCTTATTAGAAACTGGCTTTCTAAGTTAAGAAGTGTACGTGAGCACCTGCCGATGGTGCTCCCCAAGTCCCAGCGATGCTCACTACCTGTGTGGCAGCTGGTCTGACCCACGAGGAGCCCATGAGCCATTATGTGGCATTTAATCCACTGAGCACTGCACTGGTGGGAAGGAATTGAGTGAGCAAGGATCTCCTTCTGTCAATTTTCAGAAACAAAAGAAATTACAGAAGACACCTGGAGGTCGAGAGCGGGGTCTTTGTGCTCCATGTGGCTCTGGAAGAGGTGTTTGTGGTTTGCAGCCTGGGAGAAAGCAGGGGTGCAAGCAGCACACCGGCAGAAGCGGGACCTGAGTATTACTGAGGGTCCTGCTGTCAGCTTTATTAGTTAAGCAACCCCAGTTTCATTATGCATTTGTCAAAAGCTGGGAATTAATTATTTCTCCATGTAAATGAAGAGACTCTACAGAAATGGCTGTCACCATTTACCCATGCTAATGCGGGTGGTGGGATGTGAATATTCAGAGGCAGCTGAATGTTGTAACTGAGGATGCCCTTGCTCTCCAGGCACCCAAAACACTTTTCTACACTTGTACAACCTCTCCCTTGCTAAACTCTAAATAAATAAATACCAGCTAGTTGTTGTGACTGGCTTCCTCCCTCCTGTGGGCGATGACAGACTCTTTGAAACACTCTGGTGCAAAGATAAAATTAAGTCAGAAATTTAGAGTTCACCTGCTTGATTCCTCTCTCATTTTAGAATGGATCATGAAGAAGGACTATGGGGCTCAGCATCCTGATTTCAGCAAAGATATCCTTTACGGGGGGGAAACAGCAGAGCAGAGAGTGGATTGTCAGAAGTGCTGCTCTCTAGCTGGACGGTGGCAGAGCACAGACTTCTGAAAATCTCCCAGTCATGTCAGGGAGGCTGCAATTTGGAAAGTTTTAAAGGTTCATACAGCTATTGCTACTTTCTTTCGCTCAGCAAAGGTGGACAGAAATCCCCTGTTCAACAGCTAATATAATTGGATTGCTTTAACAATTTTGTCCTGTCTCCTACAGTTAAAACTAAAATGACAAGCTGCTTCAGCAGAAAAAAAAAAGCCTCATGATCGAACCTTGCAGCCCATTAAATTTTCTGCTTGTAAATGAATCCTCAGAAAAATTCCCCCCTGCAGAGGGATACTATACTAGCATCCGTACTAGCATCCCCGCCACAAAAGGGAAGCGATTATTGCTGTACTGCATCATGCTATCAGTGACTAGTGATGGGGCTTCCTCCAAAGCCATCGCTCTTCAGCATCACGGGGAAAGGGTCTGAGTGGTATGACAGGAAAATGACAGAAAGAAAATGAGGAATGGAAGGCTGAAACTGTGCATCAATATATTAATTGTGAATATTTAATACTTGTCTTAAAGTCAACTACTTGCTAAACACAAGTACACACTTAAATACTTGAAAGAGACACGACAATAGGGGTATGCCTGAAGCTTTCTCTCACTTTTTAGCCTTTTGCCTTTCAGGAGTTTCAGACTGTCACAAAAGGTAAGTCAGAAAACATAAACTGGAAACATGAAAGCCAATGCGCGACTCAGCACTATTTTTCCATCCTATAATATGGCAAGTTGCTCTTCTGCTTTCATGGCAGGCAGGCAGGAAGCTAATGAAGTGTGGCTCCCAGCGCACTGCTGAAAGGTGCTTTGCCATTTTTCCTCAAAAGATCTGGCAGAGAAAGATCTCAGTCTACATCTGTACACACCTAAGGGTTAGGGAAGGTAACAGGTAGAAATCATGACTTTAATGAGGATGTGACATGATACCATCCAAATAACCCATGGACAAAAATACAAATCTAAAATGTAGGGATGCTATTTCATTGCATAGTTTTAAACAAAACAGATACTTCAAACTCAGTATTGTATTTAGAGAAAAAAAAAAGCACTTTTAAATCCTCCAATTTGTGTGAGAAAGCAAAATAATATTTTACAAATACAGCACTTCAGCAAAGAAACAAAACTGGGAGGAAGAAGCAGAAGAAGGAAAAAAGAGTAAAACTTAAAAGTAAAGCCTGCAAAGATTTCCTTTTTCAAGAATGTATTTGTGGAAAGTATGTGCTGCCTTTCCCACAACCCTGATAAGTAGTTTTAGGTCATATCTGAACTGTTCCCTCCAGCCTCAATTGGATAAATTGCTTAGAACATAGATAGCTTTTAAATTATATCCATGCATTGAACTGATCTACCTTTTTGCTGAGAACAGAAAATTGGTTCTGAGAAATGCTTCTTGCCAAAAAATGTGCACCAGTTGTATTCTTGAAGACTTAACCTCTTTCTACTTGTTTGGGGTTTTGCCTCCTAACTCTGGAATAGAGATCTTTGAGATAAAAGATAGGTAACCCATTTGTACGTCTGTAGAGGAATGACTCTTACAATTTTGTCTGAAATTACTAAGTAGTTTTCCTCTTTACTATATATGAGGCATTCCAGCTCTTCTTGAAGGGTGAAGAAGTAACATAAATGTAAACCATTCTGTGAATGACCTGAAAAAGAAAGTCTTGTACAAAAAATATCAAATTCAGTTATGATATATACAGATAGCTTAGACTTAATATATAGATATATAAATACATTAAATGTTGAAGAAGGATTTTTGGTTCATAACAGGACAGACAAGGAAATGCTGCCAAGGAGTGGGTCGGTGATCCATCTGACCGGCTGCATGGTGTCTTGAACTGTGTTAGAGATCAACTGTCACTCAGCAAGTGAAATAAAAAGATCACTGAGTCTATGACACAGTACTGGAATAATCTAGCTAGGTGGGACTTCTGAAGGACTTCTGCAGACAGATGGCTAAAAGCTGAACTCTGACTTCAAAAATCAATGTGCATTTATTTCAAGAGTAGTTTCTAACCCTGGTAACTGGAAAGAAGATTAAACCTAAGATGAGCATGTGGGTTCCTGATGAAGCAAGTCCAGAGGAGGCCACGAAGATAACCAGAGGGCTGGAGCACCTCTCTTACAGAGACAAGCTGAGAGAGTTGGGGTTGATCAGCCTGGAGAAGAGAAGGCTCAGGGGAGATCTTAGAGCAGCCTCCCAGTGCCTAAAGGGGCCTGCAAGAAATCTGGAGAGGGACTTTTTACAAGGGCAGGTAGCAACAGGACAAGAGGAAATGGCTTTAAACTGGAAGATATTAGATATTAGGAAGAAGTTCTTTACTATGAGAGTGGTGAGACACTGGCACAGGTTGCCCAGAGAAGCTGTGGATGCCCCATCCCTGGCAGTGTTCAAGGCCAGGCTGGATGGGGCTATGGGCTACCTGGTCTAGTGCAAGGTGTCCCTGCCCATGGCAGAGGGGTTAGAACTAGATGATCTTGAAGGTCCCTTTCTACTCAAACCATTCTATGATTCTATGGTGGCCTGGGTCTTCTGGCTCTCCAAATGCATCTAAAGGCTGTGGTGGAGGAAATGTCTTTTGGCAGGGGTCTTCAAGCAGGTATCTCTAGCTGTTTGTTTCTCCCCTCTACACAATCCTCTCCCTAGACCTGGCATGACCATAGTGCCTGATGCAAACCAGATCAAGGTACTTGTCCATCTTTAAGAAGAAAACACAATTTATGCTCTGACAATGTATAAAAGGAACTGGTTTTCAGGTGCCTTTTGAATCACTGTGTACACTTCCTTGAAATTCAGGCTGCACTCTTGCAATCTGTTTTGAACTGAGCTTCACTGGTGCTATATGGACACAGGTATTGTCTTACAGGACTGAGACTTCTGCTTTTAGGATGAGGATCTGGCAGTTACTTATTTCTAGAAGACATTTCCATTCACCTGGAAAGCTTGTGAGATGTCCCAGATGTTTTCAATCCCCACTGAAGTCACTGTGCCACTTGCAGACACTGCTCATAGAATCATTTTGTTTGGAAAAGACCTTTTAAGATCGAGTCCAACTGTAAACATAACGCTACCAAGTCCCACTAAACCACGTCCCTTGGAACAGCGCCAGCTTGCAGTACCAAAACCTGAACAAGCCTCCTCTTATCAAAAATTGAAACGGGAACACCCAGACTCATTGCCAAGGCAGCACCTGCTGACCATCCGTAAAGTGTTGAACTTTACAGTTAATAATTTTCCCTCCTGCTTATTTTTTTAATGCCTGGGAGATTTCGCTTTACGTTTGCTGAGATCAGTTCATTAAAATACTAATTTCAAACTGTAATTATCTGTTGGTGAGCACTGCCGGTTGAACCAGCAGTAGCACTGATACGCTCTCAGCTTGCAGGAGAGTTCGCAGATGCTCAGGTCCCTCGAAGCTCCTAGCAGGAGTCACACTGCTAGAAGCCAGCTTGCAAGGATTCTTTTTGGGGGTTAATGTTTTAAGAATCATATTTAACCATTAAGACTATTTTATGTGGTAGGGAAAATGCATTAACAGAAAACTGCTGTATCTGTTAGAAATGAACCTGATTTTACTGAAGTTATCATCAAGGTTTCGAATGCCTTGTAAATTTTAAATTAAAAATCAATTACTGAACAGCTCTTAATCTCCTCTACGGAGTTGATTCATATTTGGATGTGAACTCTGAGACCCTGAGTGACCTCCCTCCGCACTAAATACGACACAGCAAAAGCTGATTTTTCTATCTTCCTACTCATGTGCCATTATTCAATTTTTTACTGCATTATGAAGAAGAGAGTTTTAATAATCGAGCCAGATTAAAGGAATAAAAGGATGCTTCTGGCAAGTTACAGAAAAACTGCGCATTTCTAGCAGATTTCAAGCTCTGTATTATTACAACGCGTAAGAGATGATTAACAAAGAAAAATATTACAGTTATCTACTCCCTTTGAAAGTCTAACTAATGAACCTCTAACAGCTGCTGTTGAAAAATCAGTAACACCATCACTATCAATTCCAAGACAAAGCACAGCTGACAGATGTTTGAAGTGATAGATCAGGCTGCACAAGGATTAAAATAACAAGCCCCAAATGGCCTTTAAAAGACAAAGGTGCTGCAGCAAACTATTTTCAGCCACTTTGGATACTGTCAAAAGTTAGATCACTGGAACAATTATCTTGCAAAACAGTAATGACCAAAGTAATATGTTATGAAAAATCTAACAATGGTGATACTTGAGCCAAGTTTTTGAAAAGAACGGGGTTTATAGTCATTTGTGCTTTTAATGGCAGAACTGAGAATGCCGTGCTGCCCTTCATATTACTTCTGGGAATGAGTTATGAAAAGTACGCACTGGCTTGAAGCATAAAATGTAACTGAATTGCATTCTTGCACATTCTAATTAATCCTACTTTAAAGCAAGAAGTTACATTTTAATAGGCAATGAACACCATTATTTAAATATGGCATAAGATCTTTGTGTTGCTTCGCTGCAGGCTGAATCCCCTAACAACCTGTCACTGATGGGATAGAGATGAAGAGCCCATTCTTGGAAGGTATCGTCTGCCTTTAATTGGGGACGACTGTAGCAAGAGAACGAGCTGAACAAATTCCAAGTTTCTGAACTTTATCTCAGCTTTCTCTGTTAAGTGCATCTTGTCAGAGGGTACAGAATTCTGCTGGGTCAGGGAGGAAATGCTCACTCTAAAGAATAAAAAATGCAGCTATTTTCCTGGCATGTGCCTGGCTCAGACAGAGACCTGTGGGAGCAATGGCAAGACACGCTGTGTGGCTGCAGTGCTGTGCAGGGCCAAGCTGAGCTGCCACGTCCCTGGCTGAGCCCAACTCACATCACTGTCACACTGCGGTTTAACCACAGCTCAGAGACACCACGGAGCTCAGTGTGCAAAGCTCCTGGTTGAAAAGAGCTGCCACAAGTGCTTTCTGTGCTGACATCCTGGGAAAGCTGTGGCCAGCTCAAGTCCCTGGGCAATACTGCTCTGCTAAAGATTCTGTTAACTGGGGTTATTCAGTGACTCTTGATGATGCCTCTTGAATCCTCCTGGTATTTGAAGAACGTGTGTGGATGTATCCAAGAGTCCATCAGCAGGGATAAGGGGACTTGACTAATAACCTCAAGTTCAAACCTTTCTTCCTGAAAGCACATTCCATTGTTTACTCCAAGCATCATCTTCCTTCCTGGAAATCCTACATCCCATGTGCACTTTTGTTAGTGCACCAGCGACAGTCAGACCCGATTCACATTTGTAGCGTGTCCCCAAGAAAAATATTTCTGCTTAAAAGCTTTGTGATAGAAACACACGGGAATTACAAGAGTATGCTAGACTGCAACGTGACCTCCCGCTCCACAAGAAATGCTATGTGCTGCGAGGTGAGGCTGCCTGGGGAGGGCAGGGGTACAAACGCTGGGGATGAGGCTGCTTCAGAAGAGTGGCAGGGAGATGTGAGGGTCACACGTCGGGGAGAAGCTCCCCCACTTACATCTTTTCAATGAAATGGAGGCCCTTTGGGAAAGCCTGGCTAGCGCTGGGGGGAGCACCTTCCCAGGACTGTGCAGAACAGCCATCCCTTGCTGGGGGTACCTCTCGCTGCCTTTCCCCGCCTGCTCCGGCAGAGATGATGCCGTCGCATTGATTCGGGATGAAGGCAGGGCTGTGGTTTGTCTTCCTCCCCACCGCGCAGCCAGGTGTGGGAGCTGGGAGCTGCCTGCCCTCACGCCTGCCAGAGGAGCAGTGGCGTGCTGGCTCACAGCGTCGCTCCTCCCTGCAGTATGCGTGGCAGACCACTGCAGTTCCCTAAATTAAATTAAAATCTCTTTTCTTTTCAAACCACTTAGCATGAGGTTGCTCACTGGGGCACTTCGAGATATTTTATTGCTGCCTACACACATGCATGCATGCTGCTTTCCTAAATGAATTACTCTTAAAGAAGAGAAAATCATTGACTGAAGCTGCCTTATTATTAAGTTTTAAGGTGAAACAATATTAGCCTTTGCCTAGCAGCAGCCAGCCACGCCTGCAGCCATTGTGTGCTGCATAATGGTGTAGTAACAGTGACTTCATACTATAAGGTCCTACTGAAACCCAATTTTAATCCCTTTTAATTTATTCAGCCATCTTTTATGTCCCTGAGAAAAGGAAAAACAGAATTCCTTTCAGCCTGAATTTGTTTGTGTTTTAAAGACTCGGGGAACAGTTTGAGATTAGTTGGTCAAATATTTTCCAAATTAAAAGCTTTCTAAAACAGAAGCATTTTCCTTAGCATTGTTTTTAGCTATTTATAAATAGAAAAACTTGGCTTTTTTGATTGATTCTTAAAACAGACAAATAAATCAGAATTAGTCCTAGTCAAGACCAGTGGTAGGTATAGATAAATGTTATTTCCAAAATGAAATTATAGGTTTGACACACTTTAAAAATGACGAGGTACAAATCTGAAATCCAGTCACCGTGTAAGTTTTAATAGGGCTTAATTATAAGCTGGTAAGTCATCTGTCCCGATATAATGAATCCATGACTTGGGTTTAAAAAAAGGAGAAGAGATGAGTTTGATATCAGTTTGACTGGAAGAATGTCACGACATGTGCCTGGCTTGTTCACTTTCCGTAATTTACCAAGATATTTAATATCTAAGATCTTTGTACATGCACTGTAAGAACAGAAAGGGGATCTGAAGACAGACATCAGACGAAAATGTTACATTTTAGCACAATAGGAGTTAATATAAATTGCTGTCATTTGCATATAAAAATATAATTTCAAACCTATTTGCTCCACATATGCCTTATCTGTATCAAACAAAAAAGGGAATACATTCAACATATCTTTATGTCTTTCAATCTTTCTTTCACTGTGAATTACTGTGCACATAACCCCAAGTATTAATTTGGTCTTATCCCACCATGCATTTGATGTATTTCAATTGGCATATAAAGAATAACATTTTCAGGTTGTAGAAAAGAACTGTACTAGCAGGGTGCTTGCAGCTGGTGAAACAAACACTAAAGGCAGACAAATCACCCACAGGAGGACTGGGGGCAGGGGAAATAGGACTCTTGCGTATTGCTTTTAAAGCACACATGTCCAAAATACATACCCCAGAAAATGTACAATCCTAGAAACAAGACATCTCTTCAGATGTGTACTAAAGGTGTTTTAGAGGAAAGGCTGTATAAAAACTTAACTGTACAAAGCTTTTGCTATGTCAGCACGAATAATGCAAATTGGAATGCAAGTGTCAGGGGATACATGTGCTGTAATAGCCAACTGGACCCCAAACCTTTGGCTGCAAAACCTGGGAAGGCCTGAACATGAGGTCAGTTTACATAAGTATCCAACAAGAAATCTCAGCTCAGCTCTATTGACTTGTTTTTCTCAGAGCAGACTTTTTTTTCCCCCTGAAGTTTAGATAATGTCTACGTTACCCCCATTCCTCTGCTAACAATGCCTTTGACTCTCTTCCCTGCTCCTGGACTTGGCCATGCATGACAACAAACACAAAGTGTTCCTTTTGCACCTCAGGGTTCAAATTTCCTTGGGGGTTTTTTCTTTTTCAGTTGACCGTAGTCTTGACCTCCCTGGCAGATAATGAATTTGCTTCCAAAATGGAGTTTGCTAATTTAATACTTACTCTGAAAACAGCCACTCTACAATAATCAGTTCTTGCTACTTTTTAAAAAGCAGAACAAACCAGTTCAGAAGAATCATAACTGCAAGTAAGACTTACAGGTCACTGCATAATTCATGTACTGTCTGAAAGGGCTTACTACAAGATAAGGACTTTTTCATTAAATAGCCGAATTCTGAGTTTGCATAAGAAACCTAACCACAACTTATGAATGGGTTTGGGACTGAATGGTAACAAGTGACATGAAAAATCTCTAAACCTAAACAAATTTGGGTTAGGAAGAACAGGTTTTTAAAGCAAGGGATATAAGATGTGAGCTGATAAGCAGAAGGTTGAAGAACTGGTGATGTGTGAGTGAAGTCAGGCTTAAGAAGTCATTCATTCCTTCTTGTTTCTAATTTCATACAGAGTGTGCAGATCAAAGGAGGAAGCAAACTGAAATGTAATTGCTGCTTAGGCCAAAGTTGGTAATAAGAATATGACAGACAAAAAATCAGCTCTGTTGTAAATATTTTAAACTGCCTCCTGTGGATACAAAAGGTGGTTCTACTGAAACAGGAAATAAACCCTTGTATTAAAATTGAATGCGTTGCCCTATGTGATTGATTTCAGAGATTTTCTGAAGTCTATAAATATGTATGTGCATGAATGAATCAGTACTAAAAATGTGATTTGATCTCTGAGGCCAATAAACTGTGTTACATCAAATAACATTACAACTAATGATATCTATGAAAGTGCCAGTTGCTTGTGATGAACCATTTCAGGAAGCGCTTGTCTGTCCTACCCGCCCACAATGCAGCACAGCCCCATGCCAGTTCCTGGTGTGGATCGCCCACCAGTACAAACTTAATCTGGACAGGCATGACCATCAAATTAGCCAGAGTATATGCATGGCAGTTTGCTATGGATTTTGGTTCAGAAATTTGTAAATAAACCTGGTTCCTCTGTTCTTGGCTGGGGTTGAAGGGAACCTTCCAGCTCCTGTTTGAGGCATAGTAGTTTCTTCCATCCACAAGCCACGCATAGAGGAGAGCAAGACGGCTGGATTCACAGTGAGAAACAAGGACTGTTATCACCTACATTCAGAGAACAAGAAGCTTGAATACATTACTTCACTGAACAGAGTTGCTATTTCCAAATCATGCTCCAGAAATATCTTGGCAGATCTCCGTCTAGCCAGCAAAGGGCAACACCTCATTAGTGTAGATCAGATGTATGTGGCTCATGTTCAACTACGCTTAGGCCCCAGCTGAATTTCAGAAAAAATTCCAATAGCTGAATATGGATCAAAACGTCTAAACAATTTTGATGTGCGCTTCATTGCTGCTCAATACTCGGGAGGAGATGCTTTCTCCAGAGTGCCAACAGCATGCTTCACTTAGCTGCTTTTTCTGCTTTCATCTTCATGGTCACGACACAGAATAAATGTAACACAGATTGGAGGGAGAAGGAGAGGTTGCTACGCTGCTCATTTGCTCCTCTGTCTGGTTTGGGATGCTTCTTTCCTGGCATCATAGCCAGACTGTGATGATCCCACCACTGCTCCTCTACTCTCAAGGTATGAGAGCTGTTCCTGCTCAGGTCTGGATTTGCGAACAGGGGGTTAGCTGCACACCAAAGATTCCCTGCTTGTTGTATTCCTCCTCGTTGCCATCCCACCTGGTGCTGTACGTTGGGAGCACATCACTAGTATCAGGCTTTGTATTAAGGACAGCCAGTCTCCTCTTGTGTGTCCTGGCTTACCGTAGAAACCTTCTCCTTTCCCACTATTGGTGAACAGGCATTCAGGTATGCACACACAAAACTAAGAGAAAGCATTTAATTTGGAAGAATGTAAGCACTAAAAGGCCAGATATAGTCTGATGTTCTACATTTAGAGACATATGATTTCCTGTACATTAAGTCCAGAGCTAAGTATACTATACTCAGGTCATTTTTTGTAACAAAAATCTTGCATTTTGCATGACCGTATGAGGAAAACATTCACTACCAGAAATCAGACCTATGCAGCCATCCATGAGTTTCAGCACGAAGTAACTGGAAAGCACGTTGGCTGCAGATTCAGCTTCTCCTGTCTTGACAGCTACAGGCTAGACTCATGCAAATAACTGACATGTGTGATCATGACAAAAGCGAATTACAACACCAGGTAGTCCTGACAGAAGATACACCTTTGCAGGTCAAGAATGGCTAACAACTGCCTTTAGTTTTAATTATTTATATTACATGATAAATGAACGGACTAGATACCTGTGGCTTTTACTGCTCCACCAGTGGCTTCAACCAAGCATCTCCTACTGTTTGCTGTGGCTAACATTACAATTAAACCTTGGTATAGAGTCTGGGAACTTATAAAAAAAAAAAAAAAATCCTTTTCAGCTGTGCTACACAAAATAATTCTTACAGAACCATTCATTTTCTTATTTCCTCCATGTTAATATTCTTTACAGAGCAAAGAAACAGAGGGAATCAAATCACACAACCTACAAATGGAGTGAACGGCCTTACTTGCTCCTGGTAGTGAAGGAACGTAGTGTGAAGACTTGAAGCTCATTTCCTATTTTCTGTGTTTGTAACACAGTCTCTAAACAGTGCATTATCTCACATACCAGATGTGCAGCAGTATCTAGGTACAACAGGGTGCAATAAGTATGGAATTTCAGCTCTATTTCTTCTTTTATGTTTTAAGTCAAATCCTTACTCTGATTTTAATTTAGGTTTTTGTCTTGTTTTCTGTGTGCTTTGAGGGGTGGGAGAGACATGGGGAGTTGACATTCAATTATAAGAATGGAAAAATAAATCATCTAGGACTCAGAACATCTTAAGTTAACAGAAGAGAAATCAACATCTAAACCTCTATTTAAACTGGTGTAAAACTACAGTATAGAAACAACTTGTGCTGATGTGATTAACTCCACTTAAGTGGAATTTGCCCGCAAGACTCTTGGCTGACACACCAAACTGCATTTGGAACTGAAATAAATTGGAAAGATCTTGAAAGTTATTTGAACCACTGTCAAATGCTATTCTGAAAATACTGTTTGGATATTAAGTAATTTGAACACATTTCAATAAGTAAGTCCATTACTTTTGTGTTACTAGTAAGTTCACCAATAATAATCCTAGTAATATAAAAAAATACTGTTGTGTCTCAGCTGAGAGGTGGTAACCTGGTAAAGCAGTCAGTGTTGCAAAAGCATGTTTTTCATATATAAGTAGGCATCCTGGAAATAGAAGAAATAAAGCTTTGCACCAGGATGAGTATAAAACTTGGATACAGCACGCTAATTTTCTCATATGTTAATAGTATTTGGGAGTTGGAAGGTGGGAGTTTCAGCAAGGGAAAAGGGAGACCGCAGTGAGGGAAAAAGAGCTTTATTCATCAAGGCACATTTTTGTCTTGCTGTTTCTCCGGGAAGGCTCCTTTGCCTGCAAGGAATTACTGAGTGCTTTTTGGATTCAAAGGAAACTCCTTGCTCGTTTCTGTTAGCTTCCACTAGGGCCCAGTGCCTGAACATCAGCTTGGTACGGATGGTCTCATAGGTGTGAAGACTGTTTCTGTGGAAGCTGAAAAGTGTAGGTTCCTTGCAGGATCCAACAGCTGCACACCTTTAAAGAAGCAAAGCATGATGTGCAATGCTCCCAGTCATCCACAAATGAGTGTGCTAATTAAAGGTTTTTTTTTTCCCCTTTCTCTGGCATACTGCATAGTCCAATTAGGATGCTAAGCCAATCATCTTGAAATAAATCAACCATATTGTTACATAATTCTTTTTAATAAACAGAGATATCATTATATGAACTAGGTTCTAAGGGTGCCAGATGCTCTTAAACAGGGAGTCTAATTTATTTTATTCATTTTAAGAAGCAACTCATTCATGTGTGATAGCTTTTATCATCCACATTGCTAATTCTTATCTGAGTTTAAAGTAGATTTCTTTCTCATACATAAATGAGCATATAAAAGCTAAATATGAACCCTCCTTAATTCCTCATCACACAATCACATAGAACTGTAGTCTCCAACCACTGAATAAACACCCTTTTTAACGCAGTTAATAGGATTGCAACAGAAGAGGCCAAAACCCCCTCTCAAAATAATGGCACCCAATAGGAAAAAAAACCTTTGAAAACAAAGGTTTTGCTGAAGAAAGAGCACACTCTGGAAGGTTAGCACTTGTAATGAGAAATGGGGGGGATGAATTGGGTTCAGTGAAGCCCACAGTGCTGCCCAGTAGTTATGCTCAAGCCTGGAGGAAAGCACAGCGACACTGGCAGCCAGCGGGGACTGCAGCAGACTTAGTCTCAGACAGACAGGGAAACCTAGTTTCCTCTATAAAAACCCCAAGATTACATGATTTAGTTTTGATTAACTTTTCAAGGATACTATTAAAAGAGATGGGAAGTAGAGATATTCCCTTCAAATACCGTCAATGACGTAGGCTCCTCCAGAGGAGAGTATAATGCGTACATCAAACACAGTAATCAAGCAAGACTGTTTTTATCTTTTTGCCCTTGGTTCATGCTTTTTTCTCCCATAAAGAAGATTACACAAAACAAAAAAATGTTTCAGTTGTTTTTTGATAGCTTCACTGGAGGGCTGAATGAGTCACACAGAAGTCAAGGTATACAAAGTACCTTTACTCAACAGTCCTCTTCCAACCCACCACCAAGTGCTTCCTGAAGAAATTGCTACTAAACATTCAAAATATGCACCCCTCAAAGAAGCAGGCCATCAGAACATCACTGAGAAGAAAGAAATGGTGGTTACTGAGTATGTCTGGTGCACCTGTGCCTACCACTCCAACCTGCTCCCACTTATCTCGGGCCTGCTTTTGCTTTGTATTTTTACTTGGACAGTGATGACTGGAAGCTACTTCTCTGCATAAAAGCTGAAGGAAAAACCCCTGTGGTTTCCATTTGGACATTAGAGGGTTGATATGTTTTGCTGTCACGTTCTATTTTTAAATGCATGACATTGCACAGGTGTTCAGACTCCAAATCCTTAGCTAAATCTGTCATCTCTCTGCAGCTTGTCACTACATCAGCTAACAATCTGAGGGGAGAATGAAGTTCCCGTACGGCAGAAAACTGCAAGTGCTTGACAATGGTTAACAGTAATTTCTTTCCATAGCTGAAAAATATCACTGCACTTGATAAATTTGCAGGTGTTATAATTGCTTTGAGGTTCATTTGCCTATCTAGATTTTCGCAATTTAATAATTTCTCTACGAGCCCTTAATATGTAGGACACAAACTAAGAGATGATTAAAAATGCAAATCGTTTTTGCAGGAGTAAAAGTTGTTAATCTAACTCGAAGCATAGGCTGGCAGTTTTACGTCTATGCTTGCGATCCATAAAACACTGGCTGAATTCAGGAAGAGGAGATTTACAAAGAATTACAAATCATCTTCCTGTGTCTGTCTTAAGCACATATTATTTCTATATCTGTGGGTATTGATAAAATACAACACATTAAAGAATAAAATAATCAGTATTTTAAGCAAGCTGGTCATGAGGTTTTACTCAAAAACTGAGGCTAACCCACACTAATGCTGTTCTTGAAGTTTTTGCTGAATCTTATATGCTGCTGATGTAGACTTCAGGGAAAAGTATACTATATTCAAACTGTATAGGGATAAAGAAAGATGGGAGAAATGTATCAGTTCACATAGGACTGGTGTTCCAGAGTCAGCATGAGAGTGGACATTGGTGCTCCCCCCAGGAGCATGGTCACCTGCAAGGAACATTTCTTTCTGCCCCTACAAGGCCATTCTCTGTTCCAGTAACAGAAGTCCAAACTCAAGACCTACTCTTGTAAGTAAAGCTTAGATCTCCTTAAGAGACTTGAAGTGAACCATCATGTTCTTCTAGAGTTAAGTTAGAGGAAAAAATTGTGAATGACAACTCTTCCTTTGCAGATGATTATTTAAATTTTGGCTTAATGATCATTTAGCGTTCATCACTAAACAAAACCAGTGGTGCCTATCTCAGTGAGATAACACTGAAATCCAAGGGATGCATTTGACTCTTGCACAACTAAGTGCAACTGATTCAAGCCCTCTGAAGTTTTGATTCTATTCCCTGCATGATTCTTACTAATCAGTCACAGAAGAGAATTCAAGTCAGGGATCCCCCGAGCAATCTGAACCATACACAGTCCACAAGGATGGATGGGTATCATTCAAGTGTGTTGAAAGAGCTGGCTGATGTTATTATGAGGCTGTTCGCTATCAAGTTTGAAAGGTTCTGGAGACTGGGGGAGGAAAAACCCAAATACAGTGACCATTTCAAAAAATGCTAAGAACCATCCAGGAGGTTACCAGCTGCTCAGACTCACAGCAGACCCTGGGGAAATCATGGAGCAAATCCTTCCACAAGTCATATCTGGGCACATGACTGGGAATAGCCAGCATGGATTTACCATGGATTTACTAAATTTACCATGCTTGACTAAACTGATTGCCAAATATTTATCAAAAGACTAGATCTGCAGAGGAGGAGAGAGCAATGTCATCTACTTTATCAAGGTTTTTGATGCAGTCTCCCAAGCATTTGTGTCTCCAAGTTGGGACATTAACTGCCTTGATCAGTGGACTACTGTCTGGGTGAAAAAGCAGCTGGACTCAGGCTCAGAAGGTAGTGATTAAAGTGTTGTACTCCAACTGGAGGTCAGTAACAAATGGAGTCCCATTCTTCCGTAAGATTCTACACTGAATTCAGAGAGGGATTTTCGAGGCTTAAATTTTCATAATCACTATCATTACTGAAAAAAATTTTATATAGTTTGCTGGAAAACACAATATAAACAAAATAAAATGCCTGAGAACTAATCTTCCCGAAGAAGATGATTACAACAATCTTGTTTGCTTCAAATTTCATTACAAAGTTATTTTCAAAATACATTGTTGAAAGTTGTTGCTGTTGGGTTTGAAGAACCCAAAGGAGGGGTGTTATTAAACATGCAAAATTCCCATATTAATGAAAATGTAACTTTCTCTTCAGCAGACGCTGATGGGTGCTGAGTATTTAAGTTAGCGTCTTCCTGTCAGTATTAGTAGTGTACTTTTACCCCTCAAGGCCCATATTTATGTCAGCAGTGCAACATCATGAGAGGGTGGACTTCCTTCACCAAGTTAAGCAAGCAAGGATACTCAAAAAGGCACTATCACCACTCTTCTCCTACTGTTCAAGTACAGTCTTTCCTTCAGAGAATGCTTGTGCCAAAATGCTCTATATGATCCACTCAAAATAATATTTTCCTAGCAGCTTTATTTTTTAAACATGATGACTCAAAGTTATCTGAACTACAGACTTTAAATGGAAGCATATAAATGAATTTGGCAATATTTTTTTCCTTGTTTCAAACATACATATTCCTTGAAACAAAAGTCATATTCGTGTTGTGTAGTAGACTTAAAGGACAGCTTTCATCTGGTAACTTCCCACTGAATGTGCCATAGGATGAGATGTTCTTCCTTGCTTGGCAATACAGCTAGACAGAGACCGAAGCCTATTTGAGTTGTCTGAAAAACAGCGCACTTCCTGAATGGATAGCTCAAAAACATTAAGAAAACAGGTTTGGGTTTTTTTTGCCTGATAGACTTAAAAATATTTCAGTGCAGATACATGATTAGCACTGTGCAAAATAAGAATTTATCTCAAATTTAACTTTTAAGAATTTTATTTGTATTTACAAAGATTAAAAGAAAAAAAAAAAGATTCACTGGGATCTGCTGATTGATTCTTTCACCTTAGACATGCATGTAGTACTGCAGACCCCCCATCACTTCCAGGACTGTGACACGCCATAGGGAGGGATCAACTCTATGGTGTGCCACCGCAATTGAGACCACAATCAGAAAATGAACCACTAGATCAAAAGTACATAAATGTGTCTCTCTTTTTACGAGTTGCATTTATCAGTTGTACTTATTTATACTGTCTTACAGAACATTAAGTAAGTGAAGATAACATTAATATACTTTTACAGCAGTGTAATTTATAAAAAGGAAAAAATTTTTAGGAAAAGCTCTGATGCATCTACTGCTAAATTTTGCTCATGAGTAGGAGACTGTTAAACTACTCACCTTGCAAACACTACTTAAAATGGACAAAGTACAGCCTAGGAAGGTTATTCTGTATCTTATCCTCCAGGGTCAATAATTCTATACTTGGAGCCTTCTCTGAACCAATTTGTCTGTACTTCAGATAGGCACGCACCTTGATGTTTCTAACCAAATTGATGAATTTCTCCCACACGTTTATTGTTCTTATTTCTGACTACTGCAAGAAAAAACAGCACCTTGTCTTGCTCTTAATGGAAAATTTATCTATTACAGATGATGACTTGAACGAGAAGCAAGTGGTGGTTCCAAGTAAAAGCACTATTTTACAGTCTACTCTAAATGTATTTCTTTCAGGAATAAGAAATCTGAAGCAATATCAGGTTTACAGCAACAGAACATGGGAATAGCATCTTTCAACAGAAGCTTTTCTTACACACTGACGGCTACAAAGGTCGTCACTGTTTGCAAAGAAACATGTCACTTGGGAATTTTTTCTTTAATCAAACATTAGAAACTGAGCAAAATATTTTGGTATACAATCTGTTTATGTGTAATTCCTGCTATTTTTCTTTACAGCCACTACTGTATTTACTCAGAGCACTGATGTGTGCTCAGCTCTGTAAGCAAAGCAGAAGGTACTCCCAAAGAGCTTGTAATGGAAGTAATACGGCAGGGAGATTGGTAATGTTTCTAGCTAGATACAAGAATGTTCTGTCTGAGCTTTGAGCTAATCAAAACCTTTTAACTGCACTCATCTTTTTGGTGGTATGCTCATTAACTTGTGCACAGTGCTAATGTAGTCACATAGTTGACATCTTCAGAACACACACATAGCATCCACATAGTCCCATCCTCACAGGCTGACTGCTGATGTCCATTAAAAAACCCAAGCTACCCAGATAAGCTGGCCAGAGATGCATAAAAAGATCTGGTAGTGAAAGCATTGCAGTTTGAAGTAGAAAAGATATTCCAAGAGAATTATCAGAATATAGTGTTTTTCTACTGAATCTAGTCCATTTTCTTCATGTGCAAAATTGCCAAATTCTGCAAGAGACCTCTATGCTTAGTTGGTATCTTTTAACCCTAATTATATGGGTCTCCACTCCAAATATCTTTCCATTAAGATGTTCTGTGAAAACCAATGGGGGGATAGAGGGGAGGGGGTGTCAGGAATGGCAATGGATGCAAGTTACTCCAAACATGCATGACCAGTAGAAAAAGATCAATAAAGAGGCAAAACATGCCTTGACTCACAATGCTAACATTGTAGTTCTTTGAGGAAAAGGTCCCAAGAACAGGCAAATACTGCAGCATAAAGCAAAGTGTCTCAAGAGTGACAGAAAAGAAGATAACTACACATAACAGGAAGGAATTAGGAAAACTTTGTGTATAATATTAGGAAAAACTTACTAAACAATATCACACTGTCAGCTGTGAAACTTCCTAGGGATTATCATGGGAACCTAAGGAAGAATACTAGGAAGCGCTCAGTATGAGCAACAGTACATCACAGGAAGATATTGGGTAGCTTTTCCTGGTATACATCTGCTAAAACAAACCAACCAACCAAAAAAACACAACACAACCAAAGAATGGGGAGAGCGAGAGACACAAAGTATAGTTTTTCCACAGGTTCATAACAGATGCCTAGGTTCTAAGTCTATAATCTCTAAAACCATACTGTAAGACACATGACCCGAGTAGTCCTTATGCTTTAAGAAGGCAAACTGCCTTTAGTTTGTTTCGGAGCATGCCTCTCCGAGCACCTGAGATCCTAATCCATGTATGGGCTCTCCTGGGATACAAATCTAGGCATTCCTTCATTGATTTCTGTTGAAGGATCCAATTCAGGATGTGGTTTTCATACACCTTTGAGTAAGGTCAGAGAAAGAGTTAAAAATGCTCGCAATGATGCCTCCACCACTTTTTATTTTAGTTTAGTTTTTAGGGGGTTTTGTTGGAATTTTTTTTTTTTTTTTGGTCTAGTGTCTCCTTACGGAAGGAAGTACATCTTCTGGTAGGTGTGCAAGAAAGTCAGTTTCCTACTTCCACTAAATTCTAACATACCTATCCCACCTCCTGAAAAAAAAAAAAAAAAAAAACCACAACAAAACACAAAAACACCCCAAGAAAAACACTAAACCAAAAAATAATACCCCCCCCGCAAAAAAAACCCAAACAAAAACAAAAAACAGAGAAACCCAACAAAAACCAAAAAACCACCACCAAAACCCAAAACAATTTTGTACTTAATCTGTTTCTTCCTCCAAAAAGGTAGATCCAAGCAGCTTTCAGTCCCTTTGGGGACATGGACTGAGCACCCTCCTGTCTAATACTCTCTATCTTGATAAATATGATACTTTCTTGAGAGATGCAGGCTAGCTTTCCCTTCTGCTACCCTAATTAGGGGATAAGTGCTGACTTACCTGCACAGAGAGAATGGAGATATTATTATCACCTATTAAAAGCTGTTCTACCTTAGGCTAACCTGCTTTCCTTAAAAAGCCCATGAGTCTAAGCGAAAGAAGGCATCTTGCAACCCAGAGGAAGGCTCTGAAGTTTCTAAAAAGGTTACATTTTACGCTACTGCTCCTTTCTTCTCAGGACCTTGCTAGGTATCTCCCCTCCTTCTGTGTGGGGAGCTTGCTGAACATGATTCTCAGGCACCATATGCAACTGCAGGTGTTTATTCTAAGCTGTGATATAGATCACTTCTGTACTAAGCTTTTAATGATTTTGAATTTTCCGGAAACATAGGAAAAATCCTGACCATATTTAGTTGTTATACTGAAGAAATTAAAAAGAAAAACCAGCCAAACAAAAACCAAACAAACCCACAAAAGGCCTTTATTTGCGTAGGTTTTCTTGGCCCACTAATATTGATTACTACAACTTTCCCAGTTGAGTATTTTGAAGAGGAGCCTGAACCAAATGAATTATACAGCAAGTAAGGAAAGAGTCAAACCTCTTTTATAGCCTCTACATATCTATACAACAACCACCAAACCCTTGAAATGTGACCATCCTTGGAGGTCCTGGTGAACTTCTGACTGGGATGCAGGCGTGTTTTGGCTTTCAGACTCATTTCTGGTTTAAACATTACTTTAGCCCTTTTCCTAAGAAAATCAGGCTTCCTATGACACTGTTGCCCATCAGCTGTATGTCAGTCCCACTCAAGTAACTGTTCAACCATTCCGTGCACTTCAATTGGATCTGACAGAGTTGGTGATCTCAAGGATAATTAGATTTCTATTAAATAACTGCAGTGGGTAAGACAGAAATAGGGGCATAGGGCACATACTCATAGTAGAGCAAGTTTTATTAATACCTGCTCACAGACGAGTTTATCTCAATATTCCCTCAGTGCACAGGAGGATATTAGCATCACTGGTACAGGATAAGTCACTTAAGTGACTACTGGTTTGTGTTATGAGAACTACAGTTTTAACATCTAAATAGAACATACAGTTGAATCTCCTTCGCAGTTACCAGCCTTATGGACATTGATTACAAGTATATCTAGTAGTTAATCTGAACTGGACAAGACGATGCCATTCATCAAAACACAGGAAAGATACACCAAAATTTGTATTTTTCAACGTATTAATCCTGTTATCCCACCAAAAATATAGCTGTGGTGTTCATTGAAAGAATACGGCAAACTCACCAGGCGGCAAATCTCTGCAGAAAGGTATTCTCAGTCATCATAAATACAAAGTTAGCCATTTTAAATCCATTCCTTTCCCCCTAGTGTTCAACATTTAGTATAAAAAACAGCAACGCTGAACCTTCAATCTAAGCAAGCAGAGTAACCGATCCTACCCAACAGCCATAAAAACGTTTTGTTAAACAAAATGAGGAGTCTGAAATCGCTAGTCACAGCAGTGCTAGGCTGTCCACTGCTGATAATACACAGATCATGCATATCTGAATAAAAGGATTATGGGGTGAATACCATAAAATGGATCCGAGTATGAGGTATGTCAAGTTTTTTCATTCTTACATTTACAGGCATGTCATTTACTTTAAATCAAATAGATCCCAACTCAACAATGAATTTATTCTCCTGTCAGACACTCAACTACCTGGGTATTATTTTAAGCTAGCTTCAGTTAGGTGCCAGGAACTGGATACTGGAGTTTTAGTGAGATGAAAAATAAGAGGAGGCTTGAAGAGTGAGCTGGATGAGAATGGCTCCCCCACTTTTTTAGAATGTTAAGGAAAAATATCAGCTGTGGTTTCACCACAACTTCTGTACAAAAAGAAATATGGGATTTGAGGCTCTAGGGGGAAGGAGGGAAACCATAAAAACAAAAATCCTTCTCTGACCCTAGAATGCTAACGTGGTAGAAATGCAGCTTGTTGTATTTCTTGGTCTTGATCTAAATTTTACACACCTGAGCTCACTGTCACAGCAAGACCTTGATAGGGAGAGGGTGTCAGAAGGGAAATATATGGTTCATAGAGAACTAGTGCACTGTCTATAGAATTTGCAGTTCTGTAAAACTTGCTTCTTAAAAACAAAAAGTGTGACAGTCCCCAGCTCATGTTCTACATGTCCTAGTCTTGTGCTACAATAATGGCTACCCACTCAGATTTTGCTGTGTCACAAATGAGTTAAAACTGGACATTTTTAAATAGCAACAGCCTAGGAGTATGGCATATAACCTAGGACTCAAAGCTGATAAAGCCTTTGAATTGATCTGCTACTAGAGAGCTTGGACAGGTAGCTGTCAGCAAGGAGTGAACTATGATCACTAATAGATTCTGGAATTATTTATCCCAGACTTGTTTCCTGTACAAAAACAGTGCATTTTGTTTTAAATTAAAAACAAAACAAAAAAACCCACAAAAAAAACCCCAACACCAAACAAAACAAAAAACCCCCAAGTGAATAAATCTGAGCAGTAGAAAGGAAGTCTTTTTACCTGCTCCTGGCCATTGTACTTTGGATTAGGTGGGCATCTCCAGGAGGAAGAAGCAAGCAAGGAAGATGCTGCTTCTCCCAGAGGAACTGAGCAGCCCTTCCTTGGAAAAGGCCTTAGGAGGACAGAGCGGGGAGAAAAAGAGAAAAAGAGGAGGCAAGCAGGCAGATCATGGCAGAATGCAGCTTAGAAAAGCTCCCTGGAGGGCCAGAAACTTCCTTACAGCAGAGAGCAGACTCAAGCCAGGGGAACGCAAAGATGACTTATGGTCATTCAGCACAGAAGACAGTGCAGTTTGTTTCAAAATTAACTCAAAAATTGAGGTTTCCAGTACTGGAAGACATTCAATGACTGGTTCAGCAGAGGGATAGAGCAGAATCTGGCATACAACTGCAGCTGCATCGCAGGATTTGTCCCAACCCAGTAAGGAGTTTGACATCAGTCTTTTCCTTGCCTTGAATGATGACAGAATTGAAATTAGCAATGTACAAAATTTAATCTGTTTTAAAAGGAAGCGAGGTGTAATTCAGTAAGCAACTGTCACATAGAAGTGTTTCAATCATCTAACTTAAAGTGGTCCAGGCTAACGCACCTGATAACTCTTCAGTGGTGCCACAGCAACAGAAGTAACATTATCTACCACACATCTTTCCACAAAGCTGATTACCATTTTGTTAGTTTAATGAGCGGAAAACAATGCAGGCTTTAGCCTTCTCTCCTGCACATTGTTGCTCAAGAAACTGAAGGACTGGGCTTCGCTCCTCCCTTGCTCCACATCATCTCACTCTGAAAATGTCCCTGTCACTGACCAATTAAGATCAGATTCAGTAGCTCTTTTCTGCAGCTACAGTGCTTTAATCTTTAAAAAAATAATTTAGAAGATTGAAGTTTCACTTTTAACTCAAGATACTGCTTCCCAACATCTTTCTTATTATTTCTGAATATCTTAAAGATATTTTTATTTGCTTTTAAACCAAGGAGGCTCCAAACTAAAAGCACATTTTAAGAATCCACAACAGAATAAAGTAAAAGAGGAATATTCTGTAATTACCCCCAAACTGAACACCAAAATCTGTGAAATAAGGAGTTTAGTTTTTCACATGCAATACACAATTCCTGGCACATGGGAATACACATCTACATGGCCTACAACCAGCAGTTGTACAGTTTCTCCTGCATTTAAATCTGGAGGCTGTTTAGATATATTTAGGTTTAAATCTTGCCAATCTGGTCTCTTAGAAAGATTTAGTGGCACTGACTTGCGCTTTATTTGACTTCCAGACGGGGTTGAACCCCATGAACCAGGGAATACATTGGAGTTTCTACGCGCCCATGTAGACCACAGCCTCATAATGCAACCCCTGCCCTGTAGTATATGAAATAAATATCTTATTACTACACTTTGTCCTGAATTTATATTAAAATATATTGTAAAGATATTCAGGAAGGCATTTTATGTTTTCCTCCTCAAAGGCATCGGTTGAAAAAAATCCCACTTCCAAATTCTCTCCAGTGGGATGAGAGAAAGGAAGATGGATTTTCCACAAGGAAATTCCCTACAGCAGAAAGGATCCACCACAGCCTCTCACACGCAGAACTTGGTGTTACTGTAGGAATATTCCTTGCCACTGTTGGTCTGTCTGTCCCTCTCCTGCAGTAACTGCTCAGGCTCATTCCACCTGCCCATTGGGCTGTTTTATTTCCACCATCTTCCTCCCTCTCATCTTCACCTCGTATTCCCACAGCAGACTCCAAGTTCTTCTTTTTCCTCAGGTCAGCCTCAAGCACAGGCAGCTCCTTCTCCATCAGAACCATAAAATGCCCTTAAATATATATAATAACAAAACAAATATAGAAGCATTTCTATGCATGGTGTTTTATCTTCCTAGATAATGGGTACAGCAAGATGAAATTAAGGTTGTGCATTACACTGGTAATGCACGATATTAGAAATACCTGGTCATCATCAAAACCAAGTACCAAGTCAGGAATTCTCAACTGATCATAAACATAAACCAAACATGCTGGATCTGGAGAATCAGAATTAGGGCATTTGAAGTAGCCTCAACTCTGCACTGTAATGACACAATAACCATAACTGTCTCAGTGCACATAAAAAATTATTTTAGAGATATTAGTTTCTTAGTTTGATTTTTTTATTTCTCCCTATTCTTTCATTTTCACTTCCCTGCTAGTAACAGCTTCTATTACTACCAATCATTTGGAACAAAGAGAAAACCTATCTCAAGAACTACAGCTCCTACAGCTCTTTAATTCTATCTTAAATTACAGTTAAGTCGTTCAAATTCTGTATTTACAGTAGTGCTGCCATTCCAGGGAGAGGAGAGCATCACACCAGCACTAAAATCTCTGCTGCAAGGACGAAACTACATAATCTTAACTGTGGACCCATCTTCACAGCTCTTTATTTCTTTTTCACTCTTATTTCATTGAGCCTCTTTGTTAACTGAGACTAAGCTTATAGCTGACACAGGACACCAACCCCCAGGGAAATTCCCTACAGGAAATGAATGAACACTGTTTTCAAAGTCCTGACCTACAGACCTCATAGGTTTTGTGCGAGATTCATCCAGAAACTCATCCACCCTCTGTCTCACCTCTTGCTCAGCTGGCAGAGTGCTGACATCTCCCATATTTCTGCACAGGACCCAGAGCTTTTACAGCATTCCAAGTGCCTGGTATGCAGAGCCTGGGAGCAGGTGAACATTAGGGCTCCAGCCTGTGCTCCGTGCTGGGAGGAGTCCTGCTGCAAGGTGCAGTCTCCTGGACTGCAGCTTTATGCTGAGGGTCCTCCATCAGTTCATTTAACGCAGGGAGCACCCCCAGTGCATGACCCGATGTGTGGGCACAATGGTGTTGCATGACTCTGCACAGATGTTAGCACATTTTCAGTGCTACAACAGTACAGTAATAGCATGTGAAGTATGAAGAACAATGAAACAGACGACAAATAGGATGAATATAGATAAGAATATAAGAGTAAACCTGCAAGTGTGAAAAGTACTAAACTGGGGGTAAGGGATTCTAAGAATGTGAAACATGATTCTCATGGATGAGTGATGCTCTGCTGAAAGCAGAACCTACCTAGCAGGTCCACCCGTCATTTTCCTTAACTCTGATTGTTTCTTTAACTAACTAAACAACATAAACTACATCCACAAACATGGTGGGAAATTGAGAGAATGAAAACAGAATGGGAACAATGAATGGGGTTAAGGAAACATATACAAGCATACTTAAGATTTGAGGTGAAAGGCCAAAGCTGCCCCAGAGTAGGATGTTTGGAAATCAAATTCAAGATGAACTTGTAAGAGTCATGTGAAAGGGAGCTTCCACTCTTTTTTCCAGTTCTGCTAGACGTGATCCAGTTCTGCAAGATTTGATCTAGTAAAAATTTCAAGGCCAGTATTTTTGCTCTATAATGGGTATACTGAAGTAAAGAGGTGGGCAAAAATCAGGACTAGAAGGCAGATTAACAGAGCAAATGCACTGTCCTTTGAAGTACATGTGCTTTTAAATAGTCACTTATCACAGCAATTTTGTGATAAAGGCAAAAAATTCTTCCCTTTTCCTCGCTGCATTTGGTTTTGATACGTTGACAAGTATGTGGTGAAAGACTCAAAGTTTCCCCGAGCACCAGAACAGTTCTGCTCTTTCTGATGAAGATTTAATCCAACAGGGGCTGGAACCTAAGCCTATGGAATTACAGCTTTTGTCTTCAAACCATTCAGCATACAATAGGGCTGATCTTTCCTTATTGCAGCTATTTACCAAGAACTACCATGTCTTATTCCATACGTGTGCCAAACACGGGTTAACACCTCACCCAGTGATCACAAGCTAAGCGCTGGCACCCCAGGTGAGGGTTACTGCCCAGTGCTTATTTCCCATGCTATGCCAGAGTACCTCTTGCTTCTCATATGTTTTTGGTTTTGAAGTGTTGACTTTCAACAGTATAGGAGGAATTTGGGGCACCTATAGCAGAGCTGTACCTCTCCGATGTCCTGAATGTCCAGACCAGTGAGTGGTTTCTGCTGTTCCCTTTCAACTCACATGCCCAAATTCCCTTCTTGCAGAAACCAAGGCTCAAAATGCAAAACAGAAAGCTGGGACCGATCAGCACATCCCAATTTGGTTTTGGGCTCCATTGATCTTTGTTTTACTTCCCCATCATTTACACTGCACTACCAGTAACAAGAAGTACCTACAGCACATCTGACATGTAGCTTTCAACATGCTTTACAATGGCAGAAAAATACCTTCCATGTTACAGATGGAAAGAGTGAGATTTGAATTTTATGTGCCCTGTGTTAGGGAAGCCTGGAGTATCTTGTGGTCTGTTGGATATCAGTCAAACAGACTTGCTGTACAGATTTTAAATAGGGTCTATAACCTTTCTATGCCCCCAGACAACCTACAAATAAACAGAAAAATATCAGTCAACGATTCCACAGAATTAGGCCAAAAGACGTGATGTAAGGGCAAGCCGAGTTGCATGTGAACACCCTATGTAAACTATACCTAGCCTCATCCACGTTAAGACATAACTTCTTATTCAGGATAATAAATTCTTGAACTGCTAAAACCAGTGTCTGTTGAGCTGTCTTCAACTTCAAACTGCCTGCATTCCTTGGGTTACTTATATTACTTTATTATTCTAGAATGAGATGTAGGTTTACAATGCCTACAGCATCAAGAAAAATACCAAAATAAATCAAATGAAATCTTGGGCCCAATATATTTCATGTCAAAGTTCTCCCTGAAATTAAGGGGGATGAAATTTCATCTGCATGCTTCAAGATGACTAGAGGGAAGCATTTACCTTTCCAAAGGAGAGTTGAGAGTTTTGCATGGTGCCTATTTCTGATTCTCACTGCAAGGGCATGTTACACAGACCACGTTTGCAAGGCTACGGAGACAAAATTAAAGTAGCCAGGAGGAACATACCTCTGCATTCCTATGCCTCGCATGGTATACATGTTTTAAATGGAAATGCAGCTTTATCTCAGTTTTCAAGCTATTTCTGCTTATGAAGCAATGTCATATACTTTAGCAAGTTATAAATATTTTTTTCAGCTGAAGTTGTTAAGAACCTCAAATTCCGTTAATAAAACAAAACCCCTCTAAAAATTTTGGCTTGTCTGACAAATTGCTTTGTGCTAAAAACTTCAGCCCTTGAAAAGTCCACAACAAACAATCTGTCATTGAATTTCACTCATGTCAAATGCTATACTTCAGTCTTGGTGGAGAAAAAACTTAAAATAACATTGTTTGGGTTTTGGTTGTTCCACCATCATCACACACCCCCCCCCCCAGTTATTCATCGTCTATAGAAACACTACTGAGAAAAAAAAAAAAACTGCTTTTAAGGGTTTGTAAAAGAATTGATTCCCAGTTTTCTAACATGGTTACAACTCTGCCCAATTGATAACATTTGAAAGGAGTTTCTTGGTGGGAATGCTGATGCAACTATAGGCGCAAGAAAATGCTGTTGTAATCCTTTCTTGATTTCAGATTGCGAAGATGCAAGAATAAACTAACAGTTAAGGTGCCTGGTTATCCTACGGAACCACAGATCCTGTCTGTGAGTGTTTGTAACTGCCAAGACAAAGGGAAAGTAGTGGCTATAGTAGCTGTCTCTAGCAAAAGCAAACTCTGCTTCTTGATTGAAAACATACACAGACCTTTCCCCCCTGCCCTCTTCTTTCTTAAAGGGAGAAATTTCATACATTTTGAAGATCCCATATGAACTACTTTAAAAAACGTTACGAAATGTGACATTTTAAAAGGTGCAAATTAATAGCACAAAAAGAAAGTAATGGATTCTGATAGCGGAGGGGTTTTCTTTTTGGTTTGGGGTTTTTGTGGGGGTTTTTTTTGTTTGTTTTCTTAGTTGGTTTTGGGGGGTTTTTTTAAACCAAGATTTCTTTAAAATGATAAGTAATATTCCCAGGGATGCAGCAGAAGCCGCCCTCCTTTTAAGGCATTAAAGCTAACTTAACAAACACTAGCAGGCATATTACAAACCATATAATCCTAATACTTCAGTCTTTTCAATTCCCAACATGTAGAACTCCATTATTTATAAAGAGCTAAGTAACAAGACATTCAGCAATTATGTGACAATTGAAAGAGCTTACAGAAAATTAATAGCAAAGCAAGAGTACCTACTAATGATGACACAATACAACAATTTTTGGACTTCTTATTGCTAACAGCCCAGACAAGTACTGCCTATGCATTGTAAGTTATTGTTTCCATCTATATTGACAATATAATGTAAACATGACTTTGAACACTAATGCATTTTTACAGAAGTTAGCACCTTAACCTGACTCAATAGCAGGTTTTCTTACTGTTTAATATACCCAAATATGCAGAGTAGTCTAAGGAATGTGTATGCGCTTACGCTGCATGCATACTTGTACGCCACCCATTAATCAAAATAATAATCCAGGAATATGCTACAGAAATGCATCCACACTCTATTAAGTACTAAACATGAACTTCTGATTGGTCAGTATTAGATACAGCACATAAACAACCACCTAACTAACACTGCTTTCCGAAATTCAGTGAGATGGTCTGACATAATCCTCAGCATCTCCTCAAATTTGTTAAGTTTCACATGGGTTTTATCCTATATTTATGCATCTTTAAGAAGCAGGTAAGTAGATAGCACACTTCAGTACTTGAAAGCCGAGCACACGCTTGAAGTTAAATCTAGCAAAAAAATAAATGAAGTACTTCTACCTTTGCTAAAATACAGTGCCAAAGTATTTTGTATTCCAAAATCTCCAGTTTCATAAAAATTTAAGATTGCGCCATCAGGAAGGGTTTAATTTCTGTACTGCAACACTGAAACCCATACTTGTTTTCTTTCTCGGCCGAAACACTGAGCCTTTAGTGTTGTGTTAATTTTAATGTCAATCTTCAGTTAAACCAAAGAAAACCAAAATAACTGAACAAGCAAAACAAACCGAAACAAAAAATTAATTGAGATTTAGTACCACCAATGCCTGCCTGCTAAAACTGCTAATTACATTCCAGAAGCCACCAGTCCCTCCAAATACTGGCCAGAGAACAAAGAATAGCAGAGACTTGTATTCAATGTGTTACCACCAGCATCAAGTATTTCTCAACTCAATTTATAATAAGCTGTAACTTTAATCGGATGTTAACCAGGTATTCTGATATTAGTATGCCAAAATGCATTTACACAAGCTTTTAATACTAATCTATTACTAAAAGGTATACCTAAAATGCCTCCAAAATATCACCCATTCTCACGTTGCTTTAATTTATAATTTCAACTAATTTATGTAAGCCATAAAACTAATTGGCTCTAAAACTTTACCAGTTTGTATATAAGGAACACAGAAAATATGAATACCCCAGTGTGAGCTGAATGCCACGTCCACCTGAAAACCTGCACTGACTATGCATGATTATTTATCTTAATTCAAGACAGCAACTTTGCTTTTTTAGTCTGCCTTCACCCAAGGCACGTAAAACCACAGCGAGCAACTTCCCAACATCATCAATAAAACATCATGTAACAAACCCGATGCCTGTTGATGGGTTCAATCAATCCCTTTGATATCTGTTTAAAATAAGTAAAAAGGAGAGTGTGAGAGAGGTTGTAGGTGCGAGGAAGAGAGGTTTTATTTAGTTCTCTTTGCTCAACAACTTTGCAATCCATTTTCTGCTTTCCTTTCCCATCTCTCACCCCTGCGCGTTGTTTAGCTGAAAATCGGGCTGTGAGAATGTGGAGAGTGTAAACAGCCTTTTATTGTCCAAAAGGATAGGAGTGTGAAAGCAATGGGTACCTTATCGCAGGACTGCAGCTCGCTACTCCATTGCTGTGATAAACCGCTGGAGCAAAAAACATTACACGACAAGCACAAGCCGAAACCGGATTAGAATTTGACATAAGCTTCCTCAAAAACTAATCAATCAACTCACACTGTAATATTAGACTCCAGTTCTTAAGCAGGGTGTTTAATCCCTTCAAGGTTTATTACACACTCCCTACTGACTACAGTGACAAACTTTCAAATACTTTCAGCCGGGGAAGAGAGGCACAACTTTTGCAGCACGAATCGGAGGGGACTAAAACCAAAACTTCCCCCCACCCCCCACGTAACTTCGAATTAACGTTTTAAAAACACTAGTTAAAGCGAAGATTGCCAAACCTTTTTGCAAATACAGGTTTTCCTCTTTTTAAACCTCTCCCACCGCGTTACCACGAGCATTAGGACCATTTTTCTACCACTGACACCCCACAAGCCGGCAGTTTCTGACTCGAGGGGGGAAGCCGGGCTCCGCGTTCCCGACTCCGGCCGCGCACCTCGCTGTCCTTCCCTCCCCGACACAGCTCCGGGGTCCCAAACTCTACATTTCACCTTGCCGCCACGTCAGTCCCAAATCCCCCGCTGCACGTAAAGGCACATGTAGCGCAATAGAGGCGTGTGTACTGCTACCGTCTGGAGTAAAAATTAGCAGCCCCCGTCGCCCGCGCTGCAGCAAGCCGAAACTAACGGGGGAGCTTCCGAAGCGCGGGTGACTCGACCTACACAGCCCATTATGTCATCCACGCGAAGAGAGGCACCTGAGGCCAACAGAAAACTTTTCCGGAGCGGGCAGGTTTGGGTGGTACTCGGCACCCGCCCGCCCGCCGTGCCCGGCCCCGCGGTGGCTCCCGGCGCATCCCGGCTGCCGGGGCCGCTCTTCGCCCGGGTACCTGCGTGCCCCGCCATCCCAAACAAACCCGCCGAGCGGCAAACGCGCGGAAAAGCACGGACGCGCTTAAGACATATATATATATGTATATAGGTGTATACACACACATTAAAAAAAAAAAAAGAAATAAGAATCGATGTCGTGCTGTGGGAAGCTACCCACTGTCGCGGTGCGCGCTGCCCAGAGCCAGCCCTGCCTTTGCCTCCAGAGCAGCCCGCGTCTGCGGCCCACACCGGCGGGAAGGGAGCCGGTTCCCTCGAAGTCCTGCGGCGGGGACCGGAACGGGGCCGCGGGGAAGGAGACTTACGAGCTGGAGGACGCCCTGGACGACGACGAGGGGCAGGGGCCGCAGGTGCACCATCCTGGCTGCCGGTCTAGGAGGCGACTCCCCCCGCGCGGGTCTCGCACATCTCCGCTGCGGGGAGCGGGGGGGCCGGGCTGAGCGCAGGGACACGCCGCCCCGCTTGTCCCCCCTCACGGGGCGCTGGCAGGCAACGGCGAGACCCCGGCACTGCCACGCCGCTCCGCGCGGCGCCGCTCAGCTCCGCGGGCGGCCATGGCGGGCAGGAGGCGGGAAAAAGGAGGCGGCGGTGGCGGCGCTGCCGGGCCGGGTGGCCTCGGCAGCCCCCGCGGGGCGCAGGGGGAACCCCTCACAGCCTGCCACGGACCGGCGGTGCAGCAGCATGCCGGTGGTGCGAGCCCACCGCCCTGCTGTTTGCCATGGTCCCGCCGGAGCGAAGGAGCCGCCCGGCCAGACCAAAGTTGAAAACCACACCAGGAAGTGCACAGCGAACGGCGCGCCCCCACCGAGCGCTAACGAGACCCCGCTGCCCCAGGCGGGGCGCCCCTCACGGGAAGTTTAAAGGCGCGGCCGCCCCTCCTCCGCCTGCAGCCACCACCTGGTTCAGAGGGGAATGGCGGCCCTCGGGAGTAGAGCCCGAGCTTGCCGCTGAGGGAAGCGACCCTGGTGCTGCCCCCTCCTCAGGGAGCCATCGCTGCCCGGCCCTGCCGCCGGCCTCTTGCGCTGGTGCAAAAGGAGAGACAGGTGAAGAGTTTCACTTGATGTGTCCCTTTCCCAGTCCCGCTTTTATAGGAAAACTGCTATGACCGCTCTGTTTCACAAGGGTGGGTCTGCCCTCCCACCCCCGGCACCCACACACTGTGGTCCTTGCGGGGAAACTTAACGAGTTTCTTCTGCCCAGCTGTGAGGGAGGAGGCATAGCGGGTCAGGGGTGTGGGGTCCGGATGCGGCCCTCCGCCTGCCCGGGGGCACCACATGCCTGTGGCCCTGAGCGGTGCCGGGGACAGGGTCAAGCTCAGGTGGGCTCCTCGTGTGGGGCTTGAGCTGCGTAGGGCAGTGGGTTGTAAGTGGTGCTGCTGGAGACATGGGGTATGCCGGGCCTGGTAAACGGCAGCCGAGTGTGCTGGGAGCCTGAGGGCTGGAGAATTCGGCTTCAAAGAAGTCGCTCTGGGGTTATGTCCATTTAATAACATAAATTAATGAATACATTCCGGACCTGCTTTTGAGATGGGCATGAGCAGCCTGAAAATTTCATTCCTGTGCTTTCGAGCTGCAGGAGTGACCACCTTGTAATGCAGCAGCCTTGAAAGGGGAGATACAGTTCTGAGAGCAGGAGGGCAGGACCTGTCGGAAACCGGCCATGTTTGCATGTGTGCCTAGAACCGAAGCGGTAGCGCCGTTAACAGGTACACCTGCATCCAGCCTGGCAGGGTGGGTGGTTGTTGGTCGGTAATTCACGTGAGATGTGATACACAAGCTCTCTGCCACTCAAGTGAAGGTAGTGGCATCAGTTTCCAAACCTTGCATGTCATTTGCAGATTAGTTTCCTCTTAATTCTTGGTTGCCCTATCTCCTCTTACTAGGCCTGTGTTCAGGTTACATTTTGACTGCCTTTGTATTTTCAACCACTAAAATGCCAGGGGAAACAGCTTTGCAAGACCTTTCATTGCAGTGGTGAGCAGCCATGATTTTACCAGATAGTGACTGCGGTTATTTAGCTGTTACATCCCACTGGTTCCTTTCCTAGCTCTGCTACTAGGGGTCCTGAAAAACACATCATGTGCGTGTGATCAAGCCACAAATTGTGTTCTCCTCTGAGTTCAGAAAAGATGCTTGATCTATGGCAAAGGAAAATACGTATAAACTGAGCAACTCTAAAATGGGTTCGTTTGAAGCAGATTCAGAGATTCAGAGAAAAAAAACAAAGTGATGATCACTGAGTCAATATAGTATAAAAAGTTTTTTTTGAAGTGTTTATTTTAATGTTCTTTAACCTGTTGTGCTACCATTTGATTTTATTTTTGATATAAAATGATCAGCATAAGATGTGTTAGGATTTTCCTATTAGAATTTAAATCCAAAAGATGTCTTCACATCCTGGGTGGAAAATAGTTAAATGCTGCTACACATATGTTTAGTATCAAAAAAAGATATTTTCTATGATACAGAAATTGTGTGTTTGCACGTGTGAATTACCCAGTTATTGGTCTAATGAAGCGCTCTGTTGAGCTGACCAAAGCTCTTGTATTAATACGAGACACATGGGTGTGAGTTTATCTTGTGCCGGGCTTGTCCTGCAATAGCGGTCCGGTCTTGGGTCCTCATAGTAAATGGAAACATCTTGAGTGCTATCTACTGCTCACAGGCGGTACTGCCTGCAAGTGCAGAATGAAGATTTTATTTCCTCATGACGAATTGCATTATGCAGCTGGGTGAAAACACTGTTATGCAATTAGTTAGAATTATGAAGACTAAATTTGGATGAAGTATTTAGATAGATCTTTTTTAAAATGAAAAGCTGTGCTCTATAAATTCAAAGAAAGCCGAATTTCTGTAACTGGCTTTTAATGGAACAATAGTGTTTAAACTAAAGTACTGTACTATCCTATTAAATACAAACAGACTCGATTTAAATGACATTAACTTTGTCACACGAGCTATCAGAATCTGGCCCTAAACCATACTTTTTCCAGATTAACTATCAGTAAATATTTGTTAAGCAGTTTGAAGATGAAAAGCACTGTGCACAATAAGTGATTATTGTCATTTGTATTACTTCCCAGAAAACCCATGGTAGTGTTGTTTAAGAACAGAACGTAGGGCCTTAGCTTTGCGTTCCCTTGCTTTGGCATGTTAGCATTTTCTTCAGATGTCATTTAAATGGGGAAGGGAAAATTTTCTGGTCTAATTTTAGGGCACAATAGCAAATAGTTGGTTCATCTCAGGAAATAACAGGAAGTAATCCTAATCTCTCTAGAAATGAATTCATGAGCTAGCTGTGGAAAAACTTAACTAAGAGCTCAGGGTTGTACTAAACCATCTTGGCTGCTGCAAGACAGTGAAAAATATCTGATTAACACATGATCTCTAATGCTTATGCACAAAGTTAATAGTAATCTTTATTTCTTTATCAAGGAATTTATAAGCACAAACAAGTAAAACCTGTAGTTAGCATCAAACCCATCTGTTAGTCAACCTCAATTTAATTCTTAAATCTCATTCCTCTGAGTTAACTTAGAACACTGACATCAACTATTGCTTGTCTTAGTCCTGAGACCCTTCACTCTGTTTCCAAATATTAGGAATGGCGGACTGGGAAGAGCTGCTGGTGTCATTCAGTCCATCTCCCTTGAGTGCAGGCAGTGAAGTGTTGGTTCTTTTTGGAAACTCTTCAAGATCCGTCTTTAAATTAGCTAGTCAGGAGTAGGGGGAATCCCACGCTGCATAAAGAATCCACTCCAAAAGTTCACTCCGCTTTCATTTGAAACCCTTCTAGTTCCCAGATTTACTGTATTTGATATTTGGGTTTATACACTTTTGTCCTTTTACAGTCGCTGCTTTATCTTAATGAGCTCCTCTTCCTCCTTCTGACAATGTGTAGCCCCAAAAATATAGAAGGTAAGATTCCTTCTCACATTTTATTAATTATGTGAGCCAGGCAGTCTCTCTCAGGCAGCAGCACTCCATTTCCTGTGTTAGTCTAGTAAAGCTTTTCTTTTATCTATTCCCATTAGAATTAATCTCTTTCAAATGTGGGTATGTGTCCAAATTTAGATGTTAGTAGTCTTGTGGAACATCATGAATGCCTAATCTGTCTCTGTTGGAAATACGTTCTCTGAAACAGTGTGTTATTGTATTTCCTTTTTCAAGAATATGTCACAATTATATTCTCTCTTTATTGTGCCGGTTGTTCCAACATGTTATCCAGGTCCTTTACACTACTGGCTGCCTACTGCGTCTGTGTCAGTGGCACATTTCAATAGCATGGTCCTAAATTTCATGCTGGAATTACGAATTAATTTATTGAATAGTAGTGGTCCCAAGATCAATCTTTGGTGAACCCTATTAGTTATTTCCTTCCAGACCCTGAATACAACCTGTTAAACCATATGTTACCCTTTTCACAACCTTTTCCTAATCACCTTCTCCAGCCTATCTTATTTTTTTCCACATGACATCCAGTCATGTTTTGATTGAAGTCCTGCTAGATGACTCTATTTAATTTGCCTGGAAAATTAGCAACCTAGTCAAAGGGAGGTAATATTAATCATCCTAGAATAATCTATACCTTTCTGGATAAAACAAACACACCAAAACAAACTCAAACCCAAACAAAAACCAAACAAAAACCAAACAAATTGATCGCATTTTCTGTTTAGCCATGTTTCCAAGCCCTTTTCTTCTTGCCTATTTCTAAAGCTTATGTTTGCTGATACTGCGTTCCTCTTCCTTTCCATGTTCTTAGGGATAAGAATTGCATTTGTTGTTCTACATATATATCATTCCTGATTTTACACATTTGTTACGAATCTTGTCTACCTGACTGGCAGTTTTCCACGTTGGTTATCTCAGAATTCTGGAATGAGGATGGCCTGCCACCCTTTCTGCATCTACGCTTGTCTGAACATATCAGCCTTTGTACTTCGGTTTTACTATGGGTGTTATAACTTCCACCTCCATTTTCTCCTGTCCTTTGTATTAGTTATATTTGCCCTAACATTCAGAACCTTCATTCATGTTGAACACTAAAGCAGGAGGTTCGTTTGAGGGTACGCCTAGACGATCTTTAGTTCTTTTTTCATTCAGGAGAGAGAATGCCTTCAGATTTCTTCTTTTCATATATGTTTATCTGAGGCTGAAGAATCTTGGCCACTTTTTCATGTGAATTTTAATGATTCTCACTTTATTACACTTTCTGACCTCTAATAAACATACTAGCTTTGATTATCAATATTTTGCCATGTTTTGCGGTCTGTGCTTATCTTTAAATATTAGATTTATTTCATCTAGTTAGGCCTAGCACACTTGGCACCGAGACATTAGGAACCTAAGTTGCAAGCCTGTTCTTATTTATCCATTAATTTAATTTTAACTATGTGAAGTTTTTTTCAAAAATCATTACAAGTTGATTTTCTGTGATTGGTTTCCCTAAATATCTTAGCTATACACTGAACAAATAAGCCTATTCCAGCTTCCCATTGTTTTGTATTCCAATACCTAATTGTTCTACTCCGGTCCATGCAGGAATTTTAGTAGCCTTGTTTCCCTGAGCAAGACTTGGCAAGCTGACATATTCTGACATATTTTGGTTTGTTCTCTCCTTATATGTAATGACTTTCATATAATTTTTAAATTTTGTCATTTTGTTCTCTGCAGCTGCATTAACAGCAGCACTTTATGTCTCTCTGCTATCCATCCTCTTACCTTCTCATTTTTCTTTATTCATAGTTCCCTTGTTTATCTGAGGTGCTCAGTTGTCTTTAAGTTGACCTGTAAACTTCGTGTGAAATGGAGATTGCCTTCCCAATGGAGTTTTCTATCAAATCGGTTAATTAGGGTTACACACAAAGTCTTTTTCTCAGTGCAGCTAGTGTACTGGGTTTCTCTGCAGTGACTAGTCTAAATAGAGAATAATAGTCTGCTATTTACTACTCCTGCTTTAACTCAGGTAATGAATCTGTGCTATAGCACTGACAAACTCTAGTTCAGATCCTTAAAGAAGTGCTTCAAATTTAGATTTAAAGTTTGGTTTTAGAAGGCTATGCGGGGCTGCTGTATTGACCTGTGTTTCTTCTGTACCTTTAACTTTACTTTTGATCTTGAAAATTATTTGAGAGATGAGTCACCAGTATTTACTAGCTCCTGTTGAGTTCCTAGAGTTCAAATATATTCAAAAGTTTAAAAATCCAACCGAGTATAACAGTTTATCAGATCTGTGAGTATATACAAAAGAACATCTAGATCTAATTCTATGGACAAATACAACCTTTTGATAAAGCAAAACTTCTAGTAGACATGCTGGTGACGCTGGAAGAGGATTGGTGAGAGCAGGTCATTAATTAAAACTGAGAGGTGTACAGTAGGGTAATCAATACATTTTAAATGTTTTTATGAGTATGAATGAATGAATAAAAAGGGACCTTGGCAAATCAGCAATTGTCAAAGTGTAATTCTAGGCAAAATACTAAAGAAATTGATACAACAGGACCTAGAAGGCAATTTAGTGTCTGATGTTCCTGCTTTTACAAAGACTAGACCAAACTTCACATTCCAGCATTGCTTGTTTGTTAGGATTTTTTTCTGATTATATCTATTCCCATTAATAATAATATTTTATCATGGGAGGAAAAATTTGCAGGATTTCAGCTGTAATAATCACAAATAATGTATATCGTGTGGTGCGTTTTTGTTTTGTTTTAATTATGCCAGGTTGAATGGAGTCTTGGGTGACATGGTTTAGTGCGAGGTGTTCCTGCCCATGGCAGGGGTGTTGGAACTAGATGATCTTAAGGTTCTTTCCAACCCTAACTATTCTATGATTCTATGCAATTATTTATGTATTTTGTTTTGTGAATCAAATGGGGTTTTTTTGATGATGAGTAGTTGCCATTCAGGGAAGTGCTGCAGCCTGTATTGAAGTCCTTTTCAAGAAAGCATTTCAGCGTCTGCCCAACTTCATTGACTTTAGTCACCTATAAACATCTTCAACAGAGAAATTTTCTTGAATTGGAGCCATATGAGTAACTGTGTCAGATGAAGAAAGTTATCCACTTAATATGCTGTATTCCTGACAATATTTTTATATGTTCCTCTGTCAAAGTTCAGGGGATACTCCAGGCATAGATTAATTCTGATTTAAGATAGTGTTTTACACTTCATAGAAAGTTAAGCTTGCTTAAATTCTTAATGTTTTTTATTTTAAAATCTAGATGTATTATAATCTACTAGAATAGTTAAACTTCTAAAGTTTATAAACTATGGCTAGACATGTCAAAACAAGAACATGGAAAAGATTTTGGAAGATACAATGAGAAAAATGATGAAAATTCTGCTTTGAAGGAGAATGAGTTATCTGTAACTGGGTAACAAGAGCTATCAAATAAAATCGGGTTTAGAAGTCATACTAGCTAGAGTTATTGCAGTACTAAATATTCACATAAAGCAATCATAGCATTTAAGGGCAGAGTGTCCCTGCATTAATACTCTCAGGTGTTCTTTTTTCCCACCTTCAGAATTTTTAGTATGTTTTCCTCCTCATGAATGGATATAGTATTTTATCAGTTAATTTCTTGCAAAAGAATAGTTTATCATTTAGAATGGAGTGTTGTGTGAGATTCATTTATGCGGTGGCTACCCTGTTTACTTTAGCACTAAGGCTCTAAGTTCTAAAATTGTTTTCTATTTGAAGATTTTTTTGAGGGGTTTTAATTTTTTTACTCTTTTTTCCATAGAATATGAATAAACCATATCAGCACACCTGTACCATGTGGATAATGTTTGATCCAGGAGACAAAGAAGCAAATCTGCATTATGACAAAAATATTTGCTGTGTAATTCTGCTAAAAAAATTCCAACATAATATTATGAACAAAAAAAAGTCAGAGCTGTGCTAAAATGATGACTGTGACTGGAGAGATTAGAATTTGTTATTGCATTCATTTAGTATTGGGAAAAAAAAATGTTCAGTGAGCACTTCCAAATCCACTTCACTTTCATTTCTAAGTCATAATCTCATATATAAAAAGATGCAATTTTTTTACTGTCAACTTTTGCATGAGGATTGATAAGAAAATATCTATATAGAACATTCACAATTACTAAGTATCAAGGTGAATATGGCTAGTTCTAAAGGAGAACACAAAAATAATACTTTTCATGGTTTTTAGAGTTTTAGCAAGTCAGGGATATAAATAGCTTAAAGAAATAACATGCCCAAGTGAACTTTTTCAAAGATAGAGAAAAACGTATCTTTTTCTTCCTTAAAGAGGTCCCATGTGTTTTTTGAAAAGAACATTTTTCTGTCCAAATTGGCCAAATGAGTATCTCCTTATTTACATTTCCCACGTAAGCAGTGACTTGAATCACTGATTGAGACATTGTGCTCTACGTCTGTTTTCATATGAATTATCAGCAATTGTCAGATGGTATTACTCTCTTTTTTTCCTTTTTATTCTAAATCTACCCAAGCTAGACTGTAGCACATGTCCCAGTGGCCTTTGGTACCTCATGAGATAAAGTTCTTCATAAAACAGCCAGAACATGCATTACATTATCAGAACAATTCTAGTGGATTGACAAATAATGCAAGCTCTTTGGCTAAGTACACAATCAGTTGGTTTTGAAAATTAACACAAATCCTTTGTTTCTTTTATCATCTTCCACAATGCCGAAGAACTATTCACAAAACACTTTTATATGTGAGGGAAACAGGGAATTTTTCAAGCTTTCCTCATGTCATGCTACTGTGAAAGAGTTTGTGCTTCCCTCTTTTGTAAGCTTGTCATTAGACAGCTGAGGTGGAGAGTAAGTACAATTCCTTCCACTGATTTCCTATACTGGCTGCCACAGTTATGAGATCAAAGAATTACAGCCTGTAATGCAAGCCCTGCTGCTGTTAAGTGTGGTATAGGTGGTGTAGACCACTGCAGCCTGTAGTTAGTTACTCATTCCCCTGTGAATTCAAACTTCTAAATGTACCTTCATCCTGCTTCATAGATCAAAATTTTCCTTTGACATTCAGTATAAAATTTTGTAATTTAAATAAGGCAAAATCCCCTCCGTTTAACATCCTTAACATCTAAAATTGAAATTTTTTTTCACTCTGAAGGTAATTGTGTACTTCAGCACCTTTTTTTAGCACTGAAAACAGCATCCCTTTTTTTTTTTTTTTTCTTTTCTCTTTTAATTTTTCCTATAGTTCCTTTCCTGCATTGTTTTAAATATCTACTTCTTTTTCAGGCACTATAGGCCCTGGAGCAAGCATCAGCCTGCTCATTCAGAGGAGTGAAGTACCTTAGGAAAGGTAGTTCAGGAGCAGGAAAATAAACACAAACCTCTTATTTTTGTTTAGAATCCAGACCAGAACCACTGAGGAACTTTGGATGAAGTTATGTTTTGATGCTCTGGAGAAACAGCTTCTCTCTGTGGATGAAGAGAGAAAGAACGGCAGACTTTGATTTCCAGCAGTTATTTAGGATTGCTGGCAAAGCCTGCTGTGAAGGTGCTCAGTTTGTTCATCATTAGAATAAATCAGAGGACCTAAGGAATCTCACTGAAAGAAGGTAGCTTATTTTGTTTATTTTATTGCTTTTTTGCTGGGGTTTTGTTTGAAAAAATCTGTGATGTCTGGAGACCAGGTGCTTGAAATTCAGACAACTGTGGGGAAAAAGAGGCCTCGCTGGGAGCAACTGTTGAACTAGAAGTCCAGAGGCACAGCCATGGGTTTGCGATTGAGTTTGCCATATATTCCCATCAGTGCTATTTAACTTTGCTCTGAAAAACCTGTCTCAATAAGGGCAAGCTGTCTAAAAATGGTATATCGAGACCAGTTGGCTGATCTAAGGAGAACAGCAATAATTTATGAATGACCTATTAACATTTCCTACGTAAGGTCACACTGCAGTTTGTTCTGTGTTGACCTCTGATTTTACTCTACTATCCAGCTCAGGGGATAAATCACTGTATGAAAATTGAAATGCAGCAGTGAATGTTACAGTACCTGTGGGAGATCTGGAGCAGACTAAGACTCCCCTGTTCTAGAAAGTGTGGAAGCAATTAATCTACGATGGTTACAGGAGTCTAAAATTGCACGTTGGATATCGTCAATATCATCTGGTCTGATGCTGCAGGACTGAATAGAAAACATCATCCGTCTGCTCACAGGGAGACAAAGCTGTAAACCTAGTGTGACTGGAAGATGAGGAATGGCGTGTTCCTGCTATTGACTCCAGAGAGGTTTTCTTTCACTCACAGCAGAAAGAGGCATATATATGTCTTCTTATGTTCGTTTTTGTCCACCAAGTCTTTGACAAATCTATCACCGTCTCATTTTTCTTGGTTGGAGAATTCTCACAAATTTTTATGGTTGTAAGACTAAGTTGAAAAGACCCATGAAAGCTTTTGCCATCTTTAAAAGTTGCAGAATTAGAGCAGCAAAGATTAGACAGATTAATTTTTCTGAGAGTGGAATCAGGAGGAAGGAAGAAAGAAAATGCCCAGATGGATGAGAAAAGCTGGATTTCTCAAGTCAGAAGACATTCTTCAAAAGCATTACCAAAATTAAAACCCCCGACAGCCTTCTTTGATCTGATGATTAGTGGAGGCAAGTATTACTACTGTAACTTTTCAATCAACAAATATCATCAATAAAGTAATGAATCGAGGGAAATATGCTTTGTAGGATTAAATAATTCATAAAAGATATCTGGGGATTTTGTGCAGTCATGTAGTTTCCTCTTTATTCTCAGATCACATAAGGCACATTGTAGCCAGATTGTGAATAAGTGTAGCAAGTAGAAATCTTCAGTAGTCTTGTTCACTACTGAAAGGCCTAAAGCTCAACATTCCTTTTAGGAGTCAAACCTTGTTAGTGCTGCTTCCAGTCATTTCAAAGCAACAGTGGGCATAAGTTTAGGCAGGTGGTATTTGATGTATATAGACTCCTTCAAGGTTACTTTAGAAAGCTTTTAAATTACCAGGAATTTTTGTTTAATGATTGTAATTTCCACATGCTTACAGCATTTGTAACAGTTTTCTAGAAACATACACCATAGTTTATTTTCTAGGACAATCAATATGCAAGATTAAATTTATTGATACTGGTGCTTAATGCAATGTGTTTGGCAACTGTGAGGAGTGGAAAGATGCTAGAACATTAAAAAAGAAAGTGAGTTATAAGTGAGGAGGCTTATGTCTGCTGTATTTGTCATTTTCCCTTCTTTTCACAGCAGTTGGAGGTGATTTGAAAATGCTTAACTACTTTTACTAGAAGCTTCTGTTAGCGGCCCTGTGTGTGAGTGGGAATGGTCCAAGTGCAGACTCGTACCTATGGCAAAGGCTCTAGTTCAGCGGCTTCTGACCCATTGTCCTGAGGTTAATGTATTTCTTTTCAGGGATCAAGAAGAATAACTGGGAAAAACATGCCATTTGTAAGTTGGTTTACATTTACAGTACTGGAATATTTTAACATTTTAAAGGGCCTGCCAACTGAGTAAAGGAAGAAAAATATAGTTTAGCTATTCAACTTAATAAAGCAGTTATCATATGATTATGTGGTAAGATACGGAAATTTTTTCATCTCACAAGACAGACGGAGTGCCACATGTAAGGCTGTTATACCCATTATGCCTTTTTGTTTCTTCCTGTATTTTTCCTGCAGTGTCACATCTGGCACATGTTGCATAGGCTGGTTATACACAGCAACCTTTCCTGTACTGATACATTCCCAGAGAGTGCAGGTTCTTATCCATGAGGACTGACAGCGGTTTATCCTGCAATTGCTCATCAGGACAGAGATCGCTAGCTAGTGCCTCTTTTCCTTCCATTTGTGACTGCCTAATGAGACTCAAAATATGATCAGTCACTCTGTTGTATGCGTTCAGTATCAAAAGAAAATCACTGACTGTAGGGAGGAGGTCATTCAGTGTTGCCACTAACAGCTTTTGATATTTCTGCATTAAAACCCAAACCAAACATTATAGGCACTGAACCATCTGCAGGCATAAGTGGGGTTATTGCTGCTTAACTTCTTAGTACAAATGAAGAGGTCTGTTATGTACTTCTATCTGCTTTTGTGTGATCAGTGCTCCTAAACAATGCTCTGCTGCTATCACTGCTGTGTCAGAGTTGAATGAGATGCGAAGAGGTTCTTTATTAAGTGTGCGTTGTTGCTCTCCGCTCCCTCACAGCAACATGATCTGACAATAAAAAGAGATGGCTCTTTATAAGATAATGTGAAGTTTTTTTCCAGAACAGCCTGTCAGACCTGTAACCCTCCTTCCAGCAGTTCAGCTGTCTGAGATCCAAGACCCAGCTTGCACACAGTGTGCTTGTGTAACCCCAGCTTAGACTTCTGAGAAACCTGCTAAACTGGTAGAAAGAGCTCTAAAAGCCTACATAGAATAAAGCCATGCCAGACTGGGAAGGTGAAACTGCAGAGGTAAGATTAGTGAGAAGGGTATAGTTGGCAGCTCAAGGATTCAAAAGGTAAAACAAACATGGAATCCTAAGGCAAAAACAAGGAGACTGAGGATGGCAGCTCTGCAGCACTGAGGACCGGCCTGTCCCAAGGGCAAATAAAGAAAAGCCTCCTCACATGATTTGCCTGGCTGGTAAATGTCAGTTGATGTCATCTCTGGAGCAGTGAACTTCTTGACCATTGGATTGGTAGCTCATTATTCCTATCAGTTATTTCTGTGTATTGGACAATAATGAGTTGGTTTGTACTTTTACATGGTGTGTACCCTACTTCCAGAATCTCTTTGCATGTTAGAAGTTGCCTAAAGTGATCCAGGGTGGGAGCGTTGCATGCCCAAGAATTTGTCTGCAGAGGAAACCACATCGGATCATGCTTTAGGCTTGCCTGATCACGGCTTATATCCTTAGCTGATCGTGTGCCCACATCTTTCTTTCTCCTTTCTAATTCCTACTTCTCTTTCAGGATGTGGTCAGGTTATTAAGAAATTCTTCAGACCATTTATAGTTAGGCTTTTAAAGTTTAGCTGTAGTTTCGCCAGTCAGAGCTTCACTCACACATCACAGCCGGCTTCTGTCTGCCTCTTTGCAATCTAGCTCTGATTTTTGTGGCTTTGCTTCATTCCCAACACATTGGCGCATGCAAAGAAAGAATAAAAGAGACAGATACTTTATTTGGAACTTTCCTGGCAGTGTCAGAAGTTGTTTTATAAACAGTTAAGTGAAAAAGTTTCATAGGTACGGAAACTTACATGCAGACAAGGGCTGCCTAATGCAGACAGTATTAGAAAATACACCATGGAAGACTGGATGAAAATCAGAGACATTTTATTTAACAGTATAACTATGAAGGATTAAACAGAAGAGTGGATTATTTTTTCTTAATGTGGAGCAGTTCTAAACTTCTGTCTATGGGAATGTTGGTTATATAGTGCATAATGTGTGAAGTATGTAGAAACCTCCAGCAGCCTGCCACATAAACCCAATTTCCAACAATTTGCCAGAGTTAATGGTGGCCTGAGGCTTCTGTGTTTGTAACAGAGACTTCATCAGAACAGCACTCACTGTGGAATCTGGTTGGATTGATGAACCGAAGCCTACTTTATTGCCGTAATCTTCCACCAGTGGCATTTGGCACAGCTGTAGAAGCTTGCTGAAGATGTGGTACAGAGTATATGTTATTAACCTAGACAAATTATAAGGACAGTGGAGCTAAGCGAGCAGTCCCATAACCTCTCTTGGGTGAAAAAAGCCCTAACAAAGTACCAGCTTGCCTGAGAAGAATTTCTGAGAACTTTTTTACGATGTAAAACTGCTTTTGCTGAAGATCTGGAGGAAGACTAGGAGATACAGGCACAGCGGGCTGCCAGAGAGCATTTTGTTCCAGATGGGTATCCAAGACAAGACTAAATCCTTCTCAGACACTGAATCAATAAAGAAAAATGGTATATCTGGTAGCTTGGAAAAGCCAAAGGCAAACACTAGAAGTTGCACATCCAGATGAGCATAGCCAAAATTAAATATCCAGATTCTTTGTATTCACACACTTACCTAAATGAATTCTCTTTCTGATTTGCAGACCCTATTTTTACTTCCTAATAGTGGGGGCAGGGAGTGAGAATATGGCTTCTCATAAATTTTGATCTGTTGTTTTCTAACTGCACTTAGGTGCCAATTAACCTAAACATTTTAAACTATCTAGATCAGGTATTATCAGCTGCAACTCAATGGCTATTCTATTAGCTCGAAGCAGTACAATTATCTTCTTGGCTCTGCTAAATTGTGGCTTAATTTCTTGCATGTTTCTATGTTCAGAACTATTTCCCATGCATGACTCAAACTTAAGCCAAATTCCACTTATTTTTAATGGTAACATAGTTTATCTATAGAAAAAAATATATGTATATTGTTACATACATATATACTTTTATATATACATATATCTTTATAGATAATCTCCCTATAAATATATATGTATCTGTGAAGAATCTTCTGTTATGCAAGCTCATCTGCTCTGCTTTAAAAAATGCTATACTACTATTAAACTTCTGCTGTGTTAGCTTTCTATAATCTTTACATTTTTAACTCTATGGAACAACATGTTTCTGAAAGCAGATAAATTAGAACTCCAGTTCTAGTGGAGCACATCTTACAATCTTTTTGCACTGGGATATGCTACAACAGAGGTTAAACTGGGCTATAACGTGAGGGGACAGAAAGCTGGCTTGTACCTTTAGGGACAGCTGGTGAATTCTGGCATGCCTGCTCATGCACTGTCCACAGTATTTAAATATATAATAACGTTAGATCCTGCTGCCCCTCTTTTATCTTTGTTAAACGCTACTTCAGAGAAGATTCCTCCCTCCCCCCCCACTATTAGGATACATCAAATTTATTAGGACCTGAAGAAATTGGGAGGAAACACTTGGAAAGAGAAGTCATGGGGAAATATAGATTAATGCTAAGATAATGAAGAAAAAAGAGGTTGTAAAAAAGAAATCAGAGGATGAGAAGAATATTTATCAAAGAGATACAGAATTGTTTCATCAGTTGTCATGCTGAATATAAGGTGTGCTCAGCACCTGAGAAGCAATAGTTGCAAGTAGGATATATTAGGGCAGAGTTCGAGGCTGGAGAAGTGGAAATCTGCTTGCCTGTGTTTACAGTATTAGGTTGATGCAGACCTTTTACTGCTGTTACTCACTATAATTGTTACCATTTAAACTGTCGTTACCTTGGGGGTCTTTAAATCCCATCATCATTTTACTTCATTAATATGCTTAGCAGTACAAAGGAGATTTTCATCTTTCGTTTCACTTCAATTCAAAGCACACTGAATTTCAAAGGCATATTGGATTTTGGACTTTTTGACATAGTCTGTGGCAATAATTGCCTGGTGATGGTCCCCGTGGATAAGCAGCTGGTTTCAACTTCTGCCCTTTGATAGATGGACTTTTAGAGACTAAGAAAATCCAAGGAGCTGCAAGAAGAAGCCTGGGAGAGCACATGCTTCTCCTGACAGGCACTGAGAGTCCTGGGGCAGCAGGAGCTGGGTAGAGAGCACCGTGATCTGGGTGCCCAGACCTCAAAAACTTAGAGAACCCTGTGGTTCTAGCACATGAGCCCACCAGGAGCATAGGCTTCGTAGCCAGTGTTTCCATCAGTGCTGCACGCTCCAGTTATCAGACCTCTGGCATGAGAGCCATGCAAACTACCCATACAAGCTCAAACCAAATAGGCTTGCTGCTTTAGAACAATCTATATGCTTTCACATGTTAGAATGCCCTCCTGAGGCCTTGCTTTATTAAGATCAATTGTGTGTGATATGTTGTAATATAAAAGCACTATATTGTTTGACAGAATGGTTTTCTTTCACTGCAGTGCTGAAGCAGCTGCTACTTGCAATGTGGAAAAAGTGGAATTTTAGCTGCTTCTGAGGGACAGAAGGCTAACAAGATCATTTCAGGTAAGAAAAAAACACTAACAATCCCAAATAGATTCTTGTTTCCTTAACATTTGTTTTGAAATGGCCAAGTCATTCTGGCTGTAGCATGAACATGACACAGGGGATGCATGAGCTGGTTGTTGATTCTGTGCATTTCTATAAGATTATCAGTCAAATGTACTATTAAACTGCTATATTGTCAGAAAGTGAAACGGATATATCCAGGCTCCGTTAATAGGGGTAGGGGAGAGAAGGCTGCCTATACACTGTGAAAACTCTGCTATAAGTGCACCATAAACTTCCTAACCTGAAAGAATCACATCACATGAATTGAAGTAAGCCTTGCATACAAGGGAGAGAAAAAAATACACTTTTGTTATGTTACCCACATTGTTTAATATAATTGCTTACTCTCAGGAGCAAACCACAGATTGTGCAAGTAACAAAGCTCGTTATCTAAACTCCATTGTGTTTTTGAAAATGCAAAGATTTAGGAATTTAGAAATTAGAATGACTGAAATCTGTATCTGCTACTTACTTGTTTGGGGTTTTTTTCCTATTAAAATTACCATATGGAAACCACTTAAGAGAGCAGTAAATTTTGGAATTCATTATTTTAAATAAGAGTATATACTCACAGATATACCGCTGCTGCATTTTATACGGGTAGGAAAGGGAGAAATTGTTAGGTATGTGTGTGTGTTGTTTGATAACAGGAAAATATTTTATGTGGTGAAGAATTTTGAAGAGGCAGAGATAGAGAGCTGGTTTTGTTGCTAGAAATGATATCCTGAACTCCAGATACAGGGCTGGAATTCCAAATTCACAGACCTTTCTGAGTATCTGTACTAAGCGACTTCATTCAGCTTATCTCTGCTTTCCAGAAATCTTTTGATTTCTGTGAATCGTTAGTTTGAAAAAAAAACAAACCCCAATAACAAGCCCACACCAAACCAAAGCAAACCACCAACAAAAAACAAACTACAAAACCCCCACAACAAAAAACAAAACCAAGAATCAAGGAAAACTTCACTCTTTGACTCAGTCTCTGAAGGACTTCTAAGAGACATGACTACAGTAGTTTACTGTGAGAGAATATATAGGAATAAGGGTTTACAAAGACCCAATTGTTTCTGTCTGAAAGTTTCTTTCCGCTGTAGGTATGTTCGCAGAGCCCGTACCAGCTAAGCAGCTACATGCTGCCATCTACTGGCAAAAGGCACAATAGGTACTCTAGAACAAAACCAGCAAATACTATCAAATTTATTTCATAACTTTTTCTTTAAATTGATAGGCTGCAGAAGACAACCCTGTAATTGAATGACAGAGTCGAGAAAAAAGATACTGTTCAAAATCAAAAAATTGCAATGAAAATAAGTGAAACAAGTGCTATAAATCACAATAATGTGCAAGTCATCGATACGTAGTATGTTAAAATGGTATTTCACATTAGAGGGAGAACGTGGGAGAAAATAAACCATTTCTTTATGATTACGTTTCATCTCTTTCCCAACATGCTGAAAACAAAAGAACTATGCAGCATTTCCCTCAAGATACTTGGGATTGAAATGGTTCTACAAATCTGAAAGCTAACGATTGTGCAGCCAAAGGGGAATGTTGTGCAGTAAAGAGTACTTTGCGTGAAAGAGATTCAGTAGCAAAAATGACATTTGTAATCCCTTCTGAACCCATCTAACTTAACATACTTGAATGAGTAATGGGTCACCACTTTTAACTCTCTCACGCAATCTCTTGGGACCAGGTCTGTAAGGGATAAGGGCTTGTATATGTGCAGTCAACACAGCATCTGGGGAGAATATGTTAGCAACAAGCGTTCTTCAGTGCTTTTAATGAATTGTTCTGAAAATTGTTTTTCAATGCATGAGCTGTTTTTGTTTCTCAGACTGCTATACAACATGCTGGGTGTGTGGGAGGGCATGGGGGAGAGGAGAAAAGGGTACTGTGTTTTTTTGAAAGTTGCCTGCTAAAATTTCCTAAATGCTTTGTATATGAATGAAGAAATATATGCAATTCTTCCTTCATTCCCATGAAAAATGAACATACATAAAAAACATGACAACTTGATCAGATGTCTGGTTGTTGACCAGAGTGAAATCATTCTGTTTATGACCAAGCTTACCATCTGCTATTAGTGAGTTGATGTATTTGCGTTTGCAGAAGAGGTATCCCTCTCCAAACTGCAGAAACATTTAGAGTCTCTTAGCTTTTTGAAACAAGTATTGACTCTTATGGATTGAAATGACATCAGCAGTTGAAAGCATCCCATGTGAGCACTATGTTCCCAGTGCTGGGAGCTTACCTATCTGATTGTGTACGGACTGTTCCTCCTCTTGTTTCCCATCATATCTTCCCAAACACCTCATCCTCTTGTTCTCTAAGTCATCTTCTCCCATCTTCCAGCTTTTCCTGATTCGTCCACCTTATTGATTGGTGCTAAATGGCTTTTTTGACGAATGTGAAACAAATTTCTAAACCAGTTTAAAATCTCTGTGTTCAGTTAGAACTTTGCCATCATGAAGTTCACATTCTTTCCTGTTTCCTGTTCGTAGGACATAGCAATCTTTAGAGTCTTCCTTATGCACATGTGGATGCATGTAGTGCTGGGATGAGTTCTCTTACTATTTGAAATAGCAAGTTTATTTGCTAAAACTTAGAATTCTGACCAAAAAAAGAGGAAAAAATTGTCAAGCACTTTCATAAGTAATCTTCAGTTTTCCTGTCTCATTCAGAATACCACCAGGGACACCAAGTGTATTTTAGAGAGCAATAAATCATATTTGAGTTTGGATAGAGTTTATTCTGTGATGGAGAGATAAAAGACAGACAATAAGACTTGTAGGCTGATTTTTCCCTCAGTGCAGTGTTGTGACCCAGTAATTTTTTTATATTATTTTCCTATACTGATAACGGGACTCTGTGAGACAAATTTACACCTGGGTGTTGATGCCGTCCAGTATGTAGTCCAAGACCTGGGCAAAACCTGGAAAATTGGAAACTGGACCTCAAAGTTCAGCTGAGGAAAAGATGAGCAGAAACAGGAGTGGAATCTGCTTCTTTCCAAGGACATGGGTGGTTTAGTCTGGAGAAGGCTGAGGGGGAGACCTTTTTGCTCTCTACAACTACCTGAAAGGAGGATGGAGCAAGGAAGTGGCTGGTCTCTTCTCCCAAGTAACAAGCGATAGGACAAGAGGGAATGGCCTAAAGCTGCGCCAGGGGAGATGTACACTAGATATTAGAAAGAATTTCTTCACCAAAAGGGTGGTCAGACATTGGAACAGGCTGCCCAGAGAAGTGGTTGAATCATCATCCCTGGAAGTGCTCAGAAGACATGTGGATGAGGCCCTTAGTGACATGGTTTAGTGGAAGACTTGGCAGTCCTTGGGGTAAAGGTTGGACTTAATGATCTTGAAGGTCTTTTCCAACCTAGTTGGTTCTATGATTCTATGGATCAGTTACCGAAGGCTGTGTCCTGAATCAGCTTTCAGAGTAGAATTGCACAGGACATAGGCAGTGGTCAGCAAGCTAACCTGGCTACCATCCCTGTGGGTTTCTTTCTACGTATTTGTGTTTGGAGGTTAAAGAATTTGGCTCAGGGACGTCTTTCTAAATGGTGGCAACCTGTTGGCCTCGGACAGCAGAGATGTGTGAACTACTGTGGCATAGTAAGACTGAGCAACCAACAGACTCTTTTCCTTGTCCACCACTTTGACTCCTTCATTTTCTTCCTACTAGAATTCGACTGTTGTGGTACCCTGGTTAAAGGTTGTTACTTTATTGAGACTTTCAGGGTGAGGATAAGAGCATATGAGTGTCTGTCCCTACTCTTTTGAATTTGGGTAAAGTCCAAAATTGGATGGCACCCGTTTTCTAGATCTGGATGGGCTGCAATCCAAGTTGATGGAAATGTCATGAACAGCTGATCTTGAAGCAGGGACTGTCAAAACACTAGTGTTTTACAACCTTAAGCCCATTTTTTGCACCAAACAAACAATGCTCTGATATATTGAGCAAAAGAAAACCTTGGGTTTTCTTTCTGTTGTTTTGTCTTGAGATTTTGTTGTGAAGTGTATCAAATACTGCTGCTTTCAAATTACAAAGATGTGTTCTGGTACAGTCATAAATCAAGCATTGACTCTGAACCTGCCCTCCACCTGAATCCAGATCTAATTACTGCTTCCTGAGGCTATTCCTAGTGAACAAAAATGGTAGGAAGTGGGATATGAAAAAGGTACAAGCTTGTTCTGAATTAACCTCTAATCAAAGAATATTCTGACAGAAGGTAAAACAAAAACCTTATAAGGTTACATACATATTTTATGAGTCTTCTGTATGGCAAGAGTTTTGTCAGTCTTGCCATAAGGTACAGATCAGCCAGGTACAGAAAGGTTTTAATACTGTGCCCAGCCCTAAATAATTTCAACACAACTTTGTCCTGTATTAGAACCCGTGCTTTCTCATGCTAAATATTTCCTCAGTTTTTATATGCAGCCTCAGCAAAAAGAATAGGACATGCAATAGTGGTGAAGATTTTATAGAAGTGTTGCTACGTTGTCTGATTTTTTAGTTAGTCTCTTTGGGTACTGGGTTGGTGGGCTACCTCTGGTAACAAAGCAAGTTCTTTGTAGCTTTTAATCAGGTTTTAAGCTGAGGGTTTGGCTAAATTTATGGGGCAGAGTATTTTATTGATGGAAGAGCTTGCCAGACCTCTTTGGCAATGCTCTCTTTTCATTTAAAGACCTTGGTGTAAATCTTTTAAGTGGTTCAGACACAAAAAATTCAAAGAATCTTTCCCCACTTCTTACCATTGCACTATCATCTGTGTAAATCATCTTGCTTACTCATTCTCTTAGCTACTTTAGATTGTTAGTCTTAATGACAGGATTGCAGTAAAAGTGGAAAAAAAGTATTTTAAACTGTCATTAGTCCATAAAACTTTGATCATTTATAGTAAGTGGCAATTCATCTTGGACTGCTAAGAGAAGGGAGAGGTCAGTCAGACCATCCCTATTCAGTTGTGCACCCATGTGATAAAGCACACCTCAAGGGAAGAATAGAAGGTGGAAATGTAAGCATTAAATGTTTTAAGACTTGGATAGAGCTACTCTTTAAGCTATAAAATATGATGCAGTAAGTACTGTGAGCTTTTTCCTTGAACTTTTCCTGTACTTTACTTTAGTGTTGCATATTTTAGAGTAAGGGTTATTTTAGTGGCACAAAGTTTGATTGCAGTAAATAATTTCAAGTTACCATTGTCATCATTCAGCAGTTCCCGAAATGTAAATGCCATGCTTATTGTAGTACTGAAAAAGGACTTTTTGTTGTGTATTCTGTATTTGTATGCATTTTTAATAACTGTGACAATGTGCAGGAAACTCTTCCAGGGTAAATGTGGGTCCAGTGCAGAGAAATCTTACAATATCATTAACATTTTTCTTGTTAAATCTTTAAAAAAACTTTTAGTGAGACAGTCTTCCTTGGGACCTTGTGCTATATTAATATGAACTTCAACCACAGCCTCTATGTTTGCCAAGCTTTATTGATATTGATAAACTGGATTGCATGACCAGACCTTAAAATATTCTAAAACCAGGCTTTTGCTGTGAGTTTTAAGATATATCCTTTGACAGATTAAGAGTCAACCTCTTGAAATGCCAATACTTTTATGTATGGATACTCTTTGAACTTTGAGATGAATTTTGGATTACCTGAAAAAAATAAGTACTGCTGAAGTATGCAGGTCTCATAAAACAATTCAACTTTGCAGAGTTCAAAGCACTGTGTAAGAATGTGGGAATTTTCCTCCTAAAATATAGAGGTGTCTTGTGATCATTAGTGAATAGAAGTTGGTTTATGCATGTTAAGTATTGTGCGAGTATGTGTGTTTTCTAGTTTTGTTTGTTTTAATACATGTATTTTATAGCACATCTGAAGATCCATTCCTGCTATTTGTCAAGCATCATTTCAGTTTACTCAGTGACTTCCCTGCCCAGCTCTTTCCAAACTTATGGAAATCCAATTTAGATTCTATTTTTGTTGTGCTTAGTTTCAATAGAAACAGATAATTGTGGTAATAATTTGATGAACATCTGATTATCCCTTTTAAATGAGTAGAATATGAAAAATACACTTACATTTGCTACATAGACTAGTCAGGCTGATTTTGGAATACTCTTGCACTTGCATAGTTGGTGTATTTGTGAAGTGGTGCAGCATGCTGCTGTATTGTTCTGAACTCATGCTTTGGTTTTGCTGTTCGTCTTACATAAAAATCAACAGCCTTTAAAGGAAGTAACCATCTATGCCAATGGGACACTATAGCGTATGGATGAGCTTCCTTAAACATGCATACATCGTTTGGGCAAATGCAAACATTGTTTAGAGCAGAAACTTTACATGGTGTGTACTATGCTGAAGAGGGTTGCCATGTTTTCTCTTTCCCTGGTAATTTATATAAACTCAAGTTGCATAAAAGAAGAGTTAAACACTGGGTTAATATCTTTATTGACTTTCAACCTGGATTTTGAATAATGATTTTGAAGATTTAGAACTCAGCTTACAGTATATGCATTTCAAAGGGGCTTATCCCTGGCTTGCTTTATTTAGCATCCTTGCGAATAGTTTTTCACTATTGATTTTTGTTGTTATGTTTTCCTACAAGATTTCCTAGATGTACTGGAGGTGTCCTTTGTACAATTTCATTTTCTTTTATTGGTTCCCTTAGGACATCATTATCCTTTGAATAAGCACAGAAAACTGTGTTCTCATTTTCCTGTTTGGATTTCTTCCATGCTCTTTATTTCTATTTGAACAAGAAGATTGGTCAGGGAATTCAGAATTAAGACTCCATTTTATATTCTCTTCCTTGCCTAACTGTGTTGCAACTAATACTGTCCTCGGGGTATTTAATAAAATGAGACAGGAATGCACCCTGGCAAAACAGTAGGGCCACACTTAAGGGGCTGGAATGCACAAGTCACAAATTATGTGAAAATGTTCTTAAACTCAAAAGAGCTGATATGAAAAAGTTGCAGTCAGAATTACTCTATGAGGAGGAAGTATATGTCAGAATTAGAGTATGATACCCACAAAGTAGTAGAAAACTCTTGAAATCTATTTTTCTTGCAGATATCTAACTTTTCTGTCCCATCTATCTTTCTATATAGTCTCACTCCTACTTTCCATTTATTAAGAATACCCCTTTAAAATGAAGTTATAATCCAGTGGTGCAAGCAATTCCACTTCAGCCATGGCAAAGAGAACCTAAGGTCTTCTCTCAGCTTGTTTATCCCAAAGGGATAGATGGTTTCTACTATAGTTTCAGGAAAAAGAGATACTTCAATGGCACATTTTCTACTGAGACTAAGATTTCAAGGAATTTAAACACCACCCCCCCCCCCCCCATCTTTAAATTAAAAAGCTGAACAAGAAGAATTTTTCATCCTCATTTTATTTGTTCTCTAAAGCTTTGACTGCTGAAAAGGGGGCAAAAAAAAAATCCTAATTTCAGCTGGAGTAGGAATGAAAGAGAAAAGTGTCAGGCCTTTCAAAAAAAAAAAAAAAAGGCAAAAACCAAACCAAACCCAAACCCGAAGCAAGCTGAAAGGCATCCTCTTTGTGCAGGATGTAAGAGATAAGTTCTGCCCTAATTGCAAGGATGCAAAACCTCAGAAAACTACAGAGCTGCTTGAAGTTGATGCATCACATAAAAGCAGAGTCAGACTGTGCTGTTGCAAAGGGTCTTTGCTTTGCCTTTCATTTTATTGTTTTTTAATGTAAACCAGATTTACTTAGATTTCATTGCAATCTGCTAGTCTTGGTTTAAGCCATGAACTCTTCACTCTCCTAGAATTTCCTAGAATTCTAGAAGATCTAAATGAGAAGCACTTTAGGTAAAACTATTCCTGTTCCTCTGCTTTGGTATCATGTCAAACCCTTAATGTTTATCACTTTATGATGCATTTGTGTTTGAGTGAGCAGCTTAGTGAAGCTCCATCTGCTCAGTTGTGGTAGAGTCCAGGAGGATGTGAAGGATTCGGTTACAGTGTTTGAAGAGTAGTACATAACTCCAGTACTGTGGCCAACACTCCCTTCCCTCACTTCGTAGCTCTGAAGATTAACTGGCATTAATGCAAGCATTCACAGCTGCACATGGAATATTACAGAAAACATGATGGCTCCATGTCTGCCTTGCATATGCTCATTTGCCTACAAATAGGTGCAGAGTCTTGTTCTGGTTTTCTTTTTTTTTTTTTTTTCCCCCCTTTTCTATTTTCTCTCTTGAGAAAGCGTACAAGCATGGCAAAAGCTGTTTTGGTAGTGTACAGTTTTGTCTCCTTTTTTTTTTTTTTTTTTTTTTTGACTTAAATAAAATCCTTCAAAGTGTGTTCTGAAGACTCATTAGTATTAGGGTCAGACTGATGAATTAGTAGTCTCCAAGTTATTCCATCCCACCTTTTAAAACATGCACAGTGTATTTTCTCTTTTCAAGCCTGAATTTTTTAGATGTATTAGACAAAAAATTCTATCAGACTTTCTTTATTAATGGTGACTATTAAACATATTCAATCTGAGAACACTAAGCTTTACTTTTCCTTTGGATTCAGTGACACCCATTCCTCAACCTCATTGCAGTTACCTGTCTCATCTCTACTGAAAGCTTGAGAGTAGTCAACTGGGTGAGTATTCACAGAGACTAACTTGGGTGTCTTAATCTGGAAGCCTAAACTGTAGATGTAGAGGCAGGAACTAATAGACAATCTAAATATAATTTTTAGAATTTTTAGTCACAGGTAGATGAGTTTTAATTTATGCCTGATAACAGTTTATTGCATCTCCTGATGCTTATTTTCCTGTTCTCTTACACATTGATGAAGAATAATTCTGTTCTAAATTTTGCTGCAGATTCTCATCCAGTGTGATTTTTGATAGTTTTCACCTTTTTCTCCTGGATCTTGAGGTCTCATTTGATCCCGAAAAGGAAACAGCTTTCTTTGCTGAATGGTCTTTTTTTTTTTTTTTCCTTTTTTTTAATCCCCTGTAGCCTCTGCATATTTATAACACTGTTCTGGGCTGGTTTTAGCTCAGTGTGAGACTCTTTTTTACTAGCTTTTAATCTTTACTTGAAACACAAGTGCCAAGTGTATTTTGAATTTAAAAAAACTTCTAAATCTAAAAGATGTTTTTGGCCCAGTAATAGCTAGTATTTTCAACAGGTTAAGCTGCATGGAAAATGTGACTTATAAAATTAGTGATAATTCAGCCTGTATAAATTCAGTTTTTTGATGTACATTTTAAATATACCACATCATGCAATTTTAAATCATCCTTCTATGTTGGCATCTATGACTGGCATAGATGACAGGCAGCTGCTGAGTCCAGATCTTGTTTGTGATTCTGCAGCCTTTGCAGAAATGTCATGGTGTTTGGTTGTATTAACACTGCTGTTAAATTTCAAAGAACCCTTCTTCCACTGAAAGGAGGCACGAAGAATATCTCGGAATAAAGTTGATTTTACCACTTTGGACTAGGTCCAGATATAACTGGTGCTGTGGTATCTGCCTGTCTGAAACATTTACTCAGTGTTGTGACCTGCATTACACAAACCCTGCAATATTGGGGAGTCCTGGTTGCTACCAACCCAGCGATCCTTTATGTGCTGCTTTTCTTCTATCAGTTTAATTCAGTTCTTCCCTGGTGAGGAGGAATACAGCCCTCTTTCTTCCCTCTCTGCTCTTGAAGAGAGGCCCATCAGGCTGGCCATCAAAGGGAATCACTGCCTTTTCTGGTAAGGAACCGTAGGTATGTGAGTACTGGCTTTAAGGGAGAAACAGGAATTCAAGCAACAGTTACCTGCTTTAATCCTTTGGGTGGCTTCATTTTGTCTGATAACATAAGGAAAGCCAACAAAGTGTAGATGTGCAGCACACTGGGACACGATCTAATTTTGCATGGGTTCTGTGTACAGCTGCAGGGAGCTACTGAATTGTTTTGCTATTGCTAGTTATATTATTTTGCTTGAGGATGTGCTCAGATTCTGTTTAAACAATAATTAAACTTCATTTGTAGGGGATGACTGAATGTGTGGAAAGACAGATAAAATAATCAAGGACACAATTACTCACAAAATCAATAGAAATTCTAATAATCTTATAAAGTACGACTTAATTTCTTTCATAAAACTGCTTTTTTGTTCATATTTTGTGTTTTTCTCATGTACAGGTCAATTCAATTTTAGGTAATTAAATACACTTTTTCACTCTTATTTGCCTTCAAAGGCTACTGTACATCACTAATTTATATAAGCTACACTTGCACAGTCTATTTTTAATTTTCCATACTTGAACAAAATGCTTGGCTTTTGACCTTTGCTGGTTCACACTGGTGTATATTATTGAGTAATAGCCAAGTTGTTGTTCTAATCTGTTATGTGCTCTACATGTTTGATTGCACCTACAACCCAAATAAGTTAAATTAATTTTATTTAAAGACACAGAATTATTCTTGCTGGAAGATTAGGGAAGAAATCAGAATTTTTTGCTATGACTCACAGGTGCCTGACAGTCTTTAGAAGAAGTATCACTATTCTAATCTTTTGGGACATTTTTAACACTAAACTTTATTTCAGAATTGTAACACCCCCATGTATATGAAAATCTAAACCAGAGAAGCTCTTAAGTTAAAAATATTAAACCTCCATAGTTTCACTGCAGTAGAACAGATCAAAATTTGTCTTTATGCATGTGCTAATGGCACCTAATTATCAGATACCTGCTGATATTGTCTTCTTTCACTGAAAGTGAATGTCTAAATGGATTATATAATATATAAATATTTTCAGGTCATCTATTCATCTATGAATTAATTTCTTTCCAAGAGTCTACTTGCCAGATGGAAACAGGCACAAAAATAAAAGCATATATTGTGATTCTGCATTTTAATTCTATGTTCAATGACTTATAGAAAGATTAATATACACAAATACATGTACATATTTAATGAGTTGTTGAATACCATCTTATTTAATGAACTGTTGGGGTATGAAGATGAGCAGAATACATAGTCCAACTAAGGCAATAGACGATTGCACTGCTGTTACTGTCAGTCACAAGTTTAAAATACTCCTGATCACAAGCCTTTCTGTCAGCAGCCTTGAATTAAATTCCACAAAGCTCCTAATTAACACAGAAATGTACAGTAACCTCATGAAATTGGAGGTTTGATACTCTACAAGAGACTTGCTAAATCTTGCATTAATTTCATTTAGAGGTGAGGACCTAAAGTAATAGCTGCAATTTAGTGTCTATGTTATTATTATGCACATTATATTGCCTGCATTAAAATTATTTATTTTGCCAGTGCAAGGAACAAAACAAACAAAACAAGCCCAGACAAAACTGGATGCATTTTTTTCTTCACTAGATTACTAACAAGTATCCAAGATCCATCTGTAGAGGGCTCAGGCACCTCAGAATATTGAATGCTTCAATTTTCTCTCTGTTACTACATCACAGTGCTCAAGGCCACTTCAGTGCCTATTTGTCATGCTTGTAAGCACCTGAAATCTGATTTTTCTTACTGTGCAGCATACGCAAACACCAGTATAGCAAGATCTATAATGGAATTCTAAAGTTTAGTGAACACAACACTTAATCAGCGCCACAGAATTTGTTTTAGCTATGCTTTCAGAACGAGAGGTACTATTTTAATTTTCCAAGGTGGTGCAGAGTTATTAGAAATTGAAACCTACCCTTATACGTTGAGGCAAACTGAGCTGTAGGCTTCATTTCTGCCTAAAATGGGAGCATAATGAAGTACCCATCCTTAAAAAAACTGGGATTTAGACTGTCTTGTGGAAGGTGTCCCTGCCCATGGCAGGTTGAAACTAGGTGATATTTTAGGTCTTTCCAACCCAAACCATTCTATGATACTCCGATTATCTGAGGTAATATTCCAATCCTGTGTAGCAGATTGACTTGTCACAAGAAAGCTCAAACCACGTGCCATATATCATCAAGTAGAAACACAGAAGGGGGTTTTGTTATTTTTCCCTCACTTGGCACTGAGCTCTCCATTTTATTTCCAGGCCTATATGTTGCTTAGCTGCTCTGCTAACATTTGATTGTGGAACAGCAATTGGGCGTTCAGGGACCCTCTCAGTAGAGATTGCAGAATGTGCTGTTTTGAGCTCAATTACTGAAATGTGTATTTCAATTCTATGTCTTCGGCCTGTAAAAGGGAACAAACATACTGAGCAGAGCATCTTGTTTCTTGACTCCTTGTCTCTGTGACCTGGCTGCGTGGCTTGTTCTGTTCAGCAGAGATGGAGTATACTTCTGTTAGTATCTTAATGGAAGTAAGCTGGTAGCAACTACGTAGAGGCGTAAAAGTCATACACTCTGTTCATCACTTCTCGGCTGATATTCACCCCTATGAATTATTCTGCATTAGTTTGATCATTTTCTCAGTTTGGAATATACGAAGATGGTCTCTTGTGTTCCTGCTCGTTTCAACACTGGTCAATTTTAGTGCAGTTCAAGTAATGGTTGGTCTAGAAGTACATACACAGAAGCATCTTAGGATGTATGTAGATGTTAAATGTTTGTATGCATTGTCATTGTATGCATGTCATCAGCATCAGAATACTGGTATTTTCTTTCCATAAAACCTTAATTTCATTTTCAAAGACCCAAGTCTTGTTGAAATTCAAGTGAATTTGGATACTGACAGGCAAGTTCCATCAATTCCTGACTGTACAGTTTTAGAAGCTATTGCCCCAACTGTATGTCTTTTCTGTGACAGAGTAAGTGGCTAGCAGAGCTGGCAAAAGTAACTGGATCTTTAACCACCACAACTAAGAGTGTAATGTGTCCTTTGAAATGGCCATTGATCTAGTTTAAACTATTATATTAGTCCCGGAACAGTGGTACCTCCAAGGTTTTAATCTGTTTCTGCTGGTACAAACAGTAACTTTCAGTAGATGGAGGTGGTGGGCAACAAATTCCAAATGACTGGTGCAGGAATTGCCCAACCTTGTCTTTTTACAGCTTTCGTTTTCTGCATTACTTAAGCTCTTCAGCTTGTTTTTTCCTTTCTTTTCTTTTTTTTTTTTTTTTTTTTTGGAGTCTGTTAAACTACTTATGAAAGAGAACCAGATCTGGAGGGTAATGGAGTGAAATTATTAGCCTTTTAGAATCAGATGATAATTAAGCCAACATGAGAAGGTCACTAACTGTAAATAATGCCGGTGAAAATAAGTTTGGTAAGTCTTGTTTACATTATGGCTACTTTTGGACTCCTTTGTACTCTCTGAGGTCCTAACATCTTTAAAGTCCATAATGGAAATGAGAATGGGCCTTTTAAATAGTTTTAATTAAACAGTTAATCAGCTTAATTAAAACATGTCATGAGCAATGGTGTTTTCCTAACAGTAGTGATTTGTAGTGTCATTTTTCCTGTGTGTTTCCCATCCTGGGGAAGGCTGGGCCACATGATTAAAGGCGAAAGCACCAAAATGGCAGCAAGAAATAGTTTCTGCACAGAAGAGGAGCTGCTCATTTGTAATATGTTAGTGACAACTGAAATGTGCCAATCAGAGGATTGTCTCATGTAATGAAGTACATTGCAATGTTATGGCATTTGCTGGAATGTACAGCCACACCATTACATGCATTTTATTTCTGCTTTATCTCATTACAGATGCTAAAATAAGCAGTAATATGTTTTATGTAGCAGAAAAGTAGTCTTTGATTTTTATCCTGGCTCTAGCTGGATCCAGCTATATTTTGTGTGGTGCAGGAATGTTGTGGATTGCTTTTGTTGGCTGTTTCTCTGTGGGTCTGTCTTGCTGGCCACTGCTGCTGGTTCAGTGGTCCTGACCTAGACTCGGCTAACCCAGGGCTGGAGCTTAGCACCTAGCTGGTATAGATACTGAGTGTTGCAGAGACTGCCTCTTACATCAGCCAGAAACTCTCACACTGTTATCTTTCACAGCACCTGTTAATGAAAGCCTGTCTTTTCCACTTAGATTTTCTTTGAGCAGTGTGGCAAATAAAAATGATCAGTTGCAGTGGTAACAAACAGCACACAGTAGGACCTTACTACCCTGCAGCTTGGTTCCCGTTCCCATGTATATATCTTTAATCATTTTGTTATACCTGTTATTATGACACTGAAAGTTCTGTCATGCATTTCTTATACGCTAATTACTGTATATCCATGTGTTTAGCTCCAGTTAGTAGCAGCACCACATGTTCTTTAAATGTTACCCCTGAAAATTTCAGGGTCTCCTAACTGCTTTTCATACTACTGCAGGTGTCTTCAGTAGATGTTTATTAGTTAATAAGATACAGATATCCTGTGTCACTGTTACCTACTTTGGCATTCACAATCTCAAGTCCCTCTCCATCATTTCATTTGCACAGACACAGTAGTTAAGGCTATATCTTTCTCTACACATAGTATTCTTTAAGTTATGATTTTTAACAGATTTTCCACCAGCCAGACATTTCAGATAGAACTCAGGGAAGTTCTAATAATTGTAGAAAATAGTGCCAAAAGAAATCTTGATGAAATATGCGTCCTGTGTGAGGTTTACTTTTCTTGCAAAGGCTTGTTATATGCGACACCTCAGAAATTATCTTCTGCTTGTCATTCTCCATCATTTGTTTGTGTGGTGGATTATTCCTATCCATGTATAGTATACTACATATATTTCTATATTGAAATGCATCTTTTAAAGAACCTTTCTCCTTTATTTTTTCTGAGTTCATCTCTAATTCTAATCCTATCCTCCAAAGCTATCACCTGTAAATTTAATTCTTAACCCATCAAAAACCAAATCATTAAAACCTTTTTACTAATTCAGGCCCAGGATAGACCTGAGAGGTCCTTCTGATAGAAACAGACACCTTCCTCTGCCTGTTTCTCTTTTTGGAAATCCCCTTTATTGGCATGTTCAGTTACTCCTTTCTCCAGGGATCTGTTTCACTCTCCTGTTGATATGCATACCTGGATGTCCCTCATTCTCATCTGGTGTAATAGATCCTGACAGTGCCCAGAAGTATAGATTTTTCCCATTAAGTCCTTGCATTTTTCAAGTTTTTCTTATTATTATTCTGTTCTACCTTTCCAGAGAACCATAAGCTCGTAATTTCATAGAATCCTAGGAAAAATTAGGTTGAAAAGGACCTCTTGAGTTATGCAGTACATCTTCCATTTTCAAAGCAAGGCTGACTTCAAAGTTAGACCAGACTGCTCAGGGCCTTGCCCTGTCAAGTTTGGAAGCTCTCTAAGGAGGAGGCTTCCACAAGCCTCCCTTGATAACCTGTTCCAGTGCTTAACCCTGTCTGTGGTGAGCAGCATTTTTCCTTAGGCAAAAAAAAAAAAATTACCTTATTGCAACTCATGATTATTGCTGCTTGTCCTTTCATTGCCTGTCTCTTAGAAAAGCCTGGCTCTGCCTTTCCCTGTAGCTATTGCAAGGCTGGTGTTGGATTTCCACCTAGCTTGCTTTCTGGTCTCTGTTTTAACTACCCCTCTTCCTGTTGGCTGTCCTAGGTGTCATGTGTCCCAGCTTTTTCACAATCTTAGTGGCTCTACGATGGTTATTGTTGCTAAAGTCACACCTTACCTTTGATTCTAATCTAAAGGATTAATTTGTTTGAGAATATAAAATGAAATGATCCTCCCACCCCTTATTTTTTACTGTTAGGTAAAGATGTTATCTTTCTCTTACCCTGCATTTTTTCTCCTGATATGGGGTTAGTAATTTAGATAAAAATGAGCTGTGAGACTTTCTGTTTTCTCTACTTATTTGTTTGGAGACTCCATGACCTTTTGCTGCTTTTCATACCAAAGATGTTATTTCCCTAGGAAAACTTAACTTCACAACACCCTTTCAGGTTACAGCACAGCTGTCTGATCTTATCTGGACCTGACAGATACCTACCCTTTCTGCCAAGCTCAATTTTCTTCTTGAAAGAATTACCTTTTTCTGTAATTTTTGTGTTCAAAAATGATCTGCATACATATGCTTGGAAAGTAGGGTTTATTTTAATAATGTGAAGGAAAGACAATCAGATGTTAAAGAGAGATGCCATAGCAAGTAGAATTACTTTTATCACTTACTTATTTCATCACCCATTTCAGTGTAATTGTCTTATTTATATTGGCTTCTCCTTTGAAAGAACCCATAGCAATTTCCAAATGTTTAATTAAAATCTCAAAACACTACTCTGATGTGAATGTAGTAAATGAGTGAGAGAAGATAAGTCCTTTCCAAAGCAACCAGTATCTTAAGTTACATGAACATTGTGTCTAGCACAAAAACAGGGGACATCGTAGTTCACTTGTATCAGGATGTCAAATCCTTGCAAGAACTAGATTTCTCTTGAGGTTTTGGGTTGGTTGTTTTTTAGGTTGGTTGCTTAGTTGTTGTTGTTTTAACATAAATGATTTACCTCATCCATCGTCAGAGAGGGCGAACAGAAAGTTCCAGTGACACAACTGAGGGGTCAGGAAAGAAGTTGGAGGAAGGACTGCCTTTAATTTGCCTTCTGCTGGGGGAAATACACGCATCCTTCGACCTTGACTTTCAATTAGGCATAATTTAGGTACCTGATTGTAGCACAGCAATTCACGAGGACCTTTCCTACTTGCCTAAATGATGATAAATAAATATTCATTAAAACAAAACCAACCCCCGCCCCTTAGTTGCCCAGCTCATGGCCAGTTGCAGCATAGTTCTTGCAGGTCTGAGATGCCGACCTCTCATTAGAGGCTGCTTGGGAGTCTCAAAATAGACACTTAAGTATGTCTCGCATGTCCTCCTGGCAGGAGAATGAGAAAGGGTTACAATGACTAGAGCATTTGTAAGGGTAAGTGTTGACCTGGACTTGAACCGGGATTTCTCTTGGCACCACAGAGAATATCTTCCTTGGTGGGCTACTGATTGCTGCTCTTTAACAATGCTAAGTCTTCCTCCTTCCACTCCTGAGGAAGCCTGTAGTCATTACTGTATGACTTCAGAAGTGGGGTGAATCTTCAAGATTTCTGAAACTGTGTTATGTTATAATAGCTAAAGGATTTCATTTGAAATAAGATGCTGGGCTGCCTGGCTCTGTATGTATACCCAGATTTTCAAAAAGTTTTTTAAGAAATATGTTTACAGCAGCAAGTTCAGTTCTTCTCACTATGAAGTAATGGGGTTTTTTCCCTTAGCTTTCACAATACTCTACAGTATTTTTTATCCCAGTAATAATTTTCTCTTCCTTCTCCACAATCCCCATGTTGATTCTTTAGAAACACTTTTCTTCAACTTTCAAAGGATTCCTGGTATAGTATATCCCCCAATCTTTTGCCTTGGGAGCATGCTGTCTATTTTAGCTAATTTTATATACACTCTTCTTCTTCGCCTTGTATTATCCACTAGCTCTTACTATCAATCAAGGTGTTACTACTTTCTTTTGAAAAGTGGTATTTAGACAGCTGGTTTAGGTTTTACTCTTTTTTTGTGAGATTCTCTCACCATAGTGTCTAGTGTCTCACGGTGCAAAAGGACAAAACACAGAAAACAGATTTTTTTTTTTTTTTTTTTTTTTTTTTTTTTTGTGTGGGAGGACGTTGGAAGTCTATTTTGAAAGAATCTAGTAACCAATGGCATCAAAGATCTTTGTCTCTCAGATTTTCAGCGGACTCTTAATTTACGGTTAACTCTTTATGGCTTCTGTGAAATGGCTCATACTGTCTCATATGGCGTGTATGTTCAAGGGGGGGAGTATGTGACAATGTAAGATTGTAAAAGTTAATGTAAAGAATGTAAAGTATGATGATTAAAGATTTATTATTTACTATTTGCCTTTCAGAAAGGGCCACAGACATTTGTGGCAGTGTTAGTGAGAATCATTCTGATGACTAGAAGGTTTTTTCGAAGGGTAAATTTGGCAGAATTTTAATGTAGCTACTTGACTGAGCAGATTTTCCTATTGTGGTGATGTCCTATTTGTTGCCTTAGGTACCATGAATCCTTCTGGTCCTAAACACATAACAACCAAAGAAAATCGCTTATGGGGAAATGTGACTGCTTATACTATGGACTCTTACTCATATACTGACTTGTTTAATCAAATGCTGGAAACAGCTGAACTTCCACTGATAAATCAACCTCTTTCCTTCTTCTCCGTCTTCTTTCCTACATCCTTTCCCTCCCTCCAACTCTTCCTGTATTTGGCACTTATGATGTCATGGAGGCCTTGAGCAGAGGAACTCGCTTGTTTGTTTTTATAAGCTTTCCACCCACGTTCCTTTTCCACTGCCAGTGCACACCAAGCAGCCGAGGAGAGATGCGTAGCTTGCAAATCAAGCCCTGCCATTTCATGAGAACACCCAAGACACGTCTTTAGTGCTGTATTAAAAACCTGAAGCTCAATGCGCTGAGCTTTGGTCGTGGGAGTAGACACAGGGGGGATGAGTGGCTTGTGTGTGGGCTCGCTAGCTCAACCTGAAGTGCTAGTGTAGACGCGTGGTTTGACTTTCTCAATGCTAAAGAGAGGGAGACCTTACAGGATCTAGCAGCCTTCCAGTATCTGAAGCGGGTGTACAAGGATGTGGGAGAGGGACGCTTCATCAGGGACTGTAGCGATAGGACAAGGGATAATGGATTTAAACTTAAACAGGGGAAGTTCAGGTTAGATATAAGGAAGAAATTCTTTACTGTGAGGGTGGTGAGGCACTGGAACAGGTTGCCCAAAGAAGTGGTAAATGCTCCATCCCCAGCAGTGTTCAAGGCCAGGTTGGGCAGAGCCTTGGGTGACATGGTCTAGTGTGAGGCGTCCCTGCCCATGGCAGAGGGGTTGGAACTAGATGATCTTAAGGTCCTTTCCAACCCGAACCATTCTGTCATTCTGTGATCAGAATGCTGCCCCCAAATGATTTAAAAGCAGCCATTCTGCCAGACCTGTGTCATGTACGTAAGTACTATATACGTATACATACGTATGTTTGCTGCTGAAATCTTGTTGAAAAATGTAAAGAAAAAGATAAGTACTTGTATCTTAACTGAGATGGCTATAGGAGAGGACTACCACCTTACTGTTCATAGTTTATTGTTTAAATTAGTAACAAAAATACTGTTTATTTTTTTGCAAATATAAGCACATTTTTTGCAAACAAATACAGATTTTTGAAAAGAAGCAGATTTTTGCAAGAAGGTATTAGAAAGGAAGCTTCCATTTTGTAGAACAGAACTGAAAATAGTAGCAAACATTTGAAAGTACTTTGACTTACATTATGATTAATTCATAAGTAACCAAGAACTATGTTAAAAACCTTGTTTAAACTTAACCAATAAAATCAAACCCCATGATTTATTCATTTTGATCAATGCTATTTTTATATTGTGATATAGCAGGCTAAATACAATGATTTATATAAAGTACTACACTTGGAATATTTTAACAATCATTTAACAGCATCTAAGATCAAATGGTGTACATCTCACTGTTCCTGCTGTATTCATGCATAATGTAAATTGAATAGCCAAGTGTTTACAGGAAACCAGAGATGGGATTAGTATTAGCCATGCCCCTGTTCATATGTACAGAACACACTTACAGATATGTCAAAAAAACATGATCTTCACCAGAACAAGAGGGTGCTCGGCACCTCTGGAACACTTCACAGCACTGCAGTGCCTGACCATCAAGTAAGGTACTTGTTCCTGGACAAAATTTTGGCATATAAATATGTATTTGTGCATGCTGTGAAAAATTCGTCTCAATGAAATGATGAAAAAAATAGAACTCATAAGACACACAAACTCATACAGTAAAAAATCAATAAAATACCTAATGATGAGTGAGCTCTTTATGTGTGAAATCTGAGCACTCGGTTCACCTGTGTCTCTAGAAATTAAATTATTTTTCCCTCAGTTTATAAAAACCCCATTACACAGTAACAGCTCAATCCTGAATCTTTTTTTGCATCTGGGGGTAGAGAAGTTTTACATTATAAATAAACTTCAGCAAAGGTAAGGATCTGTCCCCGCTTGTTTCCATTTAAATACATAGTGTTACATATACATAAACGCAGGCTTGGGGTCTGTTCCTCAGAGAAATCACTGTCATAATTGTTTTGGATAGGTATTATCTGTTTATACCATGAATATTTGGGCCACAGTGCTCTGGGGCCTAATTTCTGCCACCATCAATCAGTGTTACTGAAATTCCAGTATTATTTAGTAATTGAAACCCTGAGCATTATACCAAAGTTTTTAAGCCCAGCTGAATTCAACAGTTTATCCTGAGTAAAGAGGGAAGAATTTAATGCTACAGTGAGCCACGTTAAGTAGGAGAGACGGCCAAGTCCTAACAGCCAGCTCCTGCTTTTGTGTTCAAAAAGCATTTTGTATAAACATTATACAAAACCAGACAGATAAAATCCCATTTAAAGTGAAAACGCCAAATTCCTGTAGGATTGTGCAAATTATTCATGAAAGTTTCAAGCTGTGAGCTTTCAGCTAATACTATGGTGCAAATGTGGACCTTGCTTTCTTTATACTCATTTCCTTTAATAACTAAGTACAGAGATCTCCTGTTAAATCCAAATACACAGCTTTTGCAAAAAGCTACACTTAAAACTCTTAAAGCTGCAATACAATCACTTTTTGAAAACCTGTAATAATTAATGTTGTCATTCTTATGTACTGCAAAATTCAGCACATATTCAATGCAGATTTTTCCTGTTGGAAATTGCATTATTTTTTGCCATTTTAGGGTATCATACTGAATGATACAGCTAAATGAATAGATTAGTATTAATTGTAAAGCAGGTCAGATGCTTTGGTTTAATGTGTTCATAAGAATGCAGAGCTTCACTGTAACATCAGCTTTAATTATAAACAACTTTTTTAAACACAAAGTTTTTCAAACTAATTTAAAAAAAAGCCAGGAGGATATATTTGTAGAAATCTATACCCGCATACACAAGCCAACACAATACCCTTTAATACACAAAATTAAAAAGCACTTTGTATAAAGCTATAAAGAGTTCCAGCTTCATGAATCAATGCCAAAACAAAACAAAGATTATAATCTGGCAGCAATTTAAAGTTCCCTATTAAAAAAGAAAATAATGATAGAAGCCTTCTAAAACCAAAATAGTCTTCTCAAACCAGGAAAATACATCTTTTAATGAGTGAATAGACTGGTATGATGTCAAATTGCTGCAACTCTGCTTCTGTATTTTTCTTGATTAGGGTTGAGGAGAAGTTATTGCAGGTTCTGTAGGTACAACAGATTTTTCTTCATTGTGATGAAGGAAAGGTGGTCACTGTGTGTTGGGAGGGGAGAAGCAAAACTAAAAATATGAAGTATTGTGTGAGTAATATACCAAGATTTTCTTGCTAACTTCTTCATAATAAATGCCAGAATTTGCTTTGCACTTAGTTAGAGGACGAAGAGAAAATACTATGCAGAAAGTGAAGTGAGCAACGCAGTCCTGCTTCCACAATCTTCATGTCTGGGTAAAGCAGCAAGGCTGGCTGGAGAACTGAACAGATGGCAGCCGGGGAGGGAGAACGAGGCAAGCCTTCTTTGCAGTCCTTCTCCAAGTGGTACAGTTAATCATAATCATAGAATCACAGAATGGTTTGGGTTGGAAGGGACATTAAAGATCATCTAGTTCCAACCCCCCTGCCATGGGCAGGGACACCTTCCACTAGACCAGGTTGCTCCAAGCCCCGTCCAGCCTGGCCTTGAACACTGCCAGGGATGGGGCAGCCACAGCTTCTCCGAGCAACCTGTGCCAGTGTCTCACCACCCTCACAGTGAAGAATTTCTTCCTAATATCTAATTAGTTACCAGTTAGCAAGCTTTGAAAGAATACAGAGTACCTCCTAAAGTAACAAGTTCAGATTAATTAAGGCCTAATTAAATATATTATAAATAACTATAAAAACCATTGCAAAATTAAGCTATCTATATACTTTTTTTAAAAAAAAAACACCACTACTGGGGTTTAAGATTTTAGCCTGCTGTTTCACTAACATCCCAAACAGAAAACATAACATGCATATTTGGCTTCTAGACTTCCTTCTAAAAGAAAAAAACGCATACGAGTTAATAAACTGAGGGGAGATAAATTACATCAGTGATGTACAGGCACAACTTGGGAATGACCTGGCTGACGGGTAAATGTAGAGAGCCCTTGGGAAACCCTCCCTCCTCCATGCTTGCCAGGTTTAGGAATATCCCACGCTATTTGAAGGAGAGGCACGACTCGCACCACTAGTAAGAAAAGAGCATCGCTTATGCAGTGCTTCTCCACTTTCCTGTCCTGGCTGCAGCCCGGGTCCGTGCACCATTGTGCCTACGCATGCAGCAGAAGGAGGTGTTTTCACTGTAAGTTCTACCATTTTCTGTGAACACCTTAAAATACTCTTCCAGCATTGTTCAGATCTCTCGAGCGTGTCAGCTGTCGGTATCAGCCCCCAGCCCAAGAATTAGCGTGCAGCTGGAGGAGTGGGTGGCAGCCCGGGCTGGGCTGGAGGCGGCCAGCATGACGTGTTCGTGACAGCTTCCCTGACAGCAGACACTGTGTGTTTGGAAGTTCAAGTTTCATCATGTGCCACAGGTTTAGCAGACATCAAGCTCAGGGCTTGGCTGCCTAGGTTTAACATTTCTCGCACTAAAATAGCTGCTACGCCAGGTGCAACTCTCTCAAAAGTGTTCGATTTCATTTGCAAAACACCCTGAATAAACCTGACACAATGTGAAACAAAGTGCATAGGCTTCAAAAGTAACTCTTTTAGGACCGCGTTATTCAAATGTAAACATACAGCACAGGTGCGGCGAGGTTACCCTGAGCAGTTGTACAGTCAGCGCAAGATGGGTGCAAGGTTGTCAGCCGATTCAGTGTCCACTTACGGCTGGACCAGACAGCGGTTTCTCTCCTTCTTGGTGCTGTGTCAGGGATGAAAAGCACAGGTTAGGGGACACCGAGGATGCCCTAAACCCTAGGCTGGGACAATCCCAAACCCGCGGTGCAGACTGAGAGCCACCCTCCCAAAGCAGCACCCCAAGAGCAGCGTCGGCTGGGCAGCCGGCCCTTACCCGCTTCCGCTGCTCGCTCAGGCAGAAGGTGCAGATGGGCCGCGGCGCGGTGGTGCCTGGCGGCGGGGGCTGCGGGCAGGGCTGGGCGGCCGCCGTGCCCTCGGCCTGCTGCAGCAGCAGCACGTTGGCCAGGTGCGCGATGTAGCTGGCGGCCAGGCGCAGCGTCTCCACCTTGGAGAGCCGGCGGTCGGCCGGCCGGGTTGGGATGAGCCGGCGGAGGGCGCCGAAGGCCGCGTTGACGCTGTGCGTGCGGTCCCGCTCGCGGGCGTTGGCCGCCGCCCGCCGCCCCCCGCCGCCGCCCCGCGCCCGCCGGCGCCGCCGCCCGCCGCCCGAACCCGCCGCCCCCCCGCCGGCTTTCATGGCGCCCGCCGCCGCCCCGCCGCCCCATGACTTTTATGCGCGGCAGGTGCCGCATGGCCCCTGCTCGCCGCGGCCCCGTGTCCCGCCGGCAGCGCGGCGGGTCGGGCTTGGCGCGGCTGCTGCTTTTAGCCGGGGGCCGCCGCCGCCACCTGTCGCCGCGGCCGGCACCGGCTCCCCCGCTCCTCCGCCTCTCGCCGCCGGGGGCTCCTACGCCGGACTGCCGGAAGGTGGTTTGTGCGCGCCTCGGAGCCTTGTCCTGGCCGGCGCCCCCGGCCGCGCTGAGGCCGGAGCCTCGGGGCTCGGAGGCTCCTACCGGTACCGCTGTCCGCGTCCACCAGTGTGAACGGCCCTTCTCCCGGCCCAGGGGCCACGGACCAACTCCTACGGGCTTCACCACTTCTGTTCCAGCTGTGCATGTGTGTGTGTATGCGTATATGTACAATGTATATGTATATGTACACGTACATGTGTATGTATATGTAGACCTACATGTACATGTGTGTGTACAGCTGTATTAGTTGGAGTGGGCTTCTGGAACAAGCACAGGGGTGGACTTCTTCATCTCCCCAGCAAACACTAGACGCACATACTAATCCAATTTCTCATTCTGTTCAGAAGCTGTGCCTGCCTCAACCGTTTACGTATTAAAAGGTCATCAGAAGCGCTGGTTGATTACACCTCTTTTCTCCATAAATTTTGACAGCCTGTTGGCACTCAGAAACTCATGAAAGGTCAAGGTGCAGGTTTTCTCAAATGAATCATCTCTACCTGATTAAGCAGCCTTGACTGACTGTGGTTTTTTACTGTCCCAGAAGCTTATTTGTGGTGGTGCTGTTGTCTAAATATTCATCCTTCTTCCCAAATCAGGGCTGGATTAGCAGAGTCATATCTCTTTAATCATGGGTGCACACACTTGGGGCAGACAGCTGCTTTGACATACTTGGCTGGGAGTCATGAACTCTGAAAATACAACTGGTACCCACAGGCAGGGCCACATCCATCTATGCCCTATGTTCAGCTGCTGGAATGGCAAAGGGCTGGTTTATGTTTGTTCCGCTTTCTCTGTAGGCAGAGGTCGTAGGCAAAAATGGACAAGCAGCTCTCCATGTCAGCCGTTTGCGACTGTACCATACCTTGGCGTAAAAGCAAAAGTTTTTTAATGTGATTTTTATTTATACTACTTGGGAGAGAGAGGGGAAAAGATTTTTGATTTCCCATAGGACAGTGTTTTTGAGATTTTTGTGATTTCTGTAAGCAATAAACTTAGCTCTAGGTTGAGGTAGTTTGATAGCAAAGGCTGAAGAAATCTGAGGCTGGATGCGCAGTTGTGTGCCATGCCATTGATCCAAAGGATTTTCTTCCTTTGGAGTACAGAGCAGGATGCGGTCCTTCATCATCAGATGCTGGGGCAAGCAAAGTGTCCAAAATCATACAAGTGATAGTTTTCTCTAGAGTATGTGAATATAACTGTATCCTACTTCCATAGTGTTAATAGCACTATCTTCTTGCTGCGTAATCTTTTAACAAGGTAATGATCTAGAAAGTTCTGTAGTCAAATTTCAATGCTTAAAAGTGCTGCTTTTAGTTTCCTGAGAAATGAAGTTCTGAGGTAAGCTTGCACTATTTTCTGTGTGGATTTCTCCCATTTAGTCACATACAGTATTTCTACAGTGAAATTCTAACTCAGTTGAAGTCAATGACAAAAATCCCGTTGACTTTAATGAAGGCAGGATTTCACCCTTGATATGTTGTGGTAGCTGAGCTGTGTAGATAATTGATTGTTTGTCAGACTCAGTCATTTGCTTACCAGTGTTTTCCTGTCCTTAGCATTTCAGTTTCTTTGGATTTTTTGTCACTGGAAGTAAACCAAAACAAAACCAAACCCCTGAGACAAAAAGAATCCCGAGACAAAACTACTACTAGTATTATCAAAATCAGAATTTATGGGTTAGCGATAAACTAGAAGAATGAGAAAAGGAATAAGCGATACTTTGAAAGAAAATGATGCTGTGTCTGCAGAGAAAAACAAAACTATTTTCACTGGCATTACAGCAATAACTAATTCAGGGGTTAAGGACAAAGGGGTGACCGAATCATTCTTGTTCTGCTTCCAAGGCAGTTTGAAAAAGTAGAGCAAGAAATGAGTTTTTTTTCTTTTTCAGATAAGGAGACTTGTAAAAAGGCCAAAATGCTGGGGACTTTAATTACAAGGTTATTGATTCAGATAACATTTATGCAAGTGCTAGGGGGAGCATATTCCTCAAGGAAGGTGCAGTAACGCAGGATTGCTGTTATTTTACAATTTGCTGGATTGCTAATAAAAAGCAAGAATGAGGCTGCATGAATGTAAAGTAGAAAAGTGGGCAGTATTTTATGTGTAGCAGTAAGATTTTGCCTGAAATTTGCCTTTGTGCTACACAGAGAAAGGTATCTGATGTCCATTGTAAGGAAGCATTTAATGATATTTAAAAGCCTGGAAATATGAAGTATCTGACTGATATAGTTGCGGTCTAGTGGTTAGTGTTTCTTTAATTTGCCTTTATTTTTTGAAGAACAGTAATAATAAGAAGTACATAAAAGAAAGAAGAATTTGGAAGAAGACAATTTGCAAAAGCTCTGCCTCTGAAGAGAGCAAGTTAATTAGAGGATAACAAAAGAAAGAAATCTAAATAAGTGGCTCAGAATGTTTGTGGTCACAGCCAAGAAGCCTTCCGAATTTGTTTCCTTTAAATAGAAATTATAACCCAAAATTGCTGCACTTGTAAAAAAAAAAAGGCATTTAGAGACAAAAATGCCTTTAAAAAGCAGTACTTGAATGTTTACGACATCATTCTGCACCTGCAGGTCACACTGCAGTTAGTTTCTCTTGTTTATTCAAGAACAGAAGTACAGCATAGATCTATAGACTTTATAGAATATAGAAAAATATTCATATTTTTCAGCCTTACCCCATGGCACTCTTCTTGCTGCATGCCATGTTTTTGAAGGACTATACTCTTCATTGTTTGTCTTCTCCATCAAAGCCATTAAACACACCCATATATATACATAGATATTTATCTCCTTACAATATCGCTCACATGTATGAGCAGGTATGTATATGTTGTAGGCTAAAGTAGCACAGGTTTGTAGTATAGGTTTCTGAGCCACTGACTGTGCATTAAGACCTACTGGTTTGTGGTTTGGCTTTGGTAAATATTGCCATGGCCAGCATTCAAACCACAGATCGGCCATCCATGCCCAGAAATACTTGAAGTGGCTACCATGCTCCCGTCCTCACAGGGGGGGAATATTGACCAACCCTGAATTTTGATGGTGTCGTAAGTGCATGTGTGAGCTGTTCTGCCTCATGAAAAGGCAGCAGGCATGAAAGCTGTGCAAGGTCATCTGGAGTAACCCACAGAGCTCCTGTCGATGTGTGTATGTGTTAATATCCAGGATACTTCTTTTAGATTGCTCACCTGATAAAGCAGGTCCATGATATATTTCAGTCATATTTGACAGATTCAAGGGAGAGTCCAGAGAGATCTAACAAAGCAAAACAAATAAAGGACATGGATGGCTGGAAATGTCCACAACATTGAGAATAATGCATGTGACAATGTTATTCATTATGTGTCTGTCTGTGGCTTTGACTATCTGTGACAACTACTTCTGTCCTTCACAACAAGCCAGGATGATGCAATTGTCATTTTTATTGCAGTTCTTAATAAATGTGACTGCCATAAAATATATGTTGATCAAAGAATCTTTTAAATGGCATTTTACCCTATACAGATTTTCTAAGAGAATGATTTTAAGGAGAGAAGATTGAGGAGTAGTCAAAATATGGAACAGTACAAGAGGGGTTTTTTTGAGGAGGACTTGCACAAAGTGTGTTAAATGGGGAAAGGTTCAACATGAGGTGGATTTAAGGCTTCATGTGTTTAAGTCAAGTCAGGCAGGATGGTGAACCTTCTGGGTCTTAATATATATCCTCCACACATTTTGAACTAGCAGTCTGCTACCTCAGTGCAATTCACCGGGTAGGGTAGAGCAGGAGGAGCTCTGCCTTGGACTGCTGGTAGTTGATTAATGATGTGGGATCTTAGAAGTCCCTTCTTGATATTCTACCCAGCCTGATTTAGCATGACACTTATCTCTTCACTTGCAATCTCTTCACTTACAATCTGTGTTCTTCATCTGAATTGATCTGTGCCATGATTCTGCGGTGTGTTAATGAGTTTTCTGTGTGGTGGAGTGCTAGAGGCCTTGTTAAACTCCAGAGACATCCTGCCTACTGCATTTTATTTATACACCCACTCTGTTACTCCTGACAAAAAGAAGCTGAGTTGTTTATCTTAAGTTTTTGTCAAAAAATTTGTCTTACAGTAATTTTCTCTGCTCTGGCTGCCCACGGAGGCAAATGCAAATGTATTATTCACCTGTTATTTCAAAACCCTTTAAACTTGCCAAATTTAAGTGGTGTTTTACACAATTCTGCTGATACTCTCAAAGTTGTTATTAACTGTCTCAGAAGTAATTTTTGATCGTGGTTGCATTCAGCAGAAGGATGAAAAGGCATATTCATTTCTCTGTCAAATTGAAACGATATGAGGACAGTATACCTGCCCTCGGAAACAAAATGTTTTGCAAGCAGTATTTGTGCCAAGTCTTGTCATTAAAGCTCTCCCTGCCTGCTCCCTTATTTCATTGCTGATTAAATCTATCCTAACCAAGCTTGACTGGCAGTTGGGATGATGTTGTGTGTAACATTCACCTGTGGTGCGTGGTTTGGGGGCTGAGATCCTTTGCCAGTCTGTTTGGAAATTCACATGTTGGTGAGAATCCAGGCCTCTGATGAAAGCTGTGTTCACTCCTGTCTCTCTGTGTGGCTGGCTGGCTGGCTGGCTGGCTAGGAGGGACCCTTCCACCATCCTGTGCTTCGTCGTGTGAATCCATGCCTCAAACTCCCACTGCTGAGGTGTGCTCTGGTGGTTTTAAGGGCACTTGAAGGACCATCCAGAAAAGTGTCATGGACTCTTCAGACTTTTCTTATGACAAAGTACTAAAAGCCTTGCCCTCTTTCTGTCCTCTTCCAGGTGCTGTGAGCATGATGGTCAGCCTGTGTAATGCCTTACTACCCCACATTTCATGGTCTTGCCACCTCATCAGAGACTAATGGTTTGTTTTGCAGTGTCTTACATTCCAGGCTTATCAGCTTGGATCACTAATGGAGAATCTTGTTTTTCTGGCTTCCCTGGAGTTTTCTAAGTCACTGAGAAGTATAAGACTAAAACATATATTACTAAATAGGCTTAGAATTGTCGTACAGACCAGTGTTGTTTGGTTTTTTTAAATTTTTTTTGAAAATTAAAGCTACTGAAGAAATACAACTGAATTTTATAATTCAGTTATAAAAAATAATAATTCAGTTGTAACAAATACTCAGCTGCTGTAATAATGAACATGATCACGAGATGTAGAATCATCCACTTGTGTTCCACTTGTGGAACAGCTATTGCAAACACTTCAAAAGTATTGTGATTTGATTTGGCCCATCTTCCCCTCCCCATGATTCCTAGATCTCACAAAGCAAGCTTTTTTTTCATCCTTGAGGTTTTACAATATCCTTTTATGAAGAGCACTGTACTGCACAAGATTTTGTAGATTCTTTAAAGAATGTATTTTCAACAGTTTCTTTCAAGTGCTTAGAGCTGACAAATACAAAGATATCCAAAACCCCATGAAAGAAATATAATTGACTCTATAATTACTGGAGCTTCTTCAAGTGCAACTGAAGTTGTTTGTATGGTTTCTTTCCCTCTTCTAAGCTTCTTGAGTGTTCTGCTATGAAGATACTCAAAATCTGACCTTTTTTAGATTCTTCACTTTATTCTCCTTAGCACTTCAGTTGAATGCTTTCGCTTCTGTTAATGAAGACATCAGTGATCATGGTTCCATAGTTCAAGTTTGATTAGAGGACAGATTCAGTCACTGAGGTTCAAGTCAGAATTGACTTCATTGTCACCAGTTGAATTAATCTGTCTCTGCACCAGTGTAGCTGGTAGCATAATCAGAATGATAATCAGTTGAACTGTAGGCAGCATTTTAAGGTTATTTCCTAATTGCTCAGTGTTGCAAAAGCAGAATACAAGAGTTCGTCCTCACAGTTTAGCAATCCCTTTGGTTCCAAATTGACATCACAGGGAAGCCAGTGTCAAGCTGCTGTTGAAAATGTTACACTGATATTAGAGGATGCATGAACGTAAATTCCTTTATATTCTAAATTTTTGAAAGAATTTGAAGTGGAATATATGTGTGTGTGTAAACACATAAAGCTATTTGAATTTCAAATGTGTGTTGTAAAGAAGACAGCCAACTTTTCAGTACCATGTAGAGATATAGGAGGACTGGATCCATGTTTCCCGGTGCAGCCTGGCAGACATGTGAGCTGCTAACACACAGTTGCATGCTGAGGCATGGCCGCAGCCGACCACTAGCATCATGCAGTGCCAGCATTGCCTGGTACGCATCTCCTCTGCTCCAGCATAAGAAAGGGTGGTGGATATTCCAGAACTGTTTTGTGAAATGGCTTCTGCTTACAGGGGCACTCTCTGGATAACACAAGGCCACTCTTGCGCAAAAAAGTTGTATAAGATTCAGAATTAAACTTTTGAGACCTACTTAAATCTTGTTCAACATTTGTAAAAAGCCTGAAAGATACTAGTGGGCTACACCAGTGAAGAGGTGAATGCGTAGGCTGTGTGTAGCATCTGGCCAAACAGTATATTTGTCTGATCTTCAGTGGGAGAGGACCTCCGTGAGGCTATTCCAGTTTGAAGAAATTAAATGAGCCCTTAGATATCTCTGAGGTGTTTTAGGATCTGCTTTGATCCCAGTAGTGGAGTATGGGAAAGGCATTTTAGAATAAAATCATCTCATCCCTCTCCTTTTACTTAGTTTGAGGCAGGTTTTCTCTAAAAAATATGTCCTTTAATTGAAAAAAGTGGTTTTGAAGCCTAAATCCACAGCTGTTGATGAATACGTCTGTTCAGTGGTTCTTCAGAGCTGGAATAATACAGTTTAATAAAAAATAGGTGCATTATGGCAAATAAAGAGTTTACAATCTGAAAGCTTAAAATGGCATTCTATAGTGATGAACAAACATGGAATGATGCCAGTACTATTCTTTTAGTATGAATTTTTAGCTCTAGCAATATAGATAGGATTATGTGAAATAAATTTGGCTAAGCTATCTAGATTAGGTGGCCATGCAGACTATAACAATCTCATTTATAGTACAGGTATAAGAATTAATTATATTTTTTTGTGGTTTTATATGTATAGAATTTTTCTCTTGGTTCTGTTATATGGTAAGTCTTTTACATATAGTACAGATTGCACACCAAAGATCAAGCTCAGGCAGAGAAAGCCCTCTACAAAGATGATTTGAGCTTTCTTTGGGTGCCTATGGGGGTATCAGTTGGAAAAGATAAGTCACTCTCATTAAGATTCCTGCTGACAGTTAGCAGACCAGGTGGTCCTGCATAACACAAGTGCAGGGTCTCATATCCTGAGTCATTAAAGATTGTGCAGGTATAAAGAGTGGCTTGCTGGTCTTTTGAATTAAACCAAACTGTTTTGTTTTAGTTTAAACAAGTGCTCTTTGCCTTGTGTTTTCTGGATATGCCCTGCTTTCCCCCTGGAATGTGCCCCATTTACTGTCCATCTTATACCACAGTTTGGAGTCTTGTAGATCTCTTTTTTTTTTTTTGTGCTTCTCTTTCTTTTAAAATAACTAGAGTTTCCAAGCTGCCTTAGCAGGTCCCTGTAGACTGGAATGGCCCAGTGCTGTCCCACTATCCAAACCGGTGCTCTTCCCTCACAGCGGGTGCTGCGGAATCTTTCTTAGAGATATACAGCCTTTCCATAATGAACAACTGCTGATAAGTGTCACAGTTTTTTCGTTTCACTTCAGACCACCGCTAACCGCTCTCTGTCCAAGACTTCTGCTTACCTGATGGGAGAGCTGTTTGAATTCACAAATACACTGAAACCATACCTCTGATATGTGCAAAATAAGCTCTTCATCTTGATGAAAAAGTTGTCTAGCCGAGAGATTAAAATTGCGGCTTTGCTAAAGCCCGTGCTGATTGGAAATTTTTACAATTTTTAATCCTTTTGAAATGAATGATCTTTAAATTCATGTTATTGCTTTTGCCAGTTCTCCTAAACCTCCACTGCAATCATTGCTGGTATGTATATTGATGGGAGAGAAAACAGTAGGCCAACATCTGTGTCTATACGGGTAGAGCACATATTTCTCAGTTTGTCTATTGTCAGTTTTCTTTTTTCCAGTTGTACTTGCCTGTTCTTTTGAACATTTTGCTCCCTGTAGTAACCCGCTGCCAAATCTTATAAAACAACATTTCCTTTTATATTAAGAGTAATACCAGAACCTTGTAAAGAGGAATTCTGTTCTTGTATGTGGCATTGAGAGTGTGTTAAAGAAACTGCAGTTCGACATATCCAGCAACTGTACTGAAAATCATTTCTTGCAGGAAATAATGTCTTTCTTCTGAAATCATTAAAATGAAACTCTTGACTTGTCTTGGAATCTTTGAAGGTATGGAGAGGCAGACTTGCATAGTCCTGGGTCTGTTTAGGCATATCTGCATGCTGACCTGCCTTCTAGGCAGACCTGAATAAGTTGCTTGCCTGAAAGGTGCTGTACAAAGGCTCATAACTCACTTTCCAGGCAGACAAAAACAGGTACCTGTCTAGGAGACATCCTCTTGCTGATGACCTGTCTCCAAGGCAGAACTGTCTAGTTATCTTTTCTGTCTTTGAAGCAGCTCCGTACAGAGTTGTGTTCCTAGCAGACTGAGCTGCTGCCTGCCTGGGAGGTACTTGGTTTGATAAGCTTCCTTCTAGAAAATCCTGAACAATTATTTACCCAAAATATCATCTCTCTGAAAGGGACATTTAGAATGTGAACTTTAAAATGATGTTTTTAGTTCTGACTGATCACTGTGTCTGATATTCACTGTTAACATCACATGTATAAGAAATGTAACAAACATCCCTCTCCCATGTTTAGAAAAATAAAGAAAGCAGCCTGTCAAAAATTTCTACTAATATAGCACAGAGCTCACACATGCTCATGCTCGCTTCTGTGGCAGTAATCTAGCTGCCAAACCTGCTGAAGGGAAGGGAAGAAAGGGAGTGGGGACACTTTTTTAATTTGAAATTGCTATTCGGTGATGAAGGACTAAAGGGAAGGCAGACACTGTATGTTTCAATGTTCAGCCTTTAAAATTGCCTATGATCATTCTGAGTCAGAGAGCAAGTTCTCAGTCACTTATGCACTATCGTAAGTGCCACATGCTCATTTTTAATCAAAGAAATGCTTTCTTTTACTTGAACAAAAAAACCAATTAATAGTTAACAGCAGAATACAATTTAGTTCCTTTTACTTTCCTTGAGAAATTGAGATTGCAGGTCAGACATTAGACTTGAGAAAAAAGTGGAATATACATCCTCCAGGCTATAAACATGCAGCATTAAAGTCACCTGATAAAGGATAGATCAAATATGAAGTGTTTTTGGGTTTGGGGCAGGATTGTTGTATATTAGTGTAATTCCGCAGTAGCTTGGTTGCAGTCAGTATATGGTCAGCTCTTATTTTAGTTCTGCATGTGTTTTGAAGAGGAAGCAAGAGTCTTGTCATAGAATTATAGAATCATAGAATGCTTTGGATTGGAAGAAACCTTGAAGATCATCTAGTTCTAATCCCCCTGCCATGGGCAGGGACACCTTCCACTAGACCAGGTTGCCCAAAGCTTCATCCAATCTGGCTCCTTTTAGGTCTTCCTTTAGATGTGCTTGTCTTTGCATACAGTATGACAAATCCCATGTGTCTGGAAAATGTTATTGTTTGTTAATTCAGGGAGTGCAGCAGTTAACGGCCAGTATTGCAGTACCTGTTGGTCCTGCGCTGTTGCTTCCTGTAGTCTGTACCAGTTCAGTAGTGGACTAATATCTCCTGTCATGGGTAATTTCTCCCTCTTTTAGTCACCCTAAATCTCTTAGCTGGGGCACTGTGTGTGAAGAGCACTTAAGAGTGGTAGACTTCCTCTGAGCAAGGAGGTGGCCATCCTCAGCCAGAATGCAGGAGCCCTGTGTCACAGGACAGAAGTACTCCAGTGTGAGCTGTGGCTGGCCCAGTATTTGTTTGCACTTCCATCACACACCATGGGCACATGGACACTGTGATTTCTGCTGCACAATTCTGCCCGTGGGGCAGGGACTAAGGGGGATTTTCCACCTCTCCTTATAGGTACTCTGGTGCCTCTGTGTGATAGAAAAAAACCATGATTAAAGAAGGCAATCTTGTACTTGGAATGGAAAGCGGTGAAATTTATATTAGTTCTATAGTTCTGATCTAAACTAGTTTTGTGGTCTGGAAAGGCTTTCTCTCTCTCTTCTGCCCAAATTAATTTCATCCATTGAGTATGAGGAATAGAAATTAGGGGCCTGAAGTCATGCTGCGCTATCCAGAAATACAGGTATGATCCCCTTTGTTTTTTTCCTCATCTTTCTTCCCCTCAACCTCTTTCACCCCATCTTTATTCCAGAATATTTTGACTAATGTTTATGGTTGAAGAAACTGAAATCTGCTCATGGGTATTTCTCAAGCAGACTAAGTTTGTCAGCTAAATTATTCATTGTGAATTAGCTCCTTGGAGGCAAGGACTATACTTAGTGGGATGGTGACTGGACTGGTCCTCTGAGTACTGCTGCAAGTCAGATGTAGTGTTGACAATATTCACAGTTTCTGATGGGCACAAATGACAACGTAGGTTTCTCCAGCACACATTAGCTGTGTGGAGCTAAAAAGCATGACCTGCTCAGGAGAGGGGAGTTGTTTGCTGACAGCAAGCAAATGCCCTGTTAGAAATAAAAAGTTGCAAGTGCTAAAAAGTGTAGTGAAACTGTGTATAACATTTGGCTGTAGGAGATTTATTAAAATACTGCCTGTGTGGGAAATAGCTGTGTCCAGCCGCTTCCCAAGCATGTTATTAATCAGGGTTGTTTTGTTGTTTGTAAACCAGACATTCTTGCAAGCCACCAGGCGACTTGGTACTATGTGTTACTAGCTAAAGTAGCTTTTGATCTGCAGAGCTGAAACCATGCTTACTTGAAGCCATGTTTTACTTTCTGCAAGACCTGGAAATGTTTCTAATGAAATTATGTGCTGTTACATACATATCAGTTGATAATACGTGTCAAGTTATTAGTACTAGTATGGTTAAATAATTTCTGAGAAGTGTTTGAAATAGTGCATTTTAAAAACTAAAGTATATTGAAGAATATATATTAACCTCATGTTATCATCAAAGGCTTCATGAGAATTTTGTTTTCATTGGTGTATGTCTCAGCATTGTGGAGCTTACTAAATATGTTGCAGAAAAATCCTCTGATGCTCATCCATGTGTATGTTGAGAAACAGTGGGCACTAAAGAGAAGACTTTAATGGATAGGGACAGACGAAAAGAGTAACTGAAATCCAGTGACTGTGTTAGAGAACTGAATCAGCAGTAGACATGGGCAAAACCCCTCCAAACCTCTTGGAACCCCTCGGAAGCCACCAACCTTCAGTGGGACTTCTGAACCCTCCGAGCTTTAGTGGTTTCAATAGAGGAACACAGAGCTGAGCTCGCCATAGTTTTTAGTTTGAGTTATGTGACACTGCAGTCCCTGCCAAGCTTTTGCCAATACTGTCTAGGTTCATCTCTACCCTGCGTAACAAAATATATCCTCACGCAGTATGCCATGGTCTCCTATACACAGTAAGAATGATGAGTGCAATTACCAGCTGGGAGTGAGGTGCAAAAAACTCACCTTTTCCTCAGTTCATAACCCTTCACTGGATTGAATCAGATACTTAGGGCATTTTAGAAACTCATGCCAGCTTCTTATGCACAATGTTTTTTACACCTCATTCAAGGTTACTTTGTGGGGTGTGAACATCCATTCTGGTGCACTGGGTACAAATTGCCTGGAAGTGCTATTTTAGATATGAATGGAGAATATTTACTTCCACCCTTTACTCAGGACTTTTCACAGGCAGACTTTTTCACGGGCATTTTGTTTGCAGGGTGAGCTATGAGATGTTTTTCACTTTTCCTGGCTGTTTCTTTCAAAAGATGGGTCTATCTCTCTGCTCCTTTCCAAACGAAATCACACTGCTCATCCTGTTTTTAAATCAAATCAGCATTCCATCCCATCTTCTTTTTACCACCTGAGATATAATAATGTTTTGGAAAGGAAAACCAGCCACTAAATTTAGTGATAGAGAGAAATGGGTTAGAACAAGCGTTAGTCCTACAAAATGCAGAACTCCTAAAATCTGTTTCCCTATGTTTTTGTGCCTGTTTTGGAGCTCTTTATGACTGAGCTCTGATTCACACTGCAGTATTTTTCTTGACGGGGGTGTGAAGTGCATCATCACTGTCTAAGTGTTTGTATTGATAACCTATGGTAGGACTACAGGGTCTTCAAGCCTGCTACCTCTCTGCTGGGCTTGGTTAAACCAGCTGAAAGATTAAAAAGTTACTGAGTGGACTGCCGGACACGTGCACACAGGCAGGACGCTCGCATATACTTGTTCTCCTGAAAATTCGTGCAAAAAGCTTAACACACCTGATACCACTTGAACTGTGCACTTTCAGTAGGACCTGTTTGTCCCAGGCATTGCTTTAAAACTAGAGGTAAGCTTACTTTACCGTCTCTCCATCGATCTGACTGACATCAGTCTGTCTTTTATCCACATAGCCTTTGTCTGTCCTGGGGCCTTGAAACTGCTCCCAACTGGGTTCTGCATCTTCAGCAGGTTGGTTTTGGACTTGCAGCAGCCTGCTCTCTGCTTCATCTTTTCATTAGGAGTGAATAGTACAATGCGTGGGTCCATTCTTCCTGTCTCTGTGCCCGTTAGCTTTTGCTGGATTTTAAGCCTGTAGGTCACAAAAACCCACAGCACAGTAGTAGACAAACAAACCAAGGCATATTTTTCTGCAAAATGATTAAAGTCTTCCCCACTTCTAACACAGCATGTAAGGAATCTATTTTCCACTTAACATGTGCTGTGTGCATCTCTCAGAGTTGCAGCATCTTCAAATCACGGGCTCTTCTTTTGGTGCATGTCCAGGAGTGTGCCTTGCCTAAAGGCGAGGTGGCAGCTTTTTGGTCACTCTGAGTTTCCTTCTAGACTGGAGAGCATGAGAAAAAATGTGCTACCAGCATGGCCAGCAGCTAAATGTGAAGACTTGGCTCTAAGACAATACTAGTTGAACTATTTCTCTAAGTGCTCCTTACACAAGGAGGGATTGAAGGATCAGACTCACAGCATTGTAAAATCACTCTCTTAGGAATTTTCAGAACTGCCTAGAACATTTTGAATCTAATTCTCCAACCCCTTAGGCAGCTTTGAATATCTCAGCTCTAATATATTGAAATAACAGACACTGATTAAAAAAAAAAAAAAAAAGAGAGAGAGAGAGAGAGGGAAGAGAGAGGGTGATACTGTTCTATCTCAGCAATTCCCAGCAGGACAGAATAATCACGGGCTGTGCTGCAGATTTCTGTCAGCACTTCTGTGTTGATCAGGGCTGCACAGGGAGGGTGACTCAATGGGCACCCTTGTGCCCACGAAAGCCCAGTGCCTAGGCATCTACCACAAAGCCTGTGCTTTACGGTTATAATGCATTTTTTTTTTTTGTGGCAGGTGCTACAGCAGTAGACAGGACAGCTTTCCCTGCCAGAACTGCCTCTGTACTGGGACTGTTTTCTGTAGTGCGCTGCTGAGGTGCAAATCTCCCAGTATAGACACAACCTTGAAGGCAATGTAACTAAGAATTCCATTCTGGTATCTGTATTAGATGTATTTTTAAAGGTCTCTTATCTTGCTTGGTCAGATATAGTTCCTTAGGAAAATTCTTATTATTTCCAAAGATCCAGCGACTTGCTTTTTAACATGTGGCTGTGTGCACAGAAAGATGAATTCTGTCAGCAGTGGCGTTCCTGGAGCAGTGAGGCTGAGATGGCAGATTCTGGTGTTTCATCCTGGGTGCACAGCCTCCCAGCACAGACTCCACAAGATGGCACTGCGCTCCTGCTCTTAAAAACAGCCTTAACTTTATTTTAACCTTGTTCTAAGTTTAGTATTTCATCAGAAGAATTTCTTCTGAACAAAGATTGTATTTTACCTCAAAAAGAACCCAAAAAACAAAGAACCAAAAAAACCCAGGGAAGATTGTTTTTATTGTCTTTTTAAAAATATAGGAGCCATTAAAAGGCTGGAGTAAACTTCAGGGTTTGAAGAGGCAGCTTTCAGGGATCTTTTTCCTAATGCATCACCCAGTTCAGCACCTCAGGTCGCCCCAGCTGCAAATCTTGCAATTGAGCAAGGGGTCTGCTCATACAAACATCAGAAGCTGGTCACCTGATTTATGTGCCAAATTCACATTTTTGTGATTGTAATGAGTTGTTTCTTTTTTGGGGGGGAAAGAAAAAGAAAAGTTTTTCACCTAACATCCTATCCTGTTTCCTTTCTCTCTTTTTTTTTTTTTTTTTTTTTTTTTAATTTGGAAATCTCTGAGGGGTCCAGTCAAGGCACTGATCAAGAGCAAGGAGGTGGTGGTGGGGGGACAGGATAAAAAAGTGAACTGTTCTCTTGTGCTATCAGCTGAAGAACACCTTGGAATGTTTGCGATTAAATTATTTTATAAATATTGCATTACAAGACTATAAACAAGACTAAAAAATCACTTCGTAAATACTTGTTTGGAAGAATCATGCTTTTAATTCCTCCAGCTGAGAGTCTCTGAGGATAATACAGGAATAAATTTAGTGTAAGTAGGATAAACTACCCATGCCATCAGTTTTTCTCCAGTAGTTAATATTACATTTAAACTGATAATGATGGAAATTATTTTTGAATAACTCACTGTTTGAGATATTTGTAATTTAAAAAATGACATTTTAATGTAATCTCTCTTGTCTTATATGAGCTTACGTTATGCATGTTGTTATAACAAGAAAAATGAAAGAGACGAAAAAACCTCTTGAAAACAGTTTCTATAAGGTAGACAGGTAGGTAAAATCTTAATTGACTTTGCAGACATTTTTTGGGACTCAGAAGGGAAAAAATACATAAAGTCAACTTGTTCCAGTCCTTACAGTACACCGTAGTACTGTCGAGAGCTGTGAAGGCTGTGACTCCTGCCCTTTTAGTCATTGATGGCATAGTTCTGTACACAACCAAGTAGGAAATGCTTCTTTATTTCCAAAATGAATTCCAGTCAGAGGTAGGCTAAAAGCACCATTTAGATTAAAGATCCTGAAACTATCATGTTTGCAACCATTTGTCACAGTTTAAGTAGCAGTGCATAAATGTCATGCTGTTGGTTTACAATTTAATCTCTGCTGACAACAGCTCCATTTCTAAAGTTTCCTCAGCATCTTTTTTAATGGTTTACATTTCTTATAAACATCTGCTTCTTATGCAGAAGTGGGAAGCCTTTGTGGCTCACCAGGCCTGAATCTCCCTCACGTAGCGAAAAAATCTCAAATCATCAGGGACAGTGTATGTGGGAGAACCAGTCAAATGGCATTTGTGTCTGGTGGCATGTGCTTCTAACTAAATGTGTGGGGTTCCATTCTGCAGAAACGCTGGATGTTTTTTGTTGCTTCAGGTCAGGACAAATTGGGTAGGTTTGGTTTTGGTAACTCTTCCGGTCTTCACCTCATCCTTGCTTCCTCTCCTGTTACTTCCACTGTCCAAACCAGGGGAAGAGTAACTTATATGACAAGGAGTTGTTTTTTCTTCATTATCTCTGGAATTATTGTATTTAAAAATATGAGCAATTATTATGATTTTCTGAAACACAAATCCTTAACTTCTAGTGGATGTCACTCTTATTGTACTGTTGGCAGAATGTTTATAGCTGTAGGCCTTTACTTTCCTTAAAGCATCGTCCCGGAGAGAATAGGTTGTAAATCCTAGTGTCTCTTTCCAGTGATAATGTCCTTTGTAAACCTCCTTGCTTTGTCTTCTGATCCTGTCTGTGCTTGAGACTATGCCCAGTCTGAAGCTGATGGAAGAAAAAATGGTGAGTTACATGCTACTAAGAAGTTTTGATGAGCTGTTCCATTGCAACTAGCAGGAGTTTTATGGAAATTTATCTGAAATAGAGAAAATAAAGGTGTTACTACATGGAAGACTACACTGACAGCCAGAAACATAAGTTGCAGAAGTCTCATTGCTTCATACTACCAAACAGAGATGTAAAAAGATGTTTATAGTCTAAGTGCACTTTTCCTAACCCAAAGTGAGAAGAGGTACATCTGAGTTCAGGATATCCTGAAAACTGGAGGTCTGTTTTAGTGGGGTACTTTTGATACAACTGAACATGGCTCCGGAAGATCAGGGATAATGTGCTTCTTACAAAGTTACTGATGAAGATGGTTCATATCAGCAGGTCAGAAAAACTCTCCAGTCAGTACTCACAGCAGAAGGAAAGTTTCAAGCGTATGGAAGCAGGATCAGTCCCAGCTAACACATTTAAGCCGTGTCAGTGCTGAAAAACATTGTAGCCTCCCGAGCCTGTGGGAGAAGTCCTGTCTCTTGACCAAAGGTCAGGTTAGCTGGAAGATGCTGTGAATAAGTAGTGGCATCAGGTTCAGGTAAGGGAACAGGACTGACAGAAAAGTACAGGTTGAGACTGGAATTTGGTTGTAGGAAGTAGGAACCAGGCAGCAAGAAAGAGCAAAGAGATCAGGGGTAATTATATGCAAATACCTTTTCTGAAATGCTATGAACTTTAATTTCCAAAAGCAAATATTATAGGAAAGTCTTGATAATGAAAGCCGGTGCTACATCTGAATTCAGCATGCAGTCTTCTAAAATACATTCATGGAAGATACCTGTCTGTCTTGTCAGATTATAAGAAGTCTGTGCTTCACACTGGTGCTTTATATCCTTTCTGGCTCATTTTTCTGTTCAGTTTACTTTTCAACACTGGTTTCCACAGTATTGTAATGCTTTTACAGCACCATCTCTGCCACATGACTAGAAATGTTGGACCATCTCAAACCCCATTGCGTAAACAGTATTTCTCTATCTTCCCTTCATTTTCACCATGGATCTCTTTCCCTGGCACCAGAGTAAGTCCTCTTTGCCCTTACCCTTTGACATTTCCCCACCCCAGGCTTCTGGGAAAGTCCTCACCAGTTCCCCATTAGCCCCACTAGTGCTGGGACAAGTCGGCCATCCTTCCCCCAAGCCTGAGCAGGGCTAGCACCCTACTTCACAAGTTATTTCACATGGAGAAGAAGTCATTGAGAGAAGAGTCAGATCCTGGTGGCAGGGCAGAGGCTAGATTAAACATTTAATGGACCAGTTTTTGTCCAAAGAGAACCTCTGGACCAAATACTTTGAGAATCCCTGGTCTCTACTTTCTCGTACAATGCTGATACGGTAACCTTATCTTAGCTCCTTTCCCTCTGCCTCACTCTTCTTTAACCACTGACAGACTGTAGTCACAATGATTTTACATAGTATTTCAACTGACATACTTTTTTCCTAGTTATCTTTTCTTCCTGTTAATGAAGTCAAGATCCTAGACTCTTCTCTTCCTAAAGGGTTTGGGAATGAGTGAGAAGAGCTGAAATCTTGAGCATGCAGTAAACTCATGGTAAACTTCAAGCAAATCTTATTTTCCCTTTAAAGACTTACCCTTTTTAAAATTTGAAACTTTTATTTCTTCAAGGTCACTTCAGATTTAATTTACCAGTATCATATATACAAGAGTTAATTTAATAATCTAATATTTCATTTTTTAAAATTGCCTGACAAATATATTGTAAGTATGATCACATCTCTCTGAAATGAAAATCAAGACCACTCAATGTCCTTTTGTCAAACTGATTGTATCTAATTAAAAAAGAAAGAAATCCCAGCGATGCAGCTTTTCTTCCCATTAACATGCACTGCACAGGTTACTACCTAATTTAATACAGAGTGTTGTCTTGCATTGCTCCATCCCTGATGAAATGGTTCTGCTTAGATGAAGTTAAGGAAAATTCTGAGTTAGAAAAAGAAACAGCAGTCCCCACCCTAATACATAATGATATATAATTTGACCATTTATTTCCTTTTGTTAGTAAGTGCATCGAACTATGGAAGCAGATGTACTAGCCCTTGGCCTCATACAACTGCTAGCTTGACACTCTGATTTCTTTGTAAATAGATAAACATGCCTATAAGATTAAGCAACAAATTCACATCAGCACCCAAAGCTCTTTGATCAATACCACTAATCCATTAAAGATTACTGCAAAGAATCTTATATTTCTGTCCCTTTACTCTGGTATTAAATGCAAACTGAAAAATAACAGACTAAAATCTTTCTAAAATTAAATTAAAAAAAAAAAATTACCCTTTGCACATTTTAAAGATAAAGAACCCTCATTAGTGCATCTGCTGGCCTAGACAGACTGCCTTTGAAAGCAATTTAAGTATAACAAAGTAATTTCCAAATTAAGAAAGGAGCTGCAGGTGTATAAAATGAAAATGCAACAGGGCCAGCTACGCAGCCAATCCCATCTATCTCTTGATTCTGACAACAGTTAATTTGGCCAAATGGCAACTGCACCTGAAGGAGAGGGGGCAACAGATGAATTAAAGCTAAGGCAAATGCCTTTTGAGAACTGTTGTGGTTTAAGCCCAGCCGGTAACTTAGAATCACACAGCCGCTCGCTCAGTGCCCCCTTTCCTGGAGGGATGTGGAGGGGAATTGGAAGAATGTAACTCCCACAGGTTGAGATAAGAACAGTCCAGTAACTAAAGTATAATACAAACCCACTACTGCTACCACCAATGACAATAATGATAAGAGAAATAACAAGGGGAGAGGATACAATTGCTCACCACCCCCTGACCGATACCCAGCCTGACCCGAGCAGTGACCAGGACCTTCCGGGTAACTCCCCCCAGTTTATATACTGGGCATGACGTGCCGTAGTATGGAATACCCCTTTGGCCAGTTTGGGTCAGGTGTCCTGTCTCTGCTTCCTCCCGGCTTCCCCTCCTCCCTGGCAAAGCATGAGACTGAGAAAGTCCTTGGTCAGAGTTAACATTACTTAGCAACAACTGAAAACATTGGTGTTATCAGCGTTGTTCCCAGGCTGAAAGTCAAAAACACAGCACTGCAGTAGCTACTAAGGAGGAGAAAAAATGACTGCTACTGCTGAACCCAGGGCAAGAACTTAGTGTAGGATTCAAAGTCTGTTGAAGCTGGTGGGAATTTTTCTGTTGACTTCAATTGCCAGAACATGGTATTCATTGCTTTGAATAAATGAGAGTTTATGATGCAGTGTATCCTCTTTCCCAGTGGAAAGACCTCTTGTGAGAAGCTTCATCTGAGTTACTGAATTACAAGCCAACAGGACTTTGCTGTAATTTATTTAAAGTTATTTACATGCGTGAGAATATGCTTGAAATGTCAGGTTCTGTGGTGATGAAATTGGAAAGGATGCTTGCTAACATAATGCTAAGGTGACCTGAGTAAATGTCCTCTTCTGTGACCTGTAAATAGTTTTGAAAACACACCTGACTATTGAAAGAGGTTTGCTTATTGCTTTTGATTCACTTGTCCCTGATTTCCTTTTGTGTTCTCATTTTTATTTCTCACTCTCCTCTGCCATAGTCTTTTGCTTGTTATAATTGAAAACTGGTAAGAGAAATGTAACTTTCTATAAACATTCTCTGTGAAATAACATTGAAAAATGCAGTACTCAATGAGCCTTTGAGCTGACTACTGTGGCTGTTAGATCAAGGTAATAATGAGCTGGTATGTTTGCTTACTGCAATATATAGGAGCGTAATGGCAGCTGCAATCATTTACTTTCACTTCCTTGCTCTTTGAGAGTTATTTGCTTGGTTACATGAGGTGTCAACAATAATGCAGATGGGGGTGAAACCTGGAGAAATTAACATAAATAGTGTCAACATCCTGTCTTCTGAAGTAGTGCCAGTATGTTTAGAATTTCATTTTATTGCTATCAATATTTTCTTGTGGTCATCACTACTGCAACATAATTTCAACACTGAAAATTAATTTCATCTAAATGTACTGTCGTGTTCAATCAGCAATGGAGGATTCATCCAGTCACCCCTCTTCCCCACTTTTTCCCAGCTACTATGCTATCTGCTGTTTACGGCTCACTCTCTGGATTTCACACCCCCAACATTTGATGAAGACAGAAAAATGCTGTGGTATTTCATTTAGTATGTGTTAACTCCACTTCCTTGGGTTGTAAGAAAGTGAAAATTTCTTTGTAAGAGAAGACTTGGCTAAGATAAAATATCACTAAATGCTGAATCTGAAAATCAAAGTGTAGACAAGATGCTGTTCAAAACTATTAGTTACTCCTTTGATGATCTTTAGGCATGTCGTTTCACAAGCAGTAGCCCTTAGACAGTGCCGCATGTCTCGGGTTTTTGTTGCTTTCCTTTTTCACCTCTCTGTTGAACATTAACAATACAGTTGCAGGTTTCTGTGGTAGAGAGAATGGCACTTTCATAGGGTTCCTGTGGGAAGTTGCACAAGGGTGAAAGATAAGATTGATGTCTTCTTTTAAAAGATATATCTTAATCTAATTTCTGAGAGGAATTCTGTATCCTGGAGAGAAAGGGAGAACAGCTCAGAATGGATAATAAAGTTCATAGGTTCTAGCTATGGAGGCAGGAGAGATGAAAATAGCCCTGGTCTCAATGCAGGGGCGGCACTGTTACTGGGATTTGCTTGCATTCCTTGCCTGACACCACGCATGCATTCATGCTCCTCTCTCTGCACAGTATGTCCATTCCTCTATCTCTGAACTATTTTTCATGATTATAGTGTCTCTCTGGCTCACTGGAGTGAGATCCATCATGTGAAGTGAAATATGGAGGAGGGAGATAGGGGAACAGAGAAGAAGAAAAAAACAGGCAAGAAATTTAAAATAAGGGGCTATAAAAAGGGTACTCCAGAAATACTTGAGCAGAGTGGTTGTATTTATATCTGCAAGTTGCAGCTGCAGAGTCCTAACAGTAGCAGCAAGGATGTCTTGCTAAGAAAGACCAGGAGGAGATCAGAAGACACTGATCCGGTAGAAGACTCTAACCTGGTGGAGGGAGGAATATGCAGCTGCCACCAGCTGCTAGAGGTTGATTGAGGGCCAAGGGCTGGGACGGCCGTAACAAGGTACCTGAGAGAGCAGTGGATGTCAAGGCTAAATCACATCTACCTGGAGCCTGGAGGTGATGCCAAGCAGTAACAGTATATGCCTTGGTCTCTGTGATTTTAAGTCAATTTGTCTGAGTGTTGTATACTTTTTGACAAAATACATCATACTTTGTTTTGAAGAATTTGTTTTCTGCATCATGGCATTTTAGTAGTGCCTCTCATCTTCCACAAGAAAAGCTCTGTTGGACTCAAGTCTGGCATGCTACAGCAGCAATTATTAACCAAGGGGATATGATTTAGAGACCCATATCAGCAGGGTCCTGGCATCATATTGCCAAACAGAAACAGCTTCAGGCAGGTAGCTAAGAGAAATATGGTCAAGGGTCCGTCTGAGAATCTGAGAAGGGGAAGGTGTCTGTGACTACAGATACAGGAATTTCCTCCCTTCTGTTGATACCTAGCAGAACAGGGAGGATTCGTCTGTGTTATCACAAGCCTGTATTATAATGAACAAACTGCTAACCCAGGCAGCCCCAAAAAGATGATTATGCACCTAAAATGAGATGTAGGGAGAGCTGGAGGTCTCTTTTCAAGAAATTTAATGCTCAGATGTCTATCTGCAAAACCTTGCGAGATGTCTAAATTCATTTGGATTCTGTGTTTTGAATGGCAGCTGCTGGGTATTCTTCAGCTGGATGTATTCTGTAAACTTTCTTAGTGTCTGGTAAGAGCTGCCACCTCATCTTGCTAGCTGCAGTTTCAGCGACCTAAATGCATGCTCATCCTTCATGTGAGTTCTCAAGCATGGTTCTTTGGTGCTTTGGGCACTTTTCCTAAATAACAATTTTGTGGAATATTTATTTTTATTTTTTTTTCTCCTCCCAGTTTGTTTTGGAGAAGTAAATAGACAATAAAATTAAAGTAAGAAGATGCAATGAAAATTATTTCCATAAAATGAGAGTGTGGTAGAAACAGGTGGAGATATAAAAACATTGTGGCTTTGATTTCATGATGATCTATAACCTCCTGTAATAGTTTTAGAACATTAAGAAATTGAAGCACAGAAAAAAGACTGTCAAATTCTGCAGTTAGAAAGGACTGAAGTTTTTGCGAATTTCAGAAGATCCAATTTAGCAAAAGGAAAATATCTGAGGACATGTTTTTGAAAGGGACTTTCACTTCCCAGATTTTCCTTTTTTGTAGTCATATGACACTCATGAGGTGGGCAAAGCAGGCCCTTTTCTGCTCTAACATTTCCATATTGGTGGACAGTGTGAATAAGAATTTGATGGAGTCAGTGCCCTTGGTCCTCCAGCCTGTCTTCTTTTCTATCTCTCTCTCTCTCTTCCTGCACCCATTTCATCTTTTTTTAATACGCTTTTTTTTTTTTTTTTTTTCATATTATAAAGGAGTGATCTGGGAGAATTTTACAGTTTCAGTTTATAATCCACTATTACAGGTAATTTGAGTAAGGGATGCAATGAATGCGTTGTATGTGAGTAGCAGTGCTCTTTTAGTACAAATGTAAGTAATTATACTTACAATTGAGCTATCAGTAAATTCATCACCAAATATTTATTTTTCCAGATTATTATTATTATTTATATTATCTTTATTTTTCCAGATTATTGTTATTAATTTCCATTACACAAGATCACATAGGGAACATCACTCTCTGTCTGTGGAAAGCCACACTAAGATCCAGCTGGCGCGATTACACTACAGATGATGTATTCCTCTAGTTGTAGCACGAGACATGGCATAGTTAGGCATTTCCTAACTAAGCTTCTTGATTGTTCTGAAGGTTTATTAAATCTGGGAACTTTATGTGTTTGTGTGGGAGTATCTGAAAAGGAGGCACTAGTCTTGCTGTGACATAAAAAGGGCAGAAGAACAAATAATGTATGTGGAGACAATAATGGTTTTGCTGGTGACTGGGACTGACAAGAATAATGGTAGCCTTGCTGACGGCCTCCTGTTCAGTTGTTCCTGTTATGACTCTGATCCCTCATGATAAGTAGGTCTGCACTGATTTCCAGAAGACTTTACTGAGTCTTGAGCCAGTACAGCACACCATTTCTTGTGTTAGATCTCCTAATCATGAACAAAACTACAGCAACCTGTGAACTACTCCATGTGATCAGACCCTTTGCTCACAACCAATGTATTAGAGGTCCATGGGTTACCTTGTGGTATTGAGGTGTCTGTGATATTGTTATAGGTACCCTATTTTAGCCTTTCCGTGCTAGTTTCATTTAGATTCCTTGACAGTAAGAAATCATAAAATGGTTTGGGGTGGAAGAGACCTTAAAGCTCATCTAGTTCCAACCCCCTGCCATGGGCAGGGACACCTTCCACTAGACCACGTTGCTCAAAGCCCCATCCAGCCTGACCTTGAACACTTCCAGGCACCGGGCATCCACAACTTCTCTGGGCAACCTGTTCCAGTGCTTTGCCACTCTCATAGTGTAGAATTTTTTCCTGATGTCTAATCTAAATCTCTAAATCCTCTGTAGGAAAAATCCTCATAAGAGTTCTTTATCTCAAAACTTCTGGCAGAGTCAGGGGGCTTTATTAGCTTGTGGAGCTAGTTTAGGTGTTAGAGAAACAGTGTCAAACTGCAATTTCCACTGAATTATAGAGAAACTGTAAGTGCGCTGTAAATGAAATTAGAACTGGGTGAGAAAATATGGTTTCATCAGAAATCAAGTGATATTTTAGGTGAAACAAAAAAATTATAAGCAGAATAATGTAATAGAGTTATGTTCAAAAATAATAAAAAGCTTCAAAGTGAATAATTGTTTCCTCTTGTGAGTTCCTTTCCAGCATTAAGAGAACGCATGTAATATTGATGTATCGTACCAGTCAACTGGAATGCTCCTTAGTGCTGGAGTAAGGAGTCACTTTAATATTTTTAAAGGTTTCTTTATATTGTGAGAACCATCATGGGAGCTTATTACGTTCATTAGAATACTGAAGAAATGTTAACAGTAGTTCTAAGTGCCTTTTTCCTCCAAAACAAGTTTTGTTATTTTGAGAGGAAAAACATAGGCAGGAAGCACTGGAAAGAGACTCATACTGGGTGAAATGAGGAGGGGAAAAAATGTAGCCACTATTGCTGTTTACAGTTATGGAATCTTTTGGGAAGCTTTTGAGTTTAGGGAGTCTGTGTGTTTTCAGTCTTAAAGTTTCATTTTTTTTCTCATCATATGAAGAAATACCTAGCAAGAGATAAAACACTGAAATAAAGTTCTGGTAACAAGATGCAGCTTTCAGGTATCTAAGCAGAGAAAACGTTGGGGTGTCTGGGGCATCTGTTGATCTGACAAGTTGTATTATATACAAACAAAATATATACCTTAAAGAACTGTGTATCTCTTCTCCACTACGAGAACTGTGTGATGTTGATGTCTCTCATCTTTACACAATGGTAGTGTGAAGAGTTATGCTGGTCCAGAGCACCATCTTATTTTATTCAGCAGCTGGGACCCAAGATGAAAGTGTGGTCATGTGGGTGCACGAGAAAGCCTTCAGATAAGAGAAAGGACTTCCTAGAATCAGCCTGGATGTGAGAAGCCAGAGTAAGGTTCGAGTCAAAGATAATGCACATATGGTGAGCATGTGAGGATACTGCTAGTATCTGTACTGGAAGTGAGGATCCTCTAGGACTGATTCGAAAGCTTCTTGGTCTTTGGCTGACTGCTTGGCATGTAGAGGATACCAGAGAGAGAGCGCCTAGGTAGGCCTATCTAAGCAGAGAAGTAGTTCTGTGAAACAGTCTGAAGGTGATTACGTTTTTTATGGTATTATCCAAATAGATAATGAGCTAGCAGCAAAAATGGTGATAATGGATGCAACTTTGTGGAACCACCTAGGAAATTGGAAGAGGGGTAAAAAGGCTCATTTAGAAAGTGAAGAAGGAGAAGGAATGAAAATTGGGAGGTGAGAGGGTCACAGGGGAATCAAAGGCAGCAAAAATTCCAGTGAAATGCTGGTTGCAGGAGGGAGTCGTTCACAAATGAAGCAATAGAAGAATGGAAGCTGATTCAAGTTTTAGAGACTACATTAAGACTGTTAATGGCAGCTAAAAGCTAGACTGAACTGGATCATTTGAGACTGGAAAAAAATCCAACTCTAATCAGCTGTTGTAGACAAGAAGTTCAACAAACTGAGAAAGAAGAATGATCAACTGAGAAGTAATGGGGCTAGGAAAAACTAAACCCTCACAGGTTTGTGCAGAGGAGAGGACACTACGGCATAGTAATGGCTTGAGGAAAAGAATAAAGAAGGAAATGGAGACAGTGTCAGGGAGATCCAAAGCTGGGATGGGCAAAGCAGATGAGTTAAAGCATAACCTTTTTTTCTTATTATTCTTATTATTTCTCTTTGTCTGCAAAATGGCACAGAACAAATTGAAAGATGCTTTCACAGTAAGACACAATTTCAGCTTTGATTCTCTTCAAACATGCAGCATTAGCACTTTCATTTAGGTGTTCTCAATATGAACAGAAAATAGACAAATTCAGAGGGCTTCTATGAAAGAAGACAGTGCCATGTGGGAGAAGGATGGTTTCATTATTTATTCTCAGTTTATTCCTGGTTGGTTGGTTGATTTGTTGGGTTTTTACTTTTTTCTTTTTTTTTTCTTTTTTTTTTCTTTTTTTGCATTGTGCCTCTTGTGAGGAGATACGAAGCAGACTAAGATCTGTCCTGTTGTGCCTAACTACAAAAGAAATCTTTCTCATCCAGTCATCCTTTACATAAGTGTTTTGAGTCCTTGTCAGAATGATGTATTCCCAAACGGCACCAGTACTAATGTAGATATTGAATTCTGGATAGATTTTTGACACCTATATCAGACTTCTGAAGATCACTAGGGAAAGTATTTCTACAGACTGCAATTTGATGAAAAGCAGACAATGCCCAAAATAGTGGTTGATTTCAGATGTGGTTGCAGTTACAGGTACTAGAAAAAACCAAACAGGTAAAGCAAAATGTTTTCTTCGTTTCATGGGTATATGCTAGTTCCACTGTAAGATTTAAATAACAGTGATTGTCCTTCAATGTAGTAGTTTAGGAATAAAAAGTAATAATAATCCTTTGGAAACCTATAATATAATAATTGATTTTGGCTGACTATAGAAGAATCTCGGAGCGGTTATGACAGTAGATTTACAAGTCTCTGTGATGCAGGGTTAAAACAAAGCCTTACTGATAGTGCAGAAGCTTTTATTTCTTTGTCTGCAAAATGGCACAGAACAAATTGAAAGATGCTTTCACAGTAGGATGTTCTGTTCTTTGATTTCGGCTTTGATTCTCTTCAAACATGCAGCATTAGCACCTTCATTTAGATGTTCTCAGTATGAACAGAAAATAGATGAATTCATAGGGCTCCTGAAAGAAGATAGTGCCATGTGGGAGAAGGATGGTTTCATTATTTATTCTCAGTTTGGCTTACTGAACATTGAAATGCTAGTGTTCATGAAAGACAAGTTCCTCTAGTTGAAATTAGTGTAAAAATTACATAGTGTAGACTAATGGAACATAGTCGTGGGATGCATTAATGGAAGAAGTTTCTGTTTGTAAAAGGCAGTAAGTTCTCTGGGTGGACTTGTTCTCTATTGTCTCCGTACCTCAGTTTTCTTATCTGTAAAATGCGAATCCCATACATTAGCTGCTTTTGGTGATTCTTGAATAATGTGCTGGAAAAATGCAAATTTTTATTTTTTTTTTGTTATAGGTTTAAAAATTCCTTAAAGCAGTCATAAAGATAACCATTTTAATTTCCCTTTGACTTTTAATTCAAAGCAAAATAGTCATTCAAAAGATGGTAGTATATGAGGTCAGTTAAGTTCCCTTTATAGTCTGCATAATTCATTTCTAGAATAGCTGAGTCAACCATCTATAATACTCTTTAAAGTTCTTGGTAATAAGCCAGAAAGCCAGTCTTCAGAAAGGTCAAGAAGACCAAAACATGATCTTTCTCTGAGTAGTAGCTGCGCTTGATAAATCTCTTTTAATTTGTAATTTACTGTTTGCACTCAGTGTGCTTCTACAATTCCTAGGCTTCTCATGTGCTCAGAATAAGTTGGGTTTTTTCTTAAGTTTAGACTGCCGACCCAAGTGCCAATGTTATATTCAAGTAATAAAGGAAAGGGGAAAACTTGGCTTGATCACACTAATCACATAAATATTTGCAGGACAAGTAAACTGTCACCACTAGATCTCTCTGTAATGATAAATGATAGACAATATCATTTAGCTATGATTCTTGTATGTGGGATACTGGGCTTGGCAGATCAGCAGCCTAGCATGGCATCTCTAATGTTCCACTATCAAAGCTGACTTACACTGTCAGTTGCCATGCACATATTTAAGAAAACATAGCAAAACCCATATGGTGCCATGCTAATATAGAATATCGACTACAGAATAGTGCTGTGGAGCTGTTATTTATGTCATATATTTTTATTTGTTTCTATATTTACCTCATACACTGACAGCACATAACAAATAATAGCGAAGTAATATCTGTGGAGATACTATTTTTTGTTAGTATAAATAAATACATTCAATCGGGCATAATAGCTTCATTTATTTCAGAGGCTAAGATTTATTACTTTTATTTTTTGGTCATTTATGTAAATAAATAATATTCTGTGTGACTCATAATCTTCTATGAAACATTTCTTTATTTTCTTTCGTTCTAGCAATTCATAAACACATTAAGTAAAATTCCATATTTAAACAACATTAAAATGGTGACACAAATTAAAGTCATAGGAGTGTGAAAAAAGTACAGCCTGGCAAGATAAATTTGAATGTCCTACTTTTGATTATTTGTGTTGCAATCTAAAAGTTGAATATATTTTAGTAATGAATGTGTTTGTAAATTTCCAATGGGATTTAATTTTTTAAAAATACAAAGTTACTGGGAAAATATAGTATGACTACAATTTTCTTGCTTCTCTGCTGTCACAAACAGCTACACAAACTTTAAAACTATGTTATTTTATCAGAACACATTTAAGCAATGAAACACAATGGGTGTTTATGGTAAGATAATCACCCTTCCAGGTGTACTGAGACACAGTGTGGCTGATTACCTCTAATCCTGTTGGGATGTAATTATTTCATGGTAATGATATTCTTGGAACTGCCTTATTGCTGTTATCAAATTTCTTTTACATTTATATCTAAACACATTAAACAATGACTTTGTCAACTTTGAGGTCCGTTGAGATTAACCTATCTTTTCAGGATATTTAATTGGCAGTTGAAATATTTTTTCAAGTCTGGTTTTTAATTTCCTTGTAAGATTCCAGCAGAATTGCAAGTAGAACAGTAGAAGATTCTGATCCATCCAAATGAAGCTACAAAGCACAAAAAGTTATTAAATTGTTAAAATTATAAAAACATTCTGGTTGGCTACCAGGGATTCCAAGAAAATTAAGAACAAGTCTGCACTGAAGTTGCATCGGGTCTGCAAGCCTTTTCTTTTCAGTACAGGGTAAGACATATGAATCTGAATGATGAAAGCTCACCAGGAAAGGCAGCCTGAAGGTCCTAGCAAGACCTTGATGGCTCCATGCAGGCTAGTTTTATCTTGCTCTTTCGCAGATTTTGCAGTCTGTACTGAGCTTCTTACAAGACAAGCTGTCTTACAAGACAGCTAGAAGAAAACTGGCTTGTGTGCCTTGGCTGTGATGAAGACTCAGCTCCTCTTAATATGAACACTTGCTAGGTGTTCAAACATATGTAGTTGCCTGATCTAAGTCTGAGGTGTTCGAGCTTTTCCACTTTCCTTCAGATCTATATCCCAGGTCAGCACGGTGTCACACAAAGAGGAATTGCAGAAGGATGGCAAAACATTGCAGTCCTAATACTGACATCCACTTCTGCAGTGTTTATTTTCTTGCTCATGAAGGCAGTTCTGATCTCCTCATCCAAACTGGTTACCTGAAGGGAAGCCACTCAAATAGTGGGTACTTACAGACCAGTTCCCTAACGTCGAACTGGGAGAAGTGACACTTAGTTGAAATTCAGAGTAAAACTTGCGATGTTCAGTCTTCATCTCTCATCAGATCAATATATTAATTCAAGGAATATTTGATGTTAAAACTGACTTATGTGGTCAGAGGGTATAATTGGACCACAGGGCAGACATTTCATGGTCATTCTCTGTTGCTTGAAAGCTTGCAAGAGCATGCCATGGCTCTCCTCCAGCATATGTGCCTGGCTGTTCTGCCTAGAAGAGTCAAGACACAGGAAGAGGAGAGTTCTAACCCCAAAGCTGAACTGAGAACTGAAAGCATTCTGGTTTACATCTCAGCCAAAGACCCTACAGGTCTGAAGTTTTCTCGCTAGTTTTTAAAACTGAAAAATGGATCTACTAGTTAAAATGGATTGACCTGAATTTTGCATTTTGGCGTAAGAGAGGGAGGAGAGCAAGAAATCTGTCAGTGGATAAAGGCCTATTGTTAAGTCATCACATTTTGAAACTATTGAGCCCTTCCTGGAGACGAAGAATTATTCTGCTAAATCCTCTGAGCCCTATTAACTTGAGCAAGGATAAAGAGCTGAAAAGTCCCTTTGGGGCATAAGAGATTATAGAATGGAACGGAAAGATCCCAAAGCAAAAAGCCCTTAGAAACAGCTATGGGGGAAAGGCTTAGAGTAAGATCCATGCTTTTGTTGCATAAATTTAAGAAAGACAGACTCCAGAAACCTGAAAAAGTTAGACCACTGTTTATATACTTCATCCAAAGTAGAGTAGGATTTTTCTACAGCATAACAGCAAAAATTCAGATGGTTTATTTTTATTTTATGATTAGTGAATATGTGAATGTTGGCTTTTGGTAATGATCTTACTATAAAGAAAGGAGGAAAGGATGAGCAAGATGTAATACTTTGTGGACCTCTGCCCATTCTGTAAATCACATTGTCCTCCAGGCTTTCTCAGCAGAACATCTTTGTTTTCTACTGAATGGTGTTCTCAAAGATGAGTTGCATTAATTTATTTTCTAAAGTAGGGCTTGTTTGCACTGTATTTGGAATAGATTTCTGTCTTATTATACTAATGCACGTTCAGTCCTAATCTAATAATCTGATCTGGATTACTAAATGCTAACAGAACTGTTATCTATCATGGATGACTTTGTCTCAGTGAAGGCAACAATTTCCAAAGGGAATAAGCAAGATTTCAGAGTACGTATATGAATAATAAATTAAGAGAGGTAGCACATTTTAGTAATGAGGAGGTAAAATGGTAATTGTGTGGCTCAAAGTGGCTGTGATTTAAAGCAGATTTTAATTGATAGAGATTTGCAAGATACATGACCATTGTGCAAGTTAACAGTGTTGAACTAAGAGGACAGAATACTTTTAAAAATTATTTTGCTGGAGAGGAGGTGTCAGCTTGAATGAATTCAACTCAAGTTCCATTCTGCCTGTCTGAATTCTCTTTGGGGTTTAACTATAATTTTTTTTTTCAATATTTACATACAACTTGTACATAAAATTGTTGAATTTCTGATCTGAGTCATTGCAGATGGTTCTTAAAGCATATTCTAGCCTTGATAAAAGCAATTTTCATGATAAAATAAATTATGAATTATTCACAGGAACATGCATCAAGTCCAAAATTGCAAGTCTTGATGGTTATGATAGGACTTTTGCAGATAAAAATGCTGACCTTTTGTTTTGGAGATGGCTTTCATTTGCGTCAGTAAGGTGGCAGGTTTCCTATGACCAAATTTAGGAGTTCAGTTTTGAGATATGAGACCTTGATCTAATATTTGAGTTTTACTTTAGTGCATTTGCTGAGTTACTGAATGAAGAGAGTGATCAGGTTTAAATGCTGCAGCAGCAAACATTTGACTAATAAATATAGAGTAGTTAATAGGAATATTCTTAACAGGAGTTTAAGTTCCAGTAAGGACATTTTCGTTTCAGTGATAAGAAAGGAGAGTGATCAGGTTTTGTGGCTACTATGTGATATAGTGTGTCTGCTGCCTGCCTTGAAGGGAGAGACGACTTTGCCTGAAATGTAAGTTTGTATATCTAATGGAGGAGTTATAATCCTGACATAGATGACTATGTTTCCAAGCACCAAAGTCACTAAGGATTTCTTGGATCCACAGATCTCATCCATATAAAAGCTGATCCTATGGAAATGGGGTGAGGAATGAAATAAAGGAGAAAAATAAATAAGGAGGGTAGAAAAGGAGATGTGATGACTAAAGATGTATCAGTTTCAGAAGCAGAAGAATCTGAAGGCTGCTTTCATAGCTGAAAATAGCAAATTGCACTAGGATTTAGAAAAGAGGGTAAGTGTTCTGCAGGCTGCAGAAAGTAGCACAGAAATTATATGCAAGGAACAAGGTGGAGGACAAACAAACAAATGAGACAATAAGGCAGCAGAAGACACTTTCAGTAGGGATTTGGCCTGTTGAAAATTGTGCTTCACCAAACATGATTACAGGGATTTGGGAAGGGAACAAAGGGAAATACCTATCCTGATAATTTTCTCAAAAACCCTTTCTGTCTTCACTCTTGGAAGAACTCAGAGAATTCCATCCCTCCTGTTGTTTCTCTTGATCATGAACAACAGGAACATAGGGCTTAGGAGAGTTTTCACTATCTCAGAATTTTCAAAAGCTGAATGAAGGCTGTACCTCTTGCAAACAAAGAGGAAGATTTATAAATTGCCAAAACCAAAATCTCTTTTCTTCTGAAGCTAGGAATGCAAACATTTAAACACATATGGTAGAGTTACTATTTCCTTGCATTTCTAGCACCAGAGTCTGGGATTTCACTGGAGACCCTAGTGACTGGTTTTTAGGCTAATACCTCATTTGGCCTACTTGAAAAGCAAAGGCTTTTCATTTCTAACTGTTACTTATGGTGGAGATACCCAGCTGAAACCTTGGTCTAGGTAGGCTAAAATCCATTTCATTTTAATTCAATAAATGCAATTTTCATTATAAAATAGACAAAATCTAATGTCTGAATGATTTAATTTAAATTGTTAATAAGTCATTTGGATTATTAGTCTCAACACAGGAAGACAGAGTGCCTGATTTGGAGAGTTTATTACATTTGAGCAAGAGTGTTTCTATGGTTTAAATCCTATCAGGGGTTGAAGGAATCCCTGTTCAAACCCTATCTCTACAACCTTCCTATTAAACATATGCCTCAGAGTGTCTTAAAAAGAAAAATAATTGTCTATTTTACAAGTCAGTTGAGCAGATGCATTTTTAATGAAGTACACTCTTGATACAGCTGCCCTGAAGACCAATGTGTGTTTTTCGGAGATGGCTTTCATTTGTGTCAGTTAAATAGCAGGTCTCCTATGACCAAACTTAGGAGTTCGGTTTTGAGATATGAGACCTTGATCTAATATTCTAGCAGTACTGGAGCTGACTGGCAAGGATGTTGTGTGATACCTGCAGGAAAGTGATGGCTCGGTGGCTGCTGGGCAGCCCGGTGCATGTGAGGAGGGAGATGAGCTGGCAGGAGCTGCTGGGCTTGACATTACTTGACTGCCCTTGGATGTAGCAGCAGAGCAAGCCTCCCTCTAGGCCAGCCAGCAGTGGAGTCATTTGGAGAATTCTTGTCATCTCCTGTCTATAATTCATTAGCTTTTTTTTTTTCCCTCACCTTTGGCATCCCGGTACATATGGCTGGCATGTTGTGGTTATCATCCTATGAAAATTTTCAGGGAGCAGACTACTCTTGGTTTGAGAGTATGAGCTGGAGATAAAGGATGAGTTAGAAAGGCACAATTTTGCCTGCGCCTTGCATACTTTTTCACTGGGTTATTATAATTATTATTAGATAACCGTCAATCATCTGATTGATACAACTTCTGTGTGTGCAGTACCTCACATTTAGAAAGAACCTGAACTTCACAACTTGGGCCTTTGAATCTGTATCTTGATAAGCAGACCTCAAATCTTTAACCATCTTGCTGATGTCCAAATAAGCTACTACTGATGGTGGCTGAAAAGCATATGGACTATATGCACCACAGAAAGAGGGGTCTCCTGCTGGCCTTTAGTTTCAGCTGCTGTAGAGCCTCCAAGGTGGAGGGCAGTGTGCATGCTCATATCAAAGTGGTCTGCTGCATAGATAGCCAGTCAAGCCAAGGATAATTAAGAGTTAGGTAACTGAAATATAAGTCCCAAATGCACCTTCTTAATTTTACAGTAGTTTTATAGAGGACCCCAACTGAACTACAAGCTGTTTAATTGAGTTGGCGACTGGCTTTAATTTATTAACAAGTTACATGTGGACTCATTATTTACCTGTTCTTACTCTTAATCTCTTTTTCTCTCTTCAAAGCAAGACTTTCTTAAACCAAAGTGAGAGTGTGATCTTTAAAATGTGCTCCTTTTCCAATCTCTAATGCCCTTTAATTCTTTTCAAGGTAATTTTCACTCCTGTAGCTCACCTGACTCATCACTGTCCTTGCTGCTTTATATCTTTGTGCTATTTTCACACTTCATTTTCTATTCTTTCATTCCTTTTTTTTTTTTTTTCTTTCTCATAAGCTTCTGACATCTTTTCCCCAATTCCTTCTTTAACCGTTTCTCACAGGACTGGTATTCAGGATCCTTGATCAGCTGTGCCACACTAGGCTTGCACTGTGTCCTACCTTGTGCTGCCAAGGCATGGGGGTCTGTACTGCAGATCAATTGACCATGCAGAGGATGCTCCATATTTTCCCTGCACCCTGTCCTCTGGCTGAGCTGATACTTAAGAAACTGAATCTCACAGCACAAAACGAATGAGATTGCTTTCATTAGCCAGGAAGATCTCAGCAGTGAGGCTTATTTATATCAGATATGAACTGAGAACCAGATCCTTAGGTGTAGTAAACCAAAATGCTGCTCTGATCATAGAATCATAGAATCAACTATGTTGGAAAACACCTTTAAGATAATCAAGTCCAACTTTTACTGGAAGGGAGATGGACTGATTCACTGCAGCAGCAGATGTGGACTGCTACGGTCTGTGTTCAGTTTTGGCTGGTACCTTTCCAGGTATCTACCAATGCCAATGTTGTATTACTTAAAGAGAGAACACTAGCAAAGAATATAAATAAAACTGTACCACCATTCTGAAAATTAAATGTATAAAGCCACTATAAGAAAAATAAGTAGCAGAGCTAAAGTGCTGCAAAAAGATTGCCAATGATATACCAGTGAAAAGAGGGACTGAGTCACGAAATGAACATCTGTACTCCGAGCAGTAATTGTAAAAGCATTTTTGATCCCTAACATTAGTTACAGTAAATTGCTACATTCCTGTAGCACATGTAAGAGACAAAAATTACTTTATTTCTGTTCATTTTAGGATTGGGTAAAAACGTGAACTGTACTTTCTTTAAAGACTGAACTGACTTTCTCCTGTCAGGTACTGTCCAATTCTGTGTACATGGAGGAAACAAAATATCTTTTCATTTATGTGCAATGTTCTTAGCTGAATTCCTTGGATTTTTTTCCCCTGTGGAACTGTGATCTTTCTTCTGCTACTGCTATTTGCAAAGTATTTCTTAATGAGGAAAATGTGATGGAGCAGTTGGTTAGGCTGTCTTTGTAGATTAACCATCTGCAGGTAGGATTCTGGGTTGTAATGGCTGCATCTCACCTTTTTTCTTTTTATTAATTTGAATAACTTTCTTCTAGAGATGGAAACGTTGCAAAGATATTGCAGGTACTGAAATCCTCAATAATTAGAAGCCCAAGGAAGGAAACACCAGTTTTGAACTGGTTTTGGGGGTGAGTCAATATGGGTCCTGGCAAGGGAGCAGCAGGCACCCTTTGCATGTGTGTGTTTTTGTATGCTGGTGTATCCCAGTGGAAAAGCTGGAGAGGGTAGCACAGACTATGGGTCTTCAGCCCCCAGGGTTGCCATTTACTTATTTTAGGGCACTGTTGTGGTCAAATCATTACAAAGAGTTGTCAGAAAGCCAGGGTTCATGTATGATTTTGAATTTTCTCAGGTGAAGGAACTTGTGCCCCAAATATCTGGGGCAATTCTAAAAACATTTTCTTTGAATAAATGCTCTGAGGTAACAGGCCATTGCCAGTATGGTAGCTGACAATATATATTTTCTTGCCTTTTACAATAATGGTAACTGAAAATGTCGCTGCCATTACATAGTACATTTTCTGCTGTTTGTTTAATGCCCTTAAGCATCCTGTCCTGCTAAACAAAACTACAAATTACTGGACCTAGGTAATCTCCTCTAAGCGGCTTGATATTTGTGTTTTTAATTGTCAAACCAATTACGGGGCTTTCTGCTAGAGATGCTAATACTGTTTTGTGCTTAGCCAGAGGAAAAATACTAACTATGTTCTAGGAAATCATATTTTGAAATATAGGAATCTAAAAATACATATTTAAAACTCGGGGCAAAATGTAAAAAATATAGCTTTTATTTGGGAACTGTTGAGTACTTTAATCATAACAGAATTAATACTGTTCATTTCTGGAAATCTCAGCTCAAGCAGGGAATTCAAATTGGTAGTGGAATGTTGTGAAGAAACTTGTAAAAGCTTTGATAAATGTAACAGCCTGTGTTGAAAATGATTCTTGAGTTTCTATAAATGGGGTCAATGTAAGTTTACGTAGTGTCAAAATGATGTCTTTTGTGCTGGGCTATGAAGTCTTTCCCTCAAACTTAAACTCAGATTCTCAAGGCTATGCGCTGTTTTAAAGTCACTGTAAATGTGAGAATTTATACTGATTACAAAGACATGCCTCTGATGAGAAATCTAACCTCTTCAAATGAGTGGAAGGACAGGGGCATGGAAAGGCAGTAGTTTGGGGAATGTGAGACAATTCTTTAAATCAGAGCTCCATGGTGGTCCCCCCCCCGCCCCCCGCCGCCTTCATGAAGTTTGAATGACTTCATAGGCCAGAAACCTTCTCTGGAAAGTGTTATTGCATTGTCTTGTATCTGAAAAGGAAAGCTGCATTCTTCCTTCATTAATGTGCTATTTTTCTGTTAAAATATGCAGTAACATTTTCTTTATCAATCAGTGTTTTCAACTGGTATATACAAAGTGGAAGTAATGGGCTGGACTCTCTTAGAATGACTGTTTAGTGTGAATTAATTGTCTCCGTCTAATCATGTGTATTCTGACCAGAGAATGAAAAATGATTATCATAGTGAGAAGAGAATCACAATGGAGTCTAGCCATGATTTGGACAGTTAGGGTTTTTTTCAGGTGAGCTACAATACTCCCTGGTACAGGGAGCAGTCTGTGACTATGACTGTGTGAGTATCCATCTCAGATGTAATAGGCTTCTTATCTCAGAAATGAAGAATATATATACACATATATATCCACTGGGGAATATATTCACCCATACAAAACTGTTTTGCAAAACTAGATTTTATTCTGCTTACTCAGCACACACATCTTTTTGTTTGGGCGAGTGCTTTTACAGACACACAAAGAAGTTCTGTGTAGCTTTAACAGAGACTCTGTTATGTGTGTACTTGCATGTATATATGCACAGGAGTGTATATTTGTACATATGTGTGTATATCTGTGTATATATAGATATGTATGCATGTGTATTTTTGAACTGAAACAATATTGTTTATAAATAATAGATGCTATCTAGATACTTAGTATTTTAAATTGACAATGTGATTGTACATTTATTGATAAATCACTGTTTTCCTGCTGATAGCTCTCTCCTGAGCCACTTTATTTGTGATGTCCTCTATCAGCTCTTTGCCTGCTGAGGTCTTTGCGGAGATACTGAATGAACGTATATGAGTGACCCCTGGACTGCACTTCCCTTAGAGCCACTTGGGTTTGTAGCTGTTATGGACATCCAACATTCCCCCTAGGCAGACTGCTGCCACCACAGTTGGGCAGGAGCCTGCTTCTCCAGGTGGCCTGTCAAGCCCAGAAAGCTGTGACATGCCAACAAACAAACTGGTTCTGAAGGCACTGGAGTAGTTTGATTAAAATGCTGAGTTATGGGACATCTCCGCTTTTCCCGTGTCACAGAGGAAACTCAGGTCCCTTTGCTTGAATAGGACAGCGAGTTTGAACAAGATCAACCTCATGATCCTATTGCTCAAACCGTGACTTTTGGTCTGGGTGAATGGTACTGGCCAGGAGAAGATAGCACACTGATTTGCATCCTGGATCCACTTCTGGTTCTGTAGAAACTCAGCAAACTGGGGGCACAAGCCCAAAGCAAGCAGTGCAATCAGTTAAAGCAATGGCCATTTGATTTCATTATTGCTGTTTGTACCCCGGCTTTCCTGAGAAAGGGAAGGATGACTGTCTCCTAATAGGAGATTGTTCTTGATCTAATTTTGTAGTTTTTCTTCTTTACAACAGACAAATGTAAATTTTAACTTTTTCTTATTTTTATATCTCTTCCACAAAAGCTGGATTTTTCTCAAGCCACAGCTATAATAGTTGCAATTAGATGAAAATTTTCATCCCTTGTTCATTTGGGGTTTTTTTTGCAAATGTATTTTTTTTCAATAGTTTGTTTGGGTTTTTTTTGGGGGGGGGGGGGGTTTTGGTGTTTTTTTTTTTTTTTTTTTTTTTGTTTTTTTTTTTTTTTTTTTATTGGAAAAGTCCAAATCCAGGGGTCTGATTCAGTTTTATTTGGATCAGTTTCATATTAACTCACCACCTGGAAAAGAGAGAAGATCAAGTAATTGGTAGACAGGTTCTGGGATGAAGCGTGGAGGAATTGGGCACATGCTGGTGTGGAGGCCCATGCAGGTAAAAATAAATGTCAGAACAGAAGAAAATTTAACATTAAGTGATCCTGAATGGTAAGATGAGAGAGTTTTGCCCACCTTTGTAGTATTAAAGGTGGGATGTCATGCTTTTTTATGCCCTTGTGGTGAAATGTAATTAGAGGATGATACAATGTAGATAGAGAATGTGTGGTTGAACATTATTTTTAGTCTCATAGAAGTGTAGATGTTTAAGAACAGCTTGCAAACTGATTAGTTTGAAATCCCTTAGTGTGAATAGTTTCTGTATTAAAAAAAAGAAACCTGCCAGGTGGAAAAGATATTGGTAGAGGAATCCATCAGGAATAGAGTGCTGCTTCTTCACAGGAGTACTTTTGTGGTCATACCCATTTTGAATACTGTCCTGCAAAAGTGTTCTGTACCTTTGGAATCTTTTCATATTTTTTATTTGAAAGTTTTAATATATATTTTTTAATAGAATATCCTACTAAATGAACCTTCTGAAGTTCCGTGCACACATTAACTGAACTGAGCAACAAACTTCAGCATGCCTGTGGCAAAGAGAAGATTGTTTCCTTCCCCCAGCATTCCAGCTGTACTATATTTCTGGAAAGACAGTGGTCCAAATTCATCTGTGATGTAAGTCTGCTGTCATTGATGAAGCTGCATTAGGAGAAAGTTTGGCTTAGTGTGTCAGAAACCATCACACCCTGAATCCCATGTGCCTTTGGCATAAGAAACGGCATCATGTTCTCAGCCTGCAGGACCCCAGCCCCTCTTGTGTTGCAGTTATTCCCCAGTTCCTTGCTTGGTCAGTGGCAAGTGTTTGGCAAAAACAGTTTACTGCCCAAACCTGCATTGTTCGCTCTGCTTTTGAGCACCAGGAGTCCAGTACTAAGCTTCTGTGGACAACCCTGGTGGAGCTTTGCCTCCAGTGAGTGTTTTTTGTTCAGCATGTGCATGACTGAAAGAAATGTCACTGTGGCTCTTTCTGTGCTTGCCACATTCTCTCCTGCTGTATAGGAGATACTAATTTGCACATGGTGGTAGTATGGGTAATATTGTTTCTCTCACCTTCATCCCCACCTATATATTTTGACCTTATTTTCAAAACCTTAAGCAAATACTTAAATAAAGCCTTTCTTCATCATTTTGGACATAAACATATTCATTCAACTGTGGTCCCTAAAACTGGTGCTGTGGAATCTGAGAAGACCAGCAGTCAAGAGTCTGCATCTTTTCTCCTTGCTTCTCGCTCCCTCCTTCCCTTCCCCCATTTCCCCCTTTTTTAAAAACAAACAAACAAACATCTTCCTTTTCTATTCTCTCTGAACTCAAATAACATGTTTGTTCCAGCTAGTATTTTGTTTCTGGTTGTGGTACACAATGTGTCAGGTCATCCTAGTCCATCAGAGAATAATGATTTATGTAACTATAGATTACTAGGGAAAGCTCTTTTCCTAGAACCTTTCCTGTGGAGATAACTACCTGAATGAAGATTATTTTGAGTGCTAATCTCTGTCCTCATATTTGCTTTTGCAGATACCCTAGAATTTATGCATCATGTTTTAAGAACTGGAGTCTGGTAAAATGACAAACCTCTCAGAGACCCAAATATTTCTTCAAATTATGTATTTTTTTCTGAATTTCTATGCTTGAGATCCTCTTTGTGAGTCATCTTCCTCAAGATTCCTTACCATTCCCATGTGACAGCACCTTTTAGGAAACTGTATCCCTCTTAATGCTCACTGGCCAGTGGCAATATCTGCCTGCTGGTTCTTGCTCTCCAGTTTTCAGTTGCATAGGTCAACAGGGCAGGTAAGACCTCCTTGCTCCTCAGTTCAAAGCTCTTTTTCATGTATCAGAAACAGTTTAAAGCCTGTCCACCACTTTTCTATCATTTATGAAAAATCATGTCAAACTGTCAAGAAGTGTGAATGTACAACTGTACCTGTAAGCTCCAGTGAGGATTCAGGTGTGATTCTGTAAGGTGGATGTACTTGCGCTGTGTATAATCTGTCCCTCCAGAAATTACTACACTGTCAGCTTTTTGATGGGTCTACTAGTCATCTTAATCCTAATGGTGCATGTGATAATAATAGCACGATCTTTATGACTTTTCTGCATTTTCATTGCTCTGAGGTGTCATGAACTTGAAATTTATTCAACCACTGATACCACAGTAGCAAAAAAGGATCTTACCTACATTTTATTCCATGTTCCATGTTCCTCAGCTGGAGAAAGCCAGCTCATGTTACTGTGGGCCCTCAGCTTTATGTATATCAAAGAAGGCGGTTTAAATCTCATTATGTATATTATTTTCTTACCCAACCCTAAAATGCCAAAAAGAACCTTAGCAAAAATATGTGATTTTGAAACATTGTACAACTGGAAATGTTGTATAGGAGTCAGGACAGACACCTGGCCTGCAGCTGTCATCATACACCATTAAGATTAAAGAAGCTCATGCCTTAATATACTTATATAAAATATAAGCTTGCTTAAAGGCCACCATAAAAACCAAGCATGTGTTCACTCTCAGCTCCATGAGAAATGTTTTAATGATGAACTTGCATGTAATTTATGCGTAGCCACTCAAAAATGCCTTGTTTCAGCTGCTTAGGGAGGCTGGGGCTTACAGCACAGAGCCGCTGGCCTCACAATGGCAGAGCTGGGCTCTGCGGAACCCAGGCCCTAGTCTAAACCCCAGGGGGTGGAATGGTAAATCAGACCAGGGAGATGTCCAGCACATGTTGATTAGACAAAAAGCTGGTTGATTGATGCGATGAACTTTATCTTGCCTGGGTTACTTGCCTCTAGATAATCCTCTCTGCTGGAGAGTCATCTCTAGAGTAATTTAGCCACAACCCTGTTCCCATTACTCACTGTCTTGAGGATCTTGGTGTACAGAGAGGGAAAGGACAATTTGGATGTGTTACTGCCTCATTTTCTCCAGTCATGCCAAAGACAGAGAAGGAATGTGGAGGATGCTTGTTCAAGGGATGCAGAAATAAAGTAAGAACAAAGACAAAACCAACATTTCTGCTGTCTGCAAGTCAATGTGAATTATGTAAAATGTTCTTAATTAATCAAACCGCACCTGCATGTACAAATTTCATCAGAGACATAAGGTAAATATATCCACAGGCATAATAATCTCAAAAACTAACTTTTCTCCTACATAATGTACTTCCAATTAATACTTTTGACAAAATGCTAGAAGACAATAATTCATATATAATGTCCTGTAGTATTTCACCATCAGATATGTCTTCCAAATTAGGAATTTGGAAGGCATTAAAAATCACTACAGAAATAGCTGAATGAATGTAAGTGATCTTTTTTTTTTTTTCCATGAATGTCATCGTGAATTTGCAAATGAATTCACTTTGACAATACTTCCCGTTTTTAGAGTTGCATATCCTGCAAACATCTGAGTAACTGATTTTTAGTATTATGATCAACAACAGAAAATAAGCCTGAGTGTTTAAATCAGCATGGATACATTTTATATAAGATGTGACAGCTTGCATGCAGACAGGGTTTAAAAACTCCATTGACAGCACTCTACCACAGACATTAAAGTGAGCAAGATATGGATCTTGTTACATACCTTGCAACTTGTGCTTAAAAGCAAATTATTGTTGAGGAATAAATTCAAAGTTGTGGCTAGTGGAGGTCCTCCAAGGTCTGAGCTTTGCAGGACATCTTTGCATACATGCAAGTGCAGTTCTTGCAGCATGTCCCAAATACACCTCATTCCTTGCAACAATATTGTAATGTATCAGAGCAGGCTTTGGGATGCTGCTTCTCAATAATGGAGAGCTTTAGTTAATAGATGAAAAGCTTATGAAATTTTTGTGTCACAGCATGATGCAAGCTTGCAGTCACTTCTGCTGTTCTATTACTTGGCAAACAAACTTGCTTACAAACATCTGAATGGCTCCAGGTCTGATTTGACTTACTCTTGCTGAGGAGCCTCACTTAATTCTCCAGTTGTGCTTTGGATTAATTTACCACCTGTCTCTGTGCTGTTTCTGTTTGTAGAAGGAAATTTTCAGAATAAACAAGTAGTTTCCAATTCCAATTTTATCGTAATGATATCTTGAGTTCAGGAGATAATTATTGCACGGCCTGCCATGTGCGAAAATACCATGAATTCCAATAAATTTATCTTATATTTTCCCTGTCTGGAGTTCAAATACTTTAAATTCCCTTATTTGAGCCAAAGGGAAAATGTGCAAAACAGAGAAAGCACATAGTGAAACCAGAAATAAAACCCTAAAATTCTGCTCAAGTGGGTGATGCACTAAAAATACCGCACTGTTTGCTTCATCAAGATTTGAGTCGCCAGAACCTATGTTCTTGCTTTGTAATTTCACAAATCTTCTTTCCACAGCACCAGTGCTCCCAGATATATATGCTTCCATCTTCTAGTTAAAAGCTTAACCCTCTACATTTGCAGAGTATGAGATTTCTAAGGAAGGCAATACTGTCCCAGAAAGTTTGTATTAATATGTAGCTATGGTAACAGATCTCTGAGAAAACAGCATGTGTTGCATCTTCTATGTTGCAGGGTATTGTGATGTAGAAAGAGGATAATGTCTATACGAAAGAGGATTTTATCTGAATTGAAAAAGGGCATTTTGCTTGCAAGGTTATATTAGAGAGCTACATGCCTACAACTGTCAACACCCTTGTTAGCATTCAATAGAATTATAGAAATCAAAACAGAATTTAAAGACTGACTTTCAAAGGAAAATTGAAAATGTTGGGGAAAAAAACCTGACTGCAACTAGATAATCTCCTACAAAAACCTCTACTGTGAATTTAGAACAACAAAAATTTGGATAAAAATCGATGGGAAATTAAATTAAGATGAGATTTCTTAAAATTATTTGGCTCAAAGTAAGAGTTAGTGGAAGAAATTATGCAAGATGTGACCCAGTGCCAGCAGGGTTGTAATTTCTTCCCTGGTGGAGTGCAACATTTTGCTCCTGGTATGGTCTACTCTGCCCAAATGAATCAGTGACTGTCCTGGCTGAATTGTTCTTGATTTATTGAGAAAGGATTTTCTGCCTGGGTATAACTGCTCTTGAGTCAGTAGGTTTTTGGCCTTCTCTGCAGAAGCTTAGAAGTTAGATCTTAGGTTAAATATGGTTTGAATTTATTGCAATAGATGGATACACTACAAATAGATATAATAGGTCAATACTTAACCTGAACCTAAGTACAGGCCACCGACATCTCATGCTGGTTTTAAGACAGAAAGTGATATAAATTTCACAGGTTATGAAACCACTTTTTATCACCTGCTCTACAGCTCTTGTCTTAAGGGCCAGCAACCTGAAGAGAGCATGTGATGAATTGCTAGTAAAAGATAGATAGGTAGAGAAAGGACTGAAATTCATCTTCCCTGCCATAACTCTTGACAGGTGGCATCATACAGGGTCCATTTAATTGCCTGATCATAATGATTCCTTCTAGAGAGAGTGTACAATCTATACTTGCAGTGTTCCTACAGCTCTGTTAAAGACATGCCTGTGCCTGATGCATTTGTGTCTCTGCAGCATTCAGACTTCAAGGTCTGTTTTCATAGGGCTTAATCAGATAGGCCTATGAAGCTGAGAACCTCAAATGGCAGCAACAAACTATAGGGGTGGGAGAAGAAGTATGAAGGTTACAATAACAATGCAGGAACTTATTCAGGGTGATTTGTCACGAGTAGCTCATTGGGTTACATGCACCACAGACAATAAGCCATACAAACATAACCAATTACACCCAAAGTAGTTCCAGGCCAGACAAAGAGCAGCAGTTGTTCATATTCAGTTAAATTTTCTAATGAGCACTCTTCTTGGAAAACACCCAAAACAGCCTCATCAAAGTGAAAATGGTATTTTATCTTTGAAATTAGGGTTAGAGAATTTCATTGCCCTTAATACTCAGCACTTTTCACATCCCAGTTCTGCTTATTGATCATGCACGAATTAAATTCAGTCTTTGCCATTTGCAATTCTCTTCAATTTAGAGGTCGGCGAATGTGGCAAGGCTGCCTTTTAGTTTAAAAGCCAAGTAAACACCTCCCTAGCCTGCTGCTACTTATCAGCCCAGGGAGCAGCATTGTATGTCTGCTAGGAATGAAGTGCAGTCCAGAGCAAATTATCTGGCTTAGAGAAAAAAAAAAACAACTCTCCTTGAATCCTTTGAACCTGATGTGCCAGTTTGATTAGCATTAGGAAACTGCGATATAAACTCTCCACATGGCTGCCACAATGACGGAGGGAATAGGAATGGCACGGCTTTCAGTGTCCTGTTTACTTTCCTTTCTTGCTTCCAGATTTACCTCACCAGTGTTCTCCTTCCCTGTCCACGCCAGTTCTTCTTGTCTTCATTGCAGTGAGGTTCACCAGCACAAAAACCATTTCCTGACGATGATCTTTTGGACTTAGAACATTATACTAAATTCAATTACAATTGTTATAAATATCAATTGCTATTAATGCATAGTTACATACACATCTGAAGTGTTGGGTGACATGGCATTGCAAGATAATAAAAGACTTGGTTAAAAGCTAAGGAATTGAAATATGTGAGGTTAAATATAAGGTACACGTATCCTATGCATATGCATATAGCTTTGCCTAAAGATAAAGGCAGCAGTCTTACCTGTTATTTGTGGTTATTTATTTGCATCTTTATGGAAGACACAGACAACGAAACCCTCACAATGTTTTTTAAAGATTCAGTAAATGTAATAAATTGCCCATACTTTCACATTTGTATGAAACTGTGCTTCCTCTTCACTGTCTCAATCTAATTCAGTGCCAACTACAAAAATCCTTTTTTCTGACAAAAGCCTTCCATTGAAATTGAATAGGATGCCATAAAATTAATTGGAGATCTGCCTGGGGAAAAAACTATAGGTCCAGCATTCAAAAAATTATCCAGACAATTCAGCCATGTAGGTACTGGAGTTTTAAATCATGTCTATATTTGTCCTGTTCACAGTAGAGTAAAACATAGTTAGGGGTAAAAAGTCTGAAAAGCAAAAGTTCACAGGCATATGGCAATAGGCATAGACTTTATGTATGTACTAAATGTGCATTTAATTGACAACATATGGTAATGTATGCATAGAGTGACATGTTTCTTAGAGATTATAGAATATTTTTATTTTACTACCATTATATTTTACGGAAATACTATTTTCCTTGTTTGTAGACAAAATATAAAATTAAACTCCTTGTTGCTCAAACCCCGAATCCCACAGCAGGTTAAAGATACGCTTCATTTTAATCATGCTTAAGTCTTACTGAGGTCAAAGAGGGATTCTCAAGTGCTTAAAACTAAGCATGAGTTAAGTGCTTTGCTGGAGTGAGTCAGTATGAGCAGCACTTTGCTGGATCAAGGCCTTATAGATTCACGGTGGGATTAGTTGTGTGATTACAAGTACCTTTTGTGTTTTAAGTGTTTATTAAGTTAGAATCCAGGGAACATGTTGCAGAAGCTCTCCAAAAAGAGCTTTGGATAGTCTTCACTAAAGATTTATTATTTTTTTCTTACTTTGAATTTTAAGGCATCCTGATGATTATGCATTCTTTCCATGTACATTCTTATTGTTGCTCTTTGCCCTTTGTGTGTGTTTACTGTTGCTTTTCTCCCTTTATGCATACTAGAAAGTTAAATGGTAAAACAGGATAAGCAAGCAGGTATTATGTGATAATTGAACTCTTAATGTCTGTGTTATGATGCAAGTAATGCAACTCAAGGTCTCGTATCCTTCAGTAGCTAGACAGTAATTGCCTGATGATAATCATGATAACTACACTCCCTGGAGTTACTTTACTACTGTTGAGAAATATCTTCTGGATCTTTTACATGCGCATGATGAAACCCCCCACATTCAATTATCCTACTGGAAGTTGAATGATTAGGATGCATGTTCCCTGATACGGTGATTTACACAAATAGAAGTTTTATTCTGCAAGGAGAGATAATATTTTAAAGTCAAAATGATTAAATCCAATGTGGAAACTTCATTCATTGCTGAATGCAGGGTCTTCTCATTTGCAGAGCAAGCATTTTATTACCTGTACATTACCTACATTACATCCCCCAGCAAGTGGGGATATAACAATAACTGATCATATTAAGAGGCTGATTTGGAAAAATATGGTTGCAAGGAGTAATCATTTCAGGTCTGCAATGAGGGATGAATGGAGATTACATCCTGTTAATTATTTTGTCAAGTTTGTCATTCTTGTGTGAACGATGTTGCCTTGTTATCCAGTGCAGCTACAGCCAGTCTACAGTTCCCTTGTACAGCCCTGAGTGGACTTCTTTTGGTCAGGATCATTCTTCTAATAACTTAGAGCACCTAAACCAGGGACAGTTATTGCTGGGTTTTGAATATTATTTTACTATGAAAAATAACCTTTTCACAATGGATATCACAGTGGATTGTGGATAATAGGATTTTACCAGAATAATTTAAATCTTGGAAATGGGCAGAAATATGCTGAGGTATTTTTTAATTGCTTCCTTGGGAGGTGAAGAGTATTGAAATACAGATTATGGAAGGTCTAGGTAATGCTGTCTTTTGCAGGAGACCGAGGGGGTTTTTTTTGACTGTGGCACAGATATTACTGCAATATACGGGGTAAACTTTTGGGATGATGTACTGGATGCAGTGATGGCAATGGCAGAATATCTAATGACTTCAGGGGGACAAGATTTCACTTGTCCTCCTTTGATAACAGTGTAAAAACTGCTGGACTGAAGTGGACTGCTGTCTCCAGCAATTTCCAGTAACAGATGCTTACTAAAAGAAATAGGAGGAGCGTAAGGTAAACATACTCTTGGCATATTTGCTCAGTCCAGGCAAGAGGCAGTTTAGGGCCTTACAAAGAAATGGTTACATTTGCATTGTGTGTGCCAACTCTGATTAATCTGCCTAATACCTTTTAAAAACAATTTATTCTTTTGGTTTCCACAAATTTCTTTGGTAATGAGCTCCATGATTAAAATGCATTACCTAAAAAAGTACCGTATGTGTTGCTGTAGTCTGTAGGTCATCTCTGTTCTAAAGAAATTGTCTTTGCCTATAATCAAATTATGTGTGTGTATAAGGAAGGCTGTCCCACAACCTCTTGTACCCTAATAGCCATTCTCCCTGCTTCTTATCCTCATCATACTTCTACTGCTCTGTTCCAAGGTGCAGGTTAGACAAAGACATGTTTTCCAAACTGCAGATCTTTGGAAAGGGTGCGAATGACTTAGGTTATGTGCCCCAAATGACTTTTTCCCCTTGTTTTAAAACTTGTATCCTGCTTATGTGTTCCTCCTAGTCCTTCTGTTTTGAAAAATAATGAATAATTATGCTTTTCTGTGCTATTCATGTTTTTATAGTGGCTATCTTAACCAGTCTGATGAGTCCTTGTCTATTTGGTGCCTTCTCATATGGGAGCTGTAATAGATTATTTACTTGTAGGTTGTTATGAAGCTAAGTGACTTGATACTTTAAAAAACTCTTCGAAATCCCTGGATAGACCTATTTTCTCTCTTAGATTAATGCAGAAAACCAGAGGTATACAAACTAGTTTCTTGCTCAGGATGACAGAATTGCCTGATTTGAATTTTTGGTGGGTTTTGAATCTTATTTTCATCTGAACAATCTCATCCAACACTTAACGATAACCTGGGTAACAATTTACTGAGCTATTTAACTCTGCTTTTGTGAGACCCCTCCCGGAGTACTGTGTCCAGCTCTGGGGCCCCCAACATGAGGATGTGGACCAGTTGGAGCAAGTCCAGAGGAGGACTACGAAGATGGTCAGAGGGCTGGATCACCCCTCCTACAGAGACAAGCTGAGAGAGTTTGGGTTGATCAGCCTGGAGAAGAGAAGGCTCAGGGAAGATCTTAGAGCAGCCTTCCAGTGCCTAAAGGGGCCAACAAGAAATATGGAGAGGGACTTTTTTACAAGGGTATGTAGGGACAGGGCAAGAGGGAATGGCTTTAAACTGAAAGAGGGTAGATTTAGATTAGATATTAGGAAGAAATTCTTTACTGTGAGAGTGATGAGGCACTGGAACAGGTTGCCCAGAGAAGCTGTGGCTGCACCATCTCTGGAAGTGTTCAAGGCCAGGTTGGATGGGGCTTTGAGCAACTTGGTCCAGTGGAAAGCGTGACTGCCCATGGTAGGGAAGTTGGAACTAGATGATCTTTAAGGTCCCTTCCAACCCAAACAATTCCATGATTCTATGAATTAGTTAATCCATTAATCAAGAATGCACAAATCCGGCAGAATGGGGGGAATTTTTTTACCATCTGGCAGCAGCTTTCTCCAGGTCTTGGAGCATGCATGAAGTGTTGTGCACTGCTACTCCCTTTTGTGTTATCAACTGATTATGTGAATTTCTGAGCAATTAAACAAGCTGAACTAAATTCTTCATGCCTGGCAGTGATGATGTACTGGTACATCTGGAAAAGTTTCACTGATTCCAGTAGAGTTTCTCCAAGTTCCATAAGGCTTTTTTTTAATAGTGTTTTTCTTAAGCACAAAGTAATCAGAAGGGTGTTTATTTGTATATATCAAGATAAAAAAAAAAAAAGTTTACATTCTAAAGCATATTAAAGCAATAGCTAAAAAGAACGTGTTTTCCAATGATTGCAAAAGTTATTCAGCAATTTGGGAAGCCCTCATCTTCTCTGAAGTTGATGATAGTTCCAAAGGACAACTAGTCAGTTGTGAATCTCCTCTGAAGGGTTCACTTCTTTTGAAGTCTAAGTCAGCCTCAAATATTTGAGCCCACATCTTCACTGCAGATGGAAAATACATTTTTAAGGCATGGCAATGAAGATGTCCTACACCCGGATTTGAAAGATAACTTCTGCAAATTGTCCCTGTTTTCTCCCTCCTTCAGTTTCTTTTTTAAAGGCATTCATACAGAACTATGCAAATTATTTTAAATAGACCTCAGGCTAATGCCACTGTTTTAAATGTGTAACAACACCGTGAAAGATGTGAGCATGCTGTTTAATCTATTTGCAAGAGAAGAACAGTGTTTCTCATATTTGCTTCTTTTTTTAAAAGAAGAAAGATTTAATCCATAAGAGAGCAGCAGACCTAGAATTCTGCTCAAGGATCCATGTCCCCCTCCTGTGTGGGGAGCACTGGGAGGATGAGGAACACACTACTAATATTTTTCTACCGTAACCACCTCCATTTTCTTCTTCAGACGCTTTGTTTCCTGAACTAATATTCTGGTTCTCTTGACATAATGACTGAGCTTGGGGACTTGCAGGAGTTTCAATACCATTTGTTTTTTATCCTAAAGGAAAATACAAACCCCTCTGTCAGATAGGACTCTGCATAAAAATAAGTGCTTTCTGTAATACGGAAGTTGAAGGTGACCTATGGTAGTAACTGATACAAACTTTTTTTTAAGCTGAAAGCATCCTTCCCTAGATTTTATTTGTTCTAGCTAACATTTCCTCTCATGATTTAGGTCCTGCATGGTATTTAAAGCATGCAGCGTTTAAATGGAAATAGATAATTGAGCATCTTAATGGACTTTCTTTTATCTATCAAGTATTGTTTGCTGATTTACTTGGTGAGAAAATGAAATTGAGCTTGGATAAAAATGGATTTCCTCATTTGACTTTTAAAATTTGCGAATGAAAGCAAGTATTTTTCCAAATGAAAAGCTGTTAAAATGTTTGGCTAGGTCAAAAAAGATGTTTATGTTTTTCATCCTAATAAAAGCACAGTGAAGGAACTATTAAAGTAATAATTTAAAATGAGAACAGAATCAAGAGATCATGTTGAAAAGGTAAGAAGCCTGCCTGTTTGTCCTGTTTCTTGCATTTTTTTCTTCTATTTTTTAATTCCACATTAGGTATCACCAATTTTTTTTTCTTTTAAGTTTTGATGTAAATTTCTTTGCTTAGCTGTACCTCTATGAGAAAGAACATTTATTTTAATATTACTCTGTGCTATTGATAGATATTTATGCTTATTAACCAAGCAGTTGTAAACCAACCTGTATGTTCCAATACCTAAGTAAAATATTTCTTCCTTATTTCTATAAATTGCTCCTTTGCATCTCCACTTTATTGAAAGAATAAGTCACTTTATTTCTTCAGTAGTAGAAGTCAGCCCCACAACTGAAAATCTTTGGGGAATTGATAGCAGCTGGGGCTCAGAGAAGTGACAGAAATACCCTGAGCAAAGACCAGAAAGGATGATTTTATTCTCCTTCCTATCCAGAGAAGTCACAGTTGGGCTAGGGGCTGCCAGGTCCCTTGAATTGGAATTTTCCCTCAGTTTCCATAAAGGCAGAACCAAGGCCCATAGGCACACAAAGCTCTTAACAAGCTAATTAATATTCAGAAAAGTGAGCCAAGAATTGGAAAGATGAACTAATGAGAAATGATTAAGAGTTAAATATGCATGGCATGGCTTAACAACTATTAAAGCAAAGGACGCAGTAGTTGCCCGCAAATACAAAATGAAAATAGAAGGGGCAGAGGAATTAGTGAGGTTGGTTCTGAAACTAATGAAATAATATGCAGTAAAGTTGTTGTCTTTTTGGTTATTAAACTTTCCCTTAAACTCTAATGCAATAGGCGTTACTGGAAATAAAAATGAGAAAGAAATCTCAGGATAGCAGAATAAAACGGGGGGGGGGGGGGGGGAAGGAAAGATCCAGGCCCTGGCCAATATAGTAGAAATCAGACTCTTTCTGCATCTGAATTCATTAAAAAATGAGAGAAGGGGAACCTAGGAAGTTATAGGGCTGTCAGCCTCAGCCCAGTGCCTGAGTAAATCATGGAGCAAGTCTCTGTCCATGTGATGTGTATCCAGACACACCAAAGATGAGGAAGTCACGGAAGTAGCCAGCACTGGTTTACAAGAAGTTGCGCTTGGCTAATGTGACTGCCATCCCAGTGTGAGGACTCCCTCTATGAACTGGGTGACAGCCACAAGTGTTGTTCAACTCAATATTAGCACAGCCATCAAGGCAAACCCCACCAAATGCCAATAGCCAAACTGAGGCAGTTGGGGCTAGGTAGGTGGCTTAGGACGAGGGAGAATCTGAGAGGGATCTTAACAGACTGGAGAGACTGGCCATTGGGAACCTCACAGAACCCAGAAAAGGCCACTCTGAAGTCCAGCAGCTGGGATGGGGGGACCTCGTGCCACAGCTAGGGTTGGGGATTCACTCCTGCGGTAACAGCTGAGAAGTACCTGAGGTGCTTGTGATCAACATATTGACATGCAGCTTTGTAGCAGTGCAGGCTAACTGAAGGCTGGCCTGCATTAGCAGGAGAAGGGATGAGGTTGCTCCTTCCAGGGGATGGCACTGGGGAGGCTGCATCCATAATAGTGTGTCTAGGTTCAGTAGACATACAGACCTGTGAGAAGAGCCTGGAGTACTGACTTTGCCTAGCTCAGAGAAGAGAAGGGTGGGATGGGGTGGACCAAACCTAATAGCAGTCTTCCCCAGCTCTTCTCAGAGGCGCACAGAGAAAGGGCAAGGGGCAGCAATCATCTATTGCAACAAGGGAGATACAGAAAAAAAATGGCACAGTACACATGGTTACAACAGGAGCACAGAGAGGCTGTTTTTTCGAAGCTCAACCAGACACATCCCTGGGCACCCTGACCTCAATAGGAAGTTGTCCCTGCTTCTAGCAGGAGGCTGGACTGGGTGATCTCCAGCCTGCATTTTTCTGTGGTTTTGTGCAATGGCCCGAGTATCTGATTCCAGCTGCCCCTCCACTTCAGGAGGGTGTTTGGAGAGGCTGGGTGAGCTGGGAAGGAGCGAGCAATCCAATGAGTTAATCATATGTAAAGATTTCTGAGTGGAATGGAGTGGAGAAGAGGCTTGTGGTCAAAGATTGCACATACTGCAGGCAAACTCCAGTGTAGGGGAATTCCATAGGTTTTGGGGACTCCATAGAAAGCTTCCCACAAACTAGGTTGTCCCAACGAGGAACCCAGTGCTCTCTCTGGGCATGGAGAGCTGTATGATCCCAGCCTGCCCTGTGATCAGAAGCCAGTTATGGGAGATTTTGTGTTGGTAATTGTTTTCTATGTTGTTTAAGCCAGATTTAAAATGCAAGTCGGTTGTAAGAGTTTTTTGATATTTATTATTCTAATTTAGTTGACAAATTGATGCTACTATAAAGCCAATGTTCTGTTAAATCTAGTTTGCTTGAAACAATACTTTACAGGTGAAACACTAGAATAATTGAAGTGTGCATGCCTATTATGCTGTTTAAAGTGATTCACCTGCCTTCGCATGCATTCAGCCAGATTTACTTTAATACCCAGTGTCATACAATAGAACATTTCATAACAATCTGCATATTTAAAATGCTGTAATTCAGTGGGCAAGTCAACTGAACAAAGTACTAGCTAACAGGATGACAGTGTGTGCTTTCAGAGCCTGATGTCTGTAAAACAGACAGTTTGCTGTAAAACAGACAAGTTGCTAAGCCACTGTCCATCATATTCGAAAAATCCTGGCAGTCAGGTGAAGTTCCCGATGACTGGAAGAAGGGTAATATAACCCCCATTTTCAAGAAGGGGAAGGTGGAAGACCCGGGGAACTACAGACCAGTCAGTCTCACCTCTGTGCCTGGCAAAATCTTGGAACAGTTTCTCCTGGAAAACATGCTAAGGCACATGAAAAACAACGAGGTGGTTGGTGACAGCCAACATGGCTTCACTAAGGGGAAATCCTGCCTGACCAATTTGGTGGCCTTCTATGATGGAGCCACGGAACTGATGGACAGCGGCAGAGCAGTTGATGTCATCTACCTGGACTTGTGCAAAGCATTCGACACTGTCCCACATGACATCCTTGTCTCTAAATTGGAGAGACATCAATTTGATAGATGGACCACTCGGTGGATAAAAAACTGGCTCGATGGCCGCATGCAAAGAGTTGTGGTAAATGGCTCGATGTCCAGTTGGAAACCTGTAACGAGTGGTGTCCCTCAGGGATCGGTGTTGGGACCGGTCCTGTTCAACATCTTTGTCGGTGACATGGACAGTGGGATTGAGTGCGCCCTCAGCAAGTTTGCCGATGACACCAAGCTGTGTGGTTCGGTTGATACGCTGGAGGGAAGGGATGCCATCCAGAGGGACCTTGACACGCTTGTGAGGTGGGCCGATGCCAACCTTATGAAGTTTAACCAAGCCAAGTGCAAGGTCCTACACCTGGGTCGGGGCAACCCCAGGCACTGCTACAGGCTGGGCAGAGAAGAGATTCAGAGCAGCCCTGCAGAAAAGGACTTGGGGGTGTTGGTTGACGAAAAGCTTAACATGAGCTGGCAGTGTGCACTTGCAGCCCAGAAAGCCAACCGTATCCTGGGCTGCATCAAAAGAAGCGTGACCAGCAGGTCGAAGGAGGTGATCCTGCCCCTCTACTCTGCTCTTGTGAGACCCCACTTGGAGTACTGCGTACAGTTCTGGTGTCCTCAACATAAAAAGGACATGGAGCTGTTGGAGCGAGTCCAGAGGAGGGCCACAAGGATGATAAGAGGGCTGGAGCACCTCCCATATGAAGACAGGCTGAGAAAGTTGGGGCTGTTCAGCCTGGAGAAGAGAAGGCTGCGTGGTGACCTCATAGCAGCCTTCCAGTATCTGAAGGGGGTCTACAAGGATGCTGGGGAGGGACTCTTCCTTAGGGACTGTAGTGGTAGGACAAGGGGTAATGGGTTCAAACTTAAACAGAGGAAGTTTAGATTAGATATAAGGAAGAAGTTCTTTACAGTGAGGGTGGTGAAGCACTGGAATGGGTTGCCCAGGGAGGTTGTGGATGCTCCATCCCTGGCGGTGTTCAAGGCCAGGTTGGACAGAGCCTTGAGCCACATGGTTTAGGGCAAGGTGTCCCTGCCCATGGCAGGGGGGTTGGAGCTAGATGATCTTAAGGTCCTTTCCAACCCTTACGATTCTATGATTCTAAAACACAGTTCTGGAGCCCAGTTTGTTGGTGGGGTAGGGGCCTGGCTGTGGCCTGGAGATACTGGAAAGGTTCAGGAGTGCAAGGTAAGCCCTGAAATTTGATTCCTGAAAGCACTTAGAAAATATACGTACTTAGCAGTATAATTAGAAGTATACTTAAAATCCTGATTTGGATTTGCTGACATAACAGATTTCTGTCATCTCTAACATACTTTATTTTAAAATTGCACTATACCGCCCAAGTAGCTTTACTTGTGAGGATGTGATGGAAACACAGGATGAAAAACTGAAGATTTAAATCTGGCTATAGATTGAATATTGGTGATTTGTATTGGTAGTGGTGATTTCTGTGCTTAGAACTAGGGTTCTTTTAAATCTGTATCCCACTGTAACAATATTGGGTCAGAAAGCATAAACCTCATTGAGGATAAAAAAACCCCGTTTTGTGCCTTTCTTGCAAGAAACAGTATTATTTCAAACTTGAAGTATGGAAAAACCCATTATTGCCTCCAAGGTGGTATGCCATCTTAATAAGACTTATCTTCACGACAAGAAAAAAAAGTACTTTTCAAATCCCACATGCATTATAAACCACCACTTACAAAACCTTTGTTCTGAAGTGCTGGCAATTTTACCTGGGGCAGATATTTCACTGCATTTAAAAATTCTCCACGGGACACTAGTAAATGTAAGGTGAGCTGTGAGGACCTATTAATACAATGAAATTTAAAGTTTTTGCTTTTCCAAGTTTTTGTTGTTTTTATTATTTTAATTTTTATTTTTTTAAACTCAGTTATTAAACTTAGCTCTTCCAGTAACTTTAACTTTACTTTTGTTGAACAGTTGAACTTTTGTTGAACAGTTTACTTGAACAGCCCCAACTAAATTCTTTAACTGAATTTACACTTCCTTCCTGATAGTATAATCTCAGTTTATAATTAATATCATATTTTAAGAGAGAAATGGCTAGTAAAAAGGATAAATTCATGTTTTGTCAAGAAATATCATTAGGAAACATAGCACTGTGACAATGAAAGCAAATAGGCATTTGAAGTAAGCTAACAACATAACCAGCAATCTATTTGGGCCATAAGCCAGAAAAAGCCATCTGGCATTCCCAGTGTTAGCATGACCAAGAGCTGCCACCTTTTGTTGTGTATTGATAAGGTCTGGTAACTACTGGATTGCTCCACCTGAATGCAAAATTGCAATGTAATGGGTAACGCTGAGTCACAAGTGGTAGTTAGTGCAGTAGAAGAATAACATTACTGGGCACATGGTCTTTCCAGTTAGGATTGGTCTACTTTGCTCCAAAGACCTGGAAATTGAAATTCTGCAATGAAATTGTTTATTTGAGATAAAACAAAAAATAAAGGGACTGTTTATGCAAAACCAAATTCCATTCCTGAGATGTATGACTGACCGTCAGGCCTGTCGCAGAAACTATACCTCCACAGCAGCATGGCAATGGTGTTTCATTATTATCATCTTCATAGGTTTAATGCAAAGTTTAATGCCTACAGAAAGCAGGCATAAGATAGCAGGCTAAGCATGAGTGTGTGTTTATTGCACCAGTAACAAATCCAGCCTGTGAGGAGTCTGCAAGCTATACCCTACACCTCCAGCAACCTGGATTTTAAATAGTGCAAAGCTTGAGTGAGAGGATTTTTTGTGAGCATGTGAACAGTTGAAGATAACACCTGGAAAATGAGGGCTTATGATTGGGTTCTTCTTTAACTGAATTTACAAACTCATGTTAGGATAACTCTAATTTTGCCTTTACTGGAATTGTACGTGTAATTGTCAAATGCTGATCTTTTTCCTTGTGAAAACAAGACCTAACTTCTGAGTTACAATCCCATAACTAACATTGCACCGTCACTCTTAAAAACATTAGAAATATCCATAAAGCTTTGTTAGGGTTGAGAGCTATCAGTATAGTAACTGGGAGAGACAATTTTAATAACAGTTAAAAAAAAAAAAAAAAAAAAAGAAAAAAAGAAAAGATGGTGCCAGAGAGGTTTCCTCTTCTTCCTTACTAGTCATTTTCCTGGTGTGTATTTGAATGCCTCTCAGCCTTTTATACCTAGGAGTAGAGGTTCTTATAATGGCTTTAAATGTGTAATCTCATGTAGTAAAACCCCTGCCATTAATGCAAGGTTAAGTATCTAATATTTAAATCTATGAAGGTCAGGTAAGTAAAGAGATAAAATTACTAATGCAATTTAGCTTGGAAATTTAATGTATTAAACAGAGTTTACAACTGCACACTGTAGTGGAGGAGTGTCTGTCCCCAATAGTATGAAGAACATGTTTATAATGACTTAACTGGTTCTCTGACTGGTCAGTAAGCAGAGAAATCAATACCGAGCTGAGGCAGAACCATGCAGCGTGGAATCTGTGGTTCCTTGGGGCAGGGCAATTGTCAATCCTGTCCCCTTGGCTCTCACCTTCCCAGGAACGTAAGTTTATAAGACTCCACTGCAAAATGGAATATATATGGCCAGGCACTGGCTCTAGTATCTAGAGAGAGAAGAAAAAGACCCCTTCTGTCAATTAATTAGTTTTTAGCTTCAGGCTTTTGGCTGTTGCTTTCTGGTGGGATTTCTTGTACCATCCTAAGCAAAAGGCTGAAATAGCAACTGAAGAATGCTTGCACAACATGGACCAGTTATTTTTGGAAGGTGACAGCCTGTCTTGTCCAGTGATTTTACAGAATCTATAAAAAAAGCAGGAAGAAAAAAGTCTTCTTTTTTCTTTCCTTCCTGTTTCTTTGGACCTTTATGAAGTCCAGTTAAATTCTTCAGTCTCAGAATCCTCCCTGAAGATTTAGCTGTATTGAATTTGTTGTTTTTTGAACTTGATCTTGGTAAGCGTCATGATTCCTGCCTGATACTCTCTTTCAAATGTGATAGATTATGTCTATTAAAGCTGTAAAACATTCTGTCATAATTCCATACAAAAGAAGTTTCAAAAAAAGTTTTACAGCTAGTTTTCTTGCAGTGAGTCCTGCTACAGCAGTATTTAAAAACAGAGAACTAGATGAACATCTCTCAAAGGATTCAGTGCAATGATGTTAGCTTACTTTTAATTAAGCTTTCTTCTTCATCCCTTGAAGTCCCTTAGTATCCTCTGAGGCTTGGCACATGCTGTGGAAATATTCACCAAAATTCTCATCAGCTCAGCGAAAACTGCAGCAAGTGAAAACTGAGCCCAAATCACAGCCAATCTTCCAGGAACTCATAGCTTATCTATGATGGGTGCCAGTTGTTTGAAATGAGTCAAAATTCAGCATGAATTTAGTCTCAGTCACACCTGAATTTTAGTTCTATTGAGCTAATATCCCTAAAAAAAACAGGGGTAATGATGTGCTAATTTGATGTGTATTGACTGGATGTGAGCTTTTGAGGAAGCTCACCCAAGGAGTCAGCTTATCAGAGAAGGGAAGCTACAATTATACAGAAGTAATTTCATGTCTCTTGGGTGATCTTTGCAACTGCTGCTTTTCCTTTTTTGTTCACTTCTTCCCTCCCCATCCTGACATCTCCAGAATTGACTTCCCCTTTCCTTTCCCTTTTTCCTTCCCCTACCCACACCTCTGGTTTTACATGTTCACCCCTTCATCCTTATCGCTGCAAGTGATAGGGAGATGGGTGAAGCCATAAGGAAGGACCTCTTCTTTTCTGGATTCTTCTTGCCCACATCATATTCATACCAGAGCTTTTGTTTGCTGGCTACCTCATGGTAGCTCACATATTGGTAAACAATAATTTGGATAATCTCAAAATAAGTTATTCCAGGCTACAGATGTTAGTTGTTTTCCTGGAAGGCTCTCAAAAAGAGCAGGCAATAGAACCGTTGCCAGATTGGATTTTTGTGTGCCAGGAATGAATTTTCACTCATAGCAAAACTTAAATTCAGATTAAAATCAAGATTCTGCTCCATATGTGGACTAAAGGCAAAGGTGTTCACAGGTGTTTCATTCATGAGGCATGATACATCACAGAGACATGGACGATTCAAACACTGTGATGGTGAAGAATGTGTAAGGAAATAGAGAAATACAGGAAGGCAGACTTGTTCATAACTTGCCTGGTTCCTCAAACGTGTGATGTTTCTGGAGGTACCGTTGCAGTTGCCAATGGTGAGACATGCCTAGAGGACTGGTGGACCATAAGGGATTTATTCTCCATTAATCCTTTTTATGAGGTTATCCTTTTAAAGGAAAGATTTTCAAAACAAGGAAAGTTCTTTATATATCTTAATAATGGTGGTTATTGAAGTATAGAACATTTTAATGCCTTTGTTGAAGGTCTGTGGTAAATCTGTGGCAGATTTAGGATTTAAATGGATGTTTTCTCGTCCCTAGGCCTGAACTCAGTCTTGCAGAGTCCTAACATAGTCTTTCGGAGTAAGTGCTGTGGAAACAGGAGACTGGCACAGTCTTCCAAGGTGGTGGAAATGGGAGACTGACAGGGTCTTCTAAGATGGCATGTACTGTTAACTCATTCCTACAATGCATTCTGCTCCATCCTGTGGTAAACGAGACCTAGCCAGGTATATTGGAAAATGGAAGAAATCAGAAACCTGGCAGGAGAACAAATTATATGTCAATAGATTGACCACTTTCTGTCCCTTGGTGCAAGCAAGATGTCAGAAGATTATTGCTGCATAAAAATATCTTCATGGAAGTCCAAGTTGAAGAATGCATTACACTTGACAGAGTATTTCCCAAGAGGTAGCTTCCTTCAGCTGAGCGTTGAGCCTGGTCTTTCAAAAATAAATACATACTCAGCCACATAGAATATTACTTAGCTTGTTGCATAAGAAGGCTGAAAAGATGTTGCTAGTAAAGCTAGTGGAGGCAGTAAGAAGAAAATTAATATAATAGCTGGAAAGATATGATAGTTTGTGGAAAATCCATTTATAACCTTAAGGGGCTTGTTTATAATTGTTATTGCTTTCCCCAGAACGGTTGGAGAATGTGTCATAACCTATGTTTTTTTGAAGTGCAGTAGCTACAGTGTATTTTCATAGCCTGTTTATTTTTAAAAAAGCCTTAGATTTCATAATAAAATAAGACAACCTTGGTAAAGCTTAGTTCCATTTGTTTATTTATTCATCTGAAGTTAGAACATTTATGTTAAAATCATAGAGGCAGAGATTAATAGGCATGCATCTTATAGCTGGGGTGTATATTAAGAATGGCAATACTAACAGATTCTATAATGCTTTTTAACACATTTTTGCCTGAATTGTTGGTCATAAGCCTGTACCTGTGTTTAATGTATGTCAGTTCTATGTGTTGAACACATAGTTTCAGAATTGAGTGATACATATTTAAGTCTATATGATAATGGACAGAGTTTCGGAAAGGGAGAAACTGAACATTATGCATTTTATTGGAGCTTTGTGAAGTTGCAGACTTCAGTTTGCTACAAACCAGTGGAGCTAAATCAATGTTCACAAAGATGGCTTTTTTTCTCCTGCCTCTTGCTCTCTTAGAGGTTAAAACTCTATAATACTTTGTGATAACAGTATAACATGGACTTTGCAGTATTTCAGACTATTACTGCATTATACTGTTTTATTTTGGCGTTGATGCTAGATGCCAGCTTCCAGGTGAAGAAGTTCTGAATTTTGCACCTCAATGATGTCTTCTTTTTCTGTTAATAGGTTGTATTAGACATAAACCCACTAAGCTAAATGAGCTCAAGGTTTATTGATAACTTTTCTTCAGCTCAGGTAGAAAGCAAATGTGCTAACCACTTTAATAAGGTAAAAGATCTATTATCTCATTATCTTTGCAAATGCCACCTAAAGTAGAATTAAAAATGGCATAACTGTCTTTCATTCATTTGAAACAAAATAAAATTATGAGGAAAAAACCCGCAATAATGCTTTTTGGTAGGCCACCACCTGAAATGTCAGGTATTTAGACCATTCTCCTTAACATCAAATTCTTGCTTTTAAACTTGAAATCAGTGGTTTATTACAGGTCAGCTTTGGATTTACTAATGATAAGAATTTAAAATAGATGTATAACCAATCGTAAATTATGTAGAAATAAGAGGAAGTATTTTAATGTGAACATAATCTGTAAATTGAACAATTATTCCTTATTGTGACATGCAAGATGGTAGAATGTTATTCTACCGTGTTAACAGTGACAATAGAGTTTACTTTCAATATAATCTTTTACTTTTAAAATAATAAGGTTGTCCAACTACTAGAAAATAATCAGATTTTAAATAGCATAGCTCTAGAAATTAAATCAAATATATTTTCTCTCTGTCTACCTATGTTTAAATGGTTTTTTTCACATAACATAGTAGATGTTCAGTTAATGAAAATTATGTACTAATCTAGTAAAATGTCACCTCACTTTTAAAGCTTTTCTTGCTTGTCAAATTGACTTTTGAAGGGAAAAAACTTCTATTAAATATCCCAACTGATTGGAAAACTGTACTTGTGATGTAATGTGATAGGAAGTAGTCAAGACAGCAGAAGGTCTCTAAGAAACGTTAAAAAATAAGGCTTGTGTGGAGCCAACAGCTGCACTTAAAATTCAAAAGATTAGCAGATAATACTTTATTGCTCTGTTCTGATTGTCATAACTCTACATTTTATTTATGTATTTTTAAGTGAAGCCTGCAAGCACTGAATTTTGTGATGTTCCTCACTTCTTCCTTATTTACTTCTTTATCTGCATCTCACTCTCATCTCCAGCAGCGGTTATTTCCACAATCTTTTTTCATGTTGCAGCCAGAGTTAGTACTATTTTTTTTAGCTATTAGAATTTAATCAGGGAAGGCGCCTGAGTGAAGAAGAGGAAATCTGCTCTGTGCTCAGAAATAAGAAATGCCAGATTAATGGCAGACTCCATGCAGTCTGACTCTGGCCCCTTCCTGTGTCCATGCAGCGCACCAGCTGAAGCAAGGATCCTATGAAAAACTGTGTTCTCATAATTAAAGCCCATATCACTCCATTGATAAGGGTATTGTTTAAAGAAAAATGTCCTTTGTAATGCCCAAACCAGGACAGATAAGTATCAGTCTGGCATTATCTGACACTGACAGCCTGACATGGAAACTTTAAAAGATAAATGGCCTGTTTTAGGAGAAAAGCAAACAGTAAGCATCATCTCAGTAGATGTTGTTAAAAACTATTGCACTTACAATCCTGCTTCTCCTGCTGCCATTGCAGAAGTGATTAGGTTACCTGGCAGCCCCCTGGTGTCAGTGCCCATAGCGGGGAGGAAAAGCTTGTGGGACCTGCTGCCCACAGGGCTTTTTCCTGGAATCCAGGGTGGCTTTGTGGACATGGCTTTGACCAGTGTGGAAAGCCTGGGACAAAATAACTCTCATCAGGTTATTCCTGCTACGAAGAGGAGTCTGAACGATCTCTTGCACAACACCATGGGCCATCCTGCGTCTCAACCCTCGGCAGGCAGTTTGCCCTTCCAGCTCCTGCAACTGTGTCCTGGCATCTTCAGGGGTTCCAGTGTTCTGGGAAGCTGGAGACAAACCTAAAGACATTTCTGCTCCCACAAACCCTGATCTCAGCAGAGGGCCTGCGGGGCGCAGCAAAGCACTCCTCTGTCTGCTCCCCCTGAGCGCATCAGACATTTCCAATTAGACCTCCTGTAGAGTCACATTAGCACAAACCAGGGTTTCCATGGAAAATAATGTCCTACAGCCAAATTAGGTTGTGCTGCAATACTTAATGAACCTGCATAACTGAATGTTCCATGCCTGTTTCTGTTCCCTCGATATGCCTTCTACTGTATGGAAGCACCAAGAAGACGGGATACTTTGCTCAGAATAAGGCTTGACAGTTTTAAAAATGTCAGTGTTGAGTAGGATAGCAAAAAATTCCCAATGCAGCTTACCAGCAGCTGGGTTTTGTGTGAATGTTTCTGTCCACAGCGTTAACTACCCATGAAAATGAGATTACTCAGTTTCTTCATTAATATCCAATGAGCTATAATGTCATCAGTCTTCCTAAAACTAAAATATTAAACATTGTAAATGGTATTTGACCTCTATTACTATGTCTGGAGGATTAAAAATGCTCTAATTTCAAGCTGTGTGCTGTCCCACATGCCCCAAGCCTGTGCTGTGTGTTTGTGGTTTGAGCCTGTGACATGGGGATGCTTGGATGGAGGGCAGCCCAAGTGAGCACTGCCGTTCCTCCAGCACCTGACATCAGTATTGTGAGCACAGCACTATTCTGTGCTTTCAGTTGTGTTTTAGAAATCACATTGGAAATATGGAAAATGTGCTACTGTGACATCTTCAGGTATTATCAGCAATAAGGTATCAAACTGCATTCCGGCAGCTTTGCTTTCAGTTTTTCAGAGATAATGTTTTTGCAAGACTATTTTTAAAATCTATACTTACAGTTCCCTTCTGAGCACTGATAACATATCTTTCAAAACAAGGATGAATTTGCCATGGAGAACTGCCATATGTTTTCTTTAACAGCCAATGAATAATGTTTTGTGTTGCTGAATGTCTGAAGCTGAACTGGTGCCTTAACTTATTTGAGAACACAGGATTATTATGGACTCATGTGTCAAGTCTCTTTTCTATCAGAATATCCATCATACTTCCATTTTGAAATCAAAGATAAGGAGCAAAGAATATCATCTGGCTCTAGGGCTTTGATTTGCATTGGGATCTGCTTAAAGAAGGGAGGGGGAAAAGGAGGAGCAGGTGGGTGAGAGAGAGTTTGTAGGTATGTAGACCAGTTACTAACAAGGAAATGAATAATAGCCAACATGAATTTATTAAGAAAAAATCACGTCAAGCCAAACCTTTTATATGGAAAGCTGTGTGTGTTTTAACTTCATTGTCTTTTGCAACTGTGTCAGAACTATTCATAAATGAGCTGAGGAAGCGTGGTCTGGGTGCATTTGCTGTGAGGAGAGGAGGGAGCAAATCTGAGGAGTTACTGATGGTTTGCAGTATCTATGTGGACATATTTTGCTAGTGAGGTTCCATTGGGTTTGCCCTGTGTTTGGTCAAAGCCTATTTTTGTAATGACTGGCAAGGCAGAACAAAGATCCTGCCCACAAAATGTTCAGGTAATACAGAGGGGTAGTGGGCTGCAAGTAAACGGAAGTCAGGGTTAGGATTCAGAATGAGTTTAATAAATTGGAGCAGCTGTCTGAAAAAACAGGGTGCTGTTCCACCATGGAAATACAACATACTGCACTCGGCAGGAATAATTAGGAGCCTCAGTACCACATGGGTAGATGGCTTTTTTGTAAAAAAGCATATAGAGGATTACAGGGGATCACAGACAAAATATGAGTAAATAGTGTCCTGCTTCAGAGCAGAAATAAAAACTCATTCAGGGATATACAAAGAAAAGTACTGCATTAGTACTAATATTGTCTGGCACCAAAAGGCCTCAGCGTCTTCCCTGCACCCAGGCAGGGACACTGGACCTCAGGAAAGGTCTTGACTGTTACAGAAATGCAGAAGAGAACAGTGAGAATTATCAGCAATGTGAAAACAAAAGGGAGGGAGGAAGGAGTGGGAGAAACAGAGCCTGAAGAAGGGAAAATCTGGTAGGTCTTAAAACAGGTGAAATGGATGAGAAATGCTGGTGCAAGTTGAAAGACTTTTCTGGTATAATGCCTCGTGTGGTTACGAAGTGTTGGTAAACTCCAGTTTTAATTGTTAATTCCCTCTTTAGCTCAAACCCAGACTTTTACCTATTCTCTGCTGATATGAACAGTGTCTCAAAAGGAGGAGATAGGAACTGAGGTGTATTTAATGATAATAAAAATATTAACAAAATAGGAAATTAGGCCTTTTACCCATATACCACGTAAGACTGTAGTTTGAAATATCATACTGACTAGAAAATTTATCTATTTTCTCTCATTTTGAAGATGGATTATATACTGAATTTTTTTTTTTTTTTTCCCTTTTCCTTCTATATTTTGATCCAAATCCATTCAAGTTTTGGTTCTCTGAGCTGGCATATTTTCTTGATTAGAAATTAATTACATGATTAGAAAGATAAAATTTAAGGATTTGCATTGTCTTGGTGGTAATTTTTAAAAATAAAGATAAACCATACAATAACATTAAACTAATTTTTGGAAAATCTAAAGGCCAAAGTGGATCTGATCCTGTCTCTTTGAGGTACACATTATTTTACCTATAAAGTACTAATTAAAAAGTAAGGAAGTGCATTGTGCCCAGTAAATGTCCAGTTGGATTTGTGTTCTCCAGTAGAACACAATAGATACAATACAGATAATACAATAATACAGATAGAAGTAACACTTCTATCAAAGAGAAGTAGACAATAATTTCATAATTTTTAATAGAATAATTTTTAATAATGTTTTAGCTGTTGTCTTTCATAACTCTTGCTGTAATTTTGTTAACGTTATCTCTGCTTTGTCATGTGGTATATTCAATAATGACACTATGCTTTTCAATAAAAATGCACCTACTGCTGACTTCAAAACCCAATGCCTGCTAAACATCTTTCTAATTTGCAAATAATTTCTGGGTTTTTTTGGTTTTGCTATTATGGACTGATAAATCCACAGAACTCAGTTACAAGCTCTTCTTCAAGCTTCAATTCTGCAGCTTTATAAAAAATCATAACCTTTTCAAATTAAAGAAATTCTCTTTTGTGAGGGCTTACTTGTTTGTTGGTTCACTTAAAATCTTGAGTTGGTATGCTGAATAGTTCTTGTTACCTGTTTGCTGGCTCTCTAGTGAGGCCAAGGAGGAAATACAGATGTTTTTTAGGTAGGTCAGCACACTGAATGGTTTGCTTGACGTGATACACATGACTATGGGATATATGGGCAAGAGCATCTGTAACCAAAACTCCAGCATAAATAAGATGGTGTTGAAAAGCATGTGGAGGTGCTATAGGGACCTGCAGGAAAGCAAGGAGCTGGATGTGCTTTTGGCCTGGCTTCAGTAGGGCCGGCAAAGCGTATGCTTCTGTGTACAGCTGTGGAGTCAGAGGGGGTTCTGCTTTCCTTCAGGCTTTGTGTGTATAAGGGCTATGAGACTGACGTTGAGAAAGCTTGAGCTCAAAATTAGACAGAAAACTTTCTGAACTCCTGCTTAATTTGTTTTGCTGTTGTTTTAAGTTTCCCACACGTACATTTCTGTTAGTAATTCTGTACGAACTTTGTTCAGACAGGAGCTACTTCAGCAGTGTACTATGAATCTGTGAGCAGACCTAACTTGCATAAAATTGAGTGTATTGCAGGTGCCCTTTCTTAACTAGGAAAATTTAAAGCTACTGACTACAAATCCAAGCATGAAATGATCCAAAGTGGAACTCTGTATCTCATGTGGCCTTTTTTCGTTCATCTAAATTTAGCCCTTAAGTATACAGATGAATCTTGCTGTGCCCTTGCACCCAAGGACAGGACTTAGCCTACAGCATCTAGGCAAAACACTCTCCAGCGCTTTCAGTCAGTAACAGATTGCAGTACTGTAGTCATCAGTACAGTGTTAAAATTGCAGATTAAGATTTCTTTTTGTGGACACAAAACACCACACAGTTTTTTTTAGAAGCAGTTTGTGATGCCAGGCTGCTGGCACAAAACTTTTCTCTTTAAGTACAGGGGCAATTTTTCACACGTTTGTGGAATATTTATTAGTTCCCAGATTACTCAGGGATGAGTGGACAACTGCATTTAGGTTGATACTATAAGCAAGGTATTAAAATGGGTTTAAAATAGCTTGAACTCTGCTTTCTAAAATTTGTTTCAGTTGAACTGTGGACTAAACTTGGCAATGTGGCACTTGCCTTGATTTTGGTTTGTCTGATTTTTAACTTGCCCTTGTGGTGACCTTAAACCAGTCATGTAGTCATTGAAAGAGTTAAGACTTTTGAGTAGTGCTCAATATTAATTATTTTATTTTATATAATTGGCTCTTTCTTTTTTTTTTTTTTTTTTTTTTTTTTTGTGTAGCAAGACCAGTGACTTTAGAAAAGAAAGATGGCATTATTGTAAGAGCATTGGTCTGGGATCTCTTGGTCCGAGAGTCATGTTAGAACAGGATTGGTCTGGCTTGGTAGAACCAGCTGCTAAGAAAACCACAGCGTCCAGAAAGCTGTGTGAGCACAGCCACTGTGGCTTCTGCTGTTCTCTTGGCCTTGCTAGAAATCGCTTCTCTTCCTCCTGCCCGTTCAGGCCATGGAGACCTCCCAGCCTGCCTTCTCCTTGGTCTCTTGTTACATCTCGTCAGCCCACTGCCACTGGTGGTGGAGAGATGGTTGGATGTAGCAGAAGCATTTTGTCATACCTGTGGAAGGTCCTTTGCCTTGTTGCATCTGATTTCTTCATTTCACAGGTGTATTTCATTTGCCCAGTTCTTGTATATAGATTGTAAGAAACTAGCTGTTCATAGACACACAGCTCAGGACTTGGACTTCAAAAACTTGAGTTCAAGTTCCTGTTCAAATCACACCACTTTCTGTTGTGATGACTGGCCTGTCAAAGCTCAGTAGAAAATTTATTTTCCTTATTCTAGTACCTTCTGTTTTGTGAATACTTTCTTGAATGTTTGAGGTGGAAAACAATTTAACATCTCTTTGAGGCCCTTTTCAGTATTAGTTTATTTTTGTGTTGAAACCTTGGTTTATCCAAGTGCTGTTCTCTTCTGCCTAACCTGAAGCATTTTCAGAAGTAAAGGCATGAAAAAAAATTTGTTTAGAATCTAAAGATCCATTATATCAAGTTAACTTATAGGATTTAAGCCTTATTCTCTAAATTATTCTCTAAATTATTCTCTAAATTATTTAAAAACACGATAGGTACACGATAGGTGAATATACAGATTTTATAAGCATTTCCACCGAGATTCCTTCAGTTTAAGATCAGCATATGTGCAGCCCGTTCATGATCAATGTTTTAACCTTTTAAAGAGTTTTCATAGAACCACAGAATCATGGAATACCAGGTTGGAAGGGACTTCAAGGATCATCTGGCATCTTCTTGGCAAAAAAATGGTCTAGAAAAGATGTCCCAGCACCCTGTTCAGCTGAATCTTAAATGTGTCCAATGTTGGGAAACCCAGCACTTCCCTGGGGAGATTATTCCAATGGCTGAGTGTTGTCATTGGGAAAAAGTTTCCTTTTGTGTCCACTTGGAATCTCCCCAGGAGTAACTTGTGCCCATTGCCCCTTGTCTTTTGCACATGATTCCTTGTAAAAAAGGAGTCTTCCATCTTCTTTGTAGCAATCCTTTAAATACTCTTCACATGTAAACATTTTCCTGTTTAGACTGCAACCCACTTTATAGGTCCAGAATAATTTCCTATTATTTTATGTAAATGTTCTTTATCTTTCTTTTTTAATCCAAGCAGTCTCTAGAGTAATAGCTACTAATTTAGATCCTATCCACGCCCCCTTCCCCAGCTCCTTTCTGCTGCTGCTGTAACCTTGCTTGGGTTCTTTTCCTGGTTTTTTTTGTTTGTCTGTTTGTTTTTCAAACCTTACGACTCAAAAATTCACTCTCAGCTTTTGCTACTTTGAGACTGAGCCTGGCTTTCTTTTGTTTATTTTGGATTAACTCCTCTCCTAGTCTCTTTTTTTTTAAGGAGAGGGAAATCAATGTTCTGGGCTTACTTTGTAATATCTGTATATCTTATGTCAGTATTAATCTTTGTGCTTTTACCTTGTCCGGGTATGGCCCTATCTATTACATTGTTTTATTTTACAGTAGCCTGAACCTTGCATAATTTCAAAACCTGATGTTTTTCCGCCTTGATCTTCCTAGCTTCAGTCTTTAAAACAATTCTGTTTAGCTCATTGCTTATGTCTTCGCTTGTATATTTACTCTCAGATGTTTCCAAGTAGATGTTACAAAAATAGTTCTTATATGAAGAAATAGACAATAAAGGCGGGTTTGAATTTCATTTTGTATGTGAATAGTGCTTTGGTCATTTTTATCTCCTGCAGGAAACCTCTGCCACTTGCCTTCGTCTTGTAAAGTGATGGCAGGTCATAGTTGTCGAGGGAAAAATGATTGCTTGGTTTACAAGGGCATAAGCTTTGAAAGTGTTTTAATAGCAGGAGAAAGATTTTGAAATGGTCTCTGTATTAAAGGGCAAATGAACATATTAGGTTGATAGTGGCTTGTGGTATTTAAACAGATAGGCTGCTTCATTTTGTGCTCATTGAAGTGGTTTTTTTTCAGTACCCCAGACTTCGTTAAAATGTGAAATAAACAGGCTTGATGATCACAATTGCTTGCATATTCTTTCTGTCAGACATCTGTATTAGTAACAAACTCTTTTTGTTGACTACCAGAAGCTTGGCACAGACTACAGGAAAGGCGTGCAGCTTTTGAATGGGGTAATCTAGTTTTGCTACACCTTTATGATAAATCTGTCTTACACCTGACACAGACTCTGACAGCACTAACAATCTAATAAATCAGTCATGGGTAATGCATGCTAAAAGCTGCTTCGGGGAAAAAAGGAAAGGAAAAATGGGGGACTTCAGACCAGGAGTATGTTCCTTTCTTACCATGCTATAAAGCAAACTGATCAAAGGCCTCTGTGTTCTCTCAGTAGACTTACCACAAGTTATTCCCATCTTTCTGTTACAGTACAAATGCTGGCAAGTTACATGTCTAGATCAAAATCACTTCTAAACAGGGAAAAAAGTATAAACCAGGTGTCAAAGAAATCAGCTGGGAAATTGGCTGATCCCATCAGGAACGCTATCATGACAGAAGAGTAAAATTTCAAGAGTAAAGACAGTACAAAATTTTTTACAAAATTATGATCATTAGAATAAAAGTTCTTTCTGGTTCAGACTGAGAATTAGTTGGAGTATTTCCTCAGAAGCACTTTCCATTTTTTGATCAGTTTTAATAGAGGGGCTTCTCTAAACCAGGTTAGCTGCAGAATTTGGGTTATTTATCAAATGGGAAGGTAATAACAGAACTGGCTCTAGCACAGGAGGGAGAGGGAAGGATGTTAATTCCTGAACTCTGAAGAGGTCAACTAACATGTCTAATTTGGAACTGAGTTGCCTGTGACTTGGGCAAAGGCAGAAAAGAAAGGCATCTCTGGATGATTTGTGTCTTAGTTTAGGAGCACAGAGATAGAACGCACATACTCTTGGATAAGGGCTTGGCAGTCACCGAAAGACAGGAGTGGGCTGTGCCACAGGAGCCTTACTGCGCCTCTGCAGGAGGAGCTCCTGTGTAGCTGGTTACCTGCCTCTGTTCACAGTGCAGGGCTTGGAGCTCATGTAAATAAACTGCATAGTGCATCCATGTGTTTACTCTTCCCAGGGGAGACTGGCTAATGTCAAGTCTCCCAGTTCTCACCTGATACAAATAGGAAGCAATATAGAAGAGAGAGTAATGTCTGTCAGTGTCCTAGAAAGCAGAGACCACCTTTCTTTCCAAATGTGCCTTGCCGGTGTCTGGGGATTGATCCAGAGCTCCTGTTCTCAAGCACAATGAAAACTTGTTCTGAATAATGCATGTTAATTTGGATGTGGCAGCTGCTACCCAGAGCTCCTAAGTGTGAATTAGTTTGCTGAAGTATAAACGATAATCTTAGAGGTACATCTTGTTATGCATACCATGTATATTCTGGTATGTCCTGCTCCTTTTCCAACTGATATCAATGTTAAAAAATTCAGTGAGGATAAAGATGTAGTATTAAGCTTACAGAGCATGTCTTGCTCTACAGCTTTTGTAGATAAATAATTTAAAGTGAAAATAATTTTATGCATAATTTTATGTATTTGTTTATTTATGTATATGGGGGATTGTAAAGTCTTTTTCATTTGGGACATGATATATGAGTTGGCAGACCTTATCAATGTGTTGTTACCTTGAAGCGAGCCCCAGAATACACTCATTTCAATCCATCATCCTCTGTCTTTTCAGTGACCTCTGCAAAAGGCTTTTTTTGGCAGGAAGGCTGAGGGTTGAATACACATAGAGACCAGACCAGTATCTCCCCTTTGAGTGGTGTCCCTAGGACAGAATTGTGGCTTCTGCTGTTGAGCTACTGCTGTACTTATTTATGGATAAACCAAGGAAGGACATCTGCAGGCCACCGAAAGTGGTACATTTCTGGAGCAAAACTCTGCTCATTCTAAAAAGAGTTAAGACTTGTTCTGCAGGGAGTACATGCACTTCTTTCAACTTACATTATACTTCCTAACATGAGAGAAAAAGCCCTTTTTAAAAGAAAATAAAATGGCATATGTCCTTTTGGAATACCCAGTAGCATGGCTGTTTTTCCGTTAAAAACATTTTCTTTACTTTATATCAATTTCTAGGAGATTTTAAGCTAATGTACTATGGAGATACACATATATATGCATACATATGTATGTTCAATAAATAATATAACCTGCCCCATCTTTTTGGCAAAGGTTTATAATGGTACAGAGTAGCCACAAAAATTAACTCCTATTTATAGCAGTCTCCCGCTTTCTAGGTGGAAATGTTAGTGTTACCTTTTCTCTTTAAAACAGCACAAACCTATTCAAAAAGAAAAGAGCCAGGGAGTTAATGTTTAAACATCCACATGAATGAATATTATAAGCCACTGATGAGTTAAATCTGCCGATGACGGTGCTCTTAAAAAGGTTTACGTTAAGCAAACCCCCCAAACACTCTCCCTTCTGCCTAATGGTTCTGTTTGCTATTCCCATAACAAGAGATCATGATTTACTGTACCCTATTTATTTTGGATTTTAATAGGATTTTGAAGTAAGTCTGTAGCAAACAAAGAGTATTGTAAGACATAATGACAATTAGAAGTTAGAATTAAGTAACTTAGAACTTCAACTCCACTGAGCTGGTAAAATATTTTTTTTGCAAAGTACAATTAGTAAGACTGGCTCCTGCCTTAAGCTCCTTGCAGTTTTTTGGGGCGTACAAGAAGTAGAAGTGGCATAGAAGACAAGGTTTAATAAAATAAGACCCTGTATTTGCAAGAAAGTGTCCCATTTGGGTATTTTTCAACAAGGTGTAAAAGACCTATGAAATTATTACATATGTTGTTGAAATACAAGCTGGGAATATAGTCATCACCATATCTAGTGACTTTTTAGCAAGGTATGTTGAACAATCAATGGAGGAAAATCAGTTAAGTGCTGAAGTGCTGGGAGAAAAGGAACAGTGTCAAATCATCCTTCAGGAAAGAAGTGTTACACTGACACAATCTGTGAACCTACAGTAACTGTAGGTTACCTCTAGTTTGATACCAGATACTGGAACCTAGGTGTTGCTGTTTATTAGAAATGTTTTCTGTTTTATAAGCACACATGAACTATCCTCAGTGATGCAGAACAACTTTCTAATTGTCTAAAAATAGATGGGGATGTATATTGTCTCAAATAATCACTTCTAGAAATGCAGTGAGAAGTTGCAAGGGGAGGAAAGCTGGTTTAGGTTTTCAAATCCAATCTTGGCAAGGGCTTTTGGTCATTAGCACTGTCTCTTGTAGACATTATGGAGGCCAGGTGATAGAAATCTTTTTTTTTTATTGATTGGGGCTGTACTTCAAGATAGGTGTAATTGCCACCCTAAATTTAATCTTGTAGATGCTCAGCTGGTGCCAATGTTCTGTTTTAGTATTAATGTCTTCCTGGAACTGTTAAAGTGAATACTGAAAGCTTAACTTCATCTTAACATTGTTACCTGTGATCTAGATCAGCATGTATTAGTAAAATATAGCAAGTATTTTTGATGTCTGGTCCTTTATCTAAGTGTTTGTAGGAAACTTGTAAGGAGTGGCAAGTGTAATTTGGTTTTTTAATCTCTTGCATTTGGGATACTATTTACACTGGAGCCGTTCATAACATAAAACGAAAGGTGAAACTTCAGAAATGGAGAATAGAGAATCATTTATTGGAAAACAGAATGGATACATTTAAAAGCGTTTTGCTATATTACTTAGACATGGGGAAAAATGCTACTATTGGGAAATGTGCAAAAGGGAGGAGGAATGTTTCTATGAGTTATAATGCAAACTATTTTTCCAAGCTTTTCTAAACATTTAATTTGCAGTATTCAAAGGTCTCACAGTCAGTATTTTTTATTCTCATAAATTGACTGTAATGGTCAGATAAAATCTTACATCTAGTTACTGTTGCAGCCCTGAAGGTTCAATCAAAAAAATCCTTACTTGTTTCATTGTTCCTCTAAGTTGCTTCTAGAAGAGTAAGGGGAATGTTAGAACTTCTCTATTCCTCCATAAAGACACTGAGATTTTGTTCTGTAGTTGCTCTGAATCTTCCAGTGAGACAAATGAGAGTGTGGATGCCCAGAGCATGGTTTGGGATTTACTTTACTGAACCTGAGCTGTCCAAGGTGACAGTTTAAAACTCTTTTTTTCCAAGTGAATTTATAATTGGTGTCCTTATTCCCTTCCTTACACTCCTTCCTCCTCCCCTCAAGGTTTCCTGCTACTGCTGTTCCCATCCCACGTCAGTACCACTGCCTGTGATGAAACACGTGTCTCATCTTTTGGCCACTGGTAGGTGAGCCAGTGGTAGATTTCTGTAAATCTGAATTTTCAGATTAAGCTGCAAATTTCTGAGACACCTAGATTTTCCAGTATTTCACTGAGCCCCTATTGTATGATTAGAAAGCTAGTTTTCTAAAATGCTCCCGGGGAGCTCTCAGCTATATGGCTTACGTGAGATCTTGTGTATCCTTAGCATGACAACCATTAACTAGTTCAGGAGCAATGTATAGCCATTACAGAGGGCAAAGGAGAACTCAGGTGTAGAGGCAACTAAAAGCCAGTATTTCATCAGGTATTGCGTTGATGATACTGCCACAAATACATGCTGACACATTAACAGGTTTTAGAAAACTAAAGCATTTGGCTTTAGCAGTTACTCAGTGGAAAGATGTTACAGACTGGAGCTAGTGTTAGTTAAACATTATCGAGTCTTTCCCTTAAGTAGTAACTGAAATTCCTCACTAGAAACAGGATATTATTTATTCACTTTTGTCTCGAATGTGTATAGATATACCTGTTTGAAAAAAAAAAAATCGGGAGAAATGAGGAAATTTATGTGTCCCTTTAAATTCTAATGAAAACAAATTAATATGGCACTAAAAATTTTTATACAATGGTCTGTACCATTTTAAAATCTCGTTGTCAGGAGCAGTCATTGTGATGGTGTCACTATAGCACGGATCACAAATTTGAGCATTGCCATAGGCTCATTGAAAATAAACGTAGGTTTATTAACATATGAGAAGTTTGGGTTTGGGGGGATTTTTATTATTCCATGTGATTATATGAGGGTAGAAGGGAGAGAACTTCACACTATGTCTTCCCAAATGAAAAACATGCTCAGTGCCAGATTATCAATACTCAAATGATTGTCTTCAGTGTCCTGCTGTTATCTTCATCCTATTGGGAGCTGCAAAAAAGAAATGAGGATTCAGCTGCTTGACTGACTACAGAAGAAACAGCCTCATGCATGTGCTGTCATGTAAGAAATATTATGTGCAAGTGTTTGACTGATTTATTGTAATTAGTTTATTTTCTTTAGCATTTTTATGTATTTACAGCAAAATCACAATCCACATTTTTTTCACATTTTTGACTTAGGTAACCAAAGTCTTTATTAACCAGGCAATGAAGAACATGTTTTTGAAAGGGATTAAGCAGTGAAATGATGAATGGAACTGTTTCCAAAGCATGCACATAAAGTGATATCATCTAGCTATGGCTGATTTCTGCTCCATTGCTTCAACAGGAAAATAGCTATACTGCTGAAATGATTCGGCTTAGGCTCTATTATTTGTGGTGGCGCTTGACAGTTATGGAGTTGGAATTCAATTTCTTTCATTTAAAGCAGGTGTGCCTTAAGAAAATCATTCTGCCACTTCTGTATAACGCATGGAGATTGTTGGCTTCTTGCCTGAAAGCATTTCAGTGCACTTATCCCATTTTCATACAGCAGAAGTTGTCCATGAATATCATCCTGATTTAAATACATGAGTGAATTTTCTTTATTCCAAAACAAGATAATAGATGATATGAAATGCTTTATTTTATGCTTACACATAGATTTAAGAACACATTTTGAAGGGCAGTTTTATAAAAATCTGTATTACAAAGCACATAAACATGTTGACATTAATTTATTATTCAGAGCTAGAAGAAAGGTGCTTTGTAATCTTGATGTATCTGTATTTGATATGACAGGTTAACCTTGATATTAGCATCATGTATCCAAATTTTACTTCCCCGTTTGACTCTAAAATACCTTACGTTAGTTTCTGATAGTGATGTATCCAGGTAGCCATTGTTTATTTGTGAATAGCACATGGCACATTTATTTTATATGAAAAGAGAGTGTACTTCTGTAAGTGCCTACTGAGATCTAGACAGGTTATGTTTAGTTAGAGTGAGGATTTGAATTTACATGGAAAAAATGTGTGTAATATCTGGAGGAGTGATACATGTTTACTGAGGTCAAATAAAAATTTATGTGCATGTCTGTGTCATATTACATATTTCCATATATCTATATACACATTTATACTAAAATATATATCTGGATTTTAGATGTGTATATATATCTATATTTTATGTGTAAATATATCTATATGCTAAGTCTAGAAAGAACCTTCAAAATCATCAAGTCCAACTGCTAACCCAGGACTGCCAAGTCCATCCACTAAAGCATGTCCTTAAGTGCCACATCTACAAGTATTTTGAATCCCTCTGGGGACGGTGGCTCCACCACTTCCCTGGGCAGCCTGTTCCAGTGTTCAACAACTCTTTCAGGTAAGAAATTTTTCCTAATATCCAATCTAAACCTCCCCAGGCACAACTTGAGGCCATTTCCTCTTGTCCTGTCACTTCTTATTTGGGAGAAGAGACCAACCCCCCTTGTTACAACCTCCTTTCAGGAAGTTGTAGAGAGCGATAACATCTCCTCTCCTCAGCCTCTTTTTCTCCAGGTTTAACAACCTCAGTTGCTGCAGTGTATCATGATGCTTCCGAATACAGTCTATGAACAAGTTTATGTGTTGAAGGTATTCAGTGATATGATGAGAAAGTCAGTTATTTTTCTTGCTTAAATAGCACTAACTACTCTTACATTCCTCTGTAATAAGCAAATAAATAGTCTGACTGACCATACACGTGTAGCTCAGTACTGCTTATATATTTCATTCCCTTTTTTATCTCATATTGCTTCCATTTATTTATCAAATAATATATGAATAGGCATGCCATCTTTTCCTAAAACTTCACAGATGACTAGCTTGTATATTCACAGTCACTGAGTACAACTCATGTAACTTGGGCACCATGATATGTGGTTTAATGTCTCTTAGTGTATAAATGAACAAAGTAATAGTGATGTTAAAGTCACTAGCTGCAGCAAAGGGTTGCCTAATATGAGAAATTGTTTATTAAAAACATCTTGTATTTTCAGGCTGAACTGAAATCAATAGTATGTTTAATGTCTGGAAAGTAGTCGATGGGTTCATTCATAGGGAATGAATGTCCTGTTGCTGTTTGATTTACTGGTAAATTCCAGTGCTAAAAATATCTGCTATAAGGTTTGCCTTTTGTTAATTATTATTTTCTGTAACAGGCTGCACTTCACAGTACCTTTATGCCTTAGAATAAATATTCAACAGGCAAGTTTAGTGCATTAATATTTAAACTGTTATTGGGAAAATACACCATCATGATAGCTTATAGTGTAATATTATGTACCATTTACATCTAAATAGATAAGGTTGTTTAGCTTAAATTAATTCTGTTGGCTTAATTAATGCTATTACCTTAATCCATTTAGAAAGGAAAAAAAAAAAAAAAGGCAAAACCAAACACCAAGGAAAGTGTTATGGTATCAGATAGGACAACAGATACAATACAAATTTCAGCTTTCTGAAAAACTTCCCATTGTACAAATGGTGCAGTGGTTGTCTTAGTCTCTTTTGGGACTCGTGCCGAAGTTTTAAACTGTGGTTCCACTGGAAAAGAGGTCTGTTTAACGTGTTTTGTTTGGGTCGCCCCTTCCAGCCCTGAACAAATGTGCTCTAATCACTGTTTTGAATGTGAAAGTCAGCAGGAGCGTTTGTCTTCATGTCTGCCATGAAACTTGGTAAATTATCTGGATCTCTCAAAGAGTCAATACAAATTAAAAATATACAAAAGGTTTCTAAGAGAGTGATTGCTATTCTAGCAAGTTCATTAGCCTTCTGAGGAATGCTGTTGGCAGGCTTTGTTTAGCAGAAGTCCAAAACAAAGTAAACCAAAAATGTCAAAAAATGAATTGCAGATCACTTGGCAATATAAATGTGAGAACTAAGATGTAGATGATGAATAATTTGGGAAAATGTATATTGTTCCTCCAGGAATCTTAACTGCACAAAGGGGAGCTATACTGAAGATCACAGCAGAGAAACGGGAATAACTTGTTTAAGCGAATATGCGCCATCCAGCTTGTCCAAATGCACTGGCACAACGAGACTCCAGACACTATTTAGTTTGTGGGAAAAAAAAGGAGTTCTGCAGTGACGCTTTTTTTTCCCAGCTCCCTGTATCTATCTCCTTAGCATTTTCAGTGTATAATTTATTTTCTTACTCTAATTTTGTGACACTAAGTTGAAGACCAGAAATGAAGTTTAAAGGAGGAAATCAGTCTCCTAAACTCGCTAGGTGGCAATTACCTTGCATCTCCTTCCTTGGGAAATGGACGTTGGCATGACTCAGCTGTGGGTGCAGTCACCTAGAGCATCCCTTGTCAACTGCTGCAGAGAGGAGGGAAGAGGCTGCTCCTCTTCAAGTTAATTCAGGTTTTTTTGGCAAATTTTACATGCCATTGCTACTGTGTTGTTCCCATTATCTGAAGTATCATAACAGAAACAGAACAAAGCAAGAGTTTTAACTCCCACAGGATAACATAGCGATAAATGTAATAGGAAGGAGAGAAGATTGCAGATGACACAGGCAAGGCTAATGTGCTCAATGCCTTTTCTTCAGTCTTCATGGAAAGGTTAAATGTGACAAAAGGTTTAACATGATCAGAACTAACAAGGGAGAGTAGGGAAGGAACTGAGTATTTAGATTCAGAAAAGTCAGATTTAAGGCCTGTTTACAAGGTCAAATGACTAGGCAATAAACTGGGATTTGAATTTATGGTGTTCTATCTACTGTGCATTAACTCCCCATATGGAAGGTCTTCGTAAATAAAAGGGTCTTTACATGAAGCAGCTTTTCTAGGTTGACAGGGCCTCTTAGAGTTTACCCCAGCATATTTAAAGATGCGGTTTTTAAACCAGCATTGATTTGCTTTGAGAACTCCTGAAGGATATAAATAGTCCTAATAAACATAGTACATATATTTAAGTGAGGGGGAAAAAAAAAAAAAAAAGGAAAAGCAAAGAAATGTCAGCCAACAATTCAAACAAAGTTGCTACCTGGAAAGATACTAAACCAAATTATTAAATAATCAATTTACAAGCTCCTCAAACTTAATAAGAGAAGTAGCCACTCTACCCACCAAGAGCAGATATGTTTTTCACATTAGGGAGACTTCTGATAGGTCTCAGACAATCGTGCCGGTAAAAGTATGATTCAGATGAAATAAGTAAGGAGCAAGGCCCATTTAAGAAAGTATTATCAATGATTAATTTCATCAATATTCTGTAAACCCTGATTTTTCTACTAATCGCTACTTTAATGAATGTCTTAGACAATGAAACGTCACATTTTTGAACAATGTCACACTTGGAGGCCATGCAAGCAGGCTTAGAATTAAAATTTTTTTTGATAAATACGTGAAATAGCTTGAAATCCACAAGAAAAAATTAAATAGAGACAGTAAAGATGGTGCTTACAGAGGAAAAGTCAACTGCACAAATGCCAAATGGGAAATAAGTGATAAGGTATCAGCACTGTAGAGAAGACTGAGCAGGTTGCAGTGCTGTCACAGAAAAAATGGAAATCTCTTGCTGTAAATGTATTGGAGGTTGGGGAGCCACACAAGAAGGCAGTTGCTGGGCGCTAGCCTTTGCTGGAGCTCAGTTACAACATGTTGGGATGGATATAGAGAAACCAGAGGGAGTTTAGACAAAAGCAACAGGGAACAGAGTTTGAAACTTGGTTAGTTTAGCTTACGAAAATGGGAGAAATTCAGGCAGCAGAGACTCTGTTTTCAAACATGTAAATGTTGTTACTGTGGTAACTTCTCTATGCCCACTAAGGTTACCCCAAGAGGTATCAGTTTTACTTGGAACAGATTGGGTTTATGTTCAGTGTCGGGAAAAACAAAACTGTGCTCTAATAATATAGTTAAATACTTCAACAATTACTTAAATAAACTGTGAGATTTCCATTACTGACAGTTTGGAGAAGTTGATTAAATCCTGTTCAGACTGTTCACTTATACCTGATCCAGTCTAATTAACTCTTGGGAGGCCTGTCATCCCAACTTTTCTACAGTAATATGGGTATGAATTCTTATGTTTACAATTTACTATAATCTATGCTCTTAAATGAGCTTTGTATTTTAATATCTCAAATAACTTTGGGTTTTTTTTGGATGGGTAGCTTATTTGCTTTCATATAATACATGCCATGTAATTTAAACTATACACCATTAAATCCATAATTTTTATTACTAACTTTAATTCTAGCTCTCAGTAAGGCTCATGGATTGAAGGAAACCTGTTAATTCTGTTTTATTCAAAACATTTCCTTGTTCACATCAAAGCAATGCATGTTCGTATCAGTGCAGCCAATCAGTATTTCTGTGGAATGAGCCATGAAACTGAAGAGTGCTTCAAACAGTCTTAAAAAATGTGAAATGAATCATTGCTAGAGAGATCCATGTGTTTACGTGTATCATTGATGGTTGACATCTTGGACATACATAATACGCAAAGTCTTTTTCTACTTTCCTTTTCTTTCAGGACTGATTTACTGTATAATAGTTTATCCATGTGAAAAAGGAAGCCTGTTTTTTTGAGTTAATATTTTCTGTAAGTTCAACAAAGATACACTTCCTTTATGAAATGACAACTATCATAATTCACAGTTTCACAACTAGAATAATGCTCTAAAGCAATCCTGGTAATCTTGGGCTGCTTTATCAAAAAAGGCAGCTCTTGACCCATCGAGGGATAGTTTCCTGGATATAAATACCTGCAGATAGTAACTCCAGTTTATCTTGGTATATTACTGCTTCCATTTGTACTTCTGTTAATTATTTGAGAAAATGTGCACCATATTTTTGTAGGCTACAGCCAACCTGTGTAATAGATTTTTTATATTTAGAAAATAACAGCACTTACTCATTTTATCTACATCAGCTGCATTTCAGTATTGATGTAGGAGCTGTGCTTTAGTATGAGAATGTACTTGTTAAGAAAATCCATACAGAACTTTAGTTGTGATATTAAAATCTAATTATCATTAACAGAATAAAGTGACTATCTGAATAGATTTTCATGCTTTCTCTTAATGCATTATGTAATTGAAATGAAAATATGTTGATTTTTGCCCCTAGCCTTTCAAAACAGATAAATGATAGGGCAACCTGCCTTTTCAAAAGCTGCAGATTGGGTCAGTCAGGTTGTCTGAGTGGGACAGTGTTTGAGTTTGAGTTTGGAAAATGACTGTGGCTTAAAAATGTGGTCCTCAGCAATAGCATAGAAGAGAATTGTTTAGATTGGAAAAGATCTTTAAGATCATAGAGTGCAACCGTTAATCCAGTACTGCCAAATCCAGCACTAAACTATGTCCTTAAGTGCCACATCTACAAGTCTTTTAAATCCCTTTGGGGATGGTGACTTCACCACATCCCTGGGCAGCTATTCCAATGCTTGACGACTCTTTCAGGGAAGAAGTTTTTCCTAATATCCAATCTAAACCTCCCCAGGCACAACTTGAGGCCATTTCCTCTTGTCCTATTGCTTCTTACTTGGGAGAAGAGACCAACCCCCCTTGTTACAACCTCCTTTCAGGTAGTTGCAGAGAGCGATAAGGTCCCCCCTGAGCCTTCTCCGAACTAAACAACCCCAGTTCCCTCAGCTGTTCCTCATAAGACTTATACTCTTCACCAGATTTCACGCTCCAGTACCTCTGTCTTTCTTGTAGTGAGGGGCCCAGAACTGAACACAGTATTCGAGGTGCAGCCTCACCAGTGCCAAGTACAGTGGAACGATCACTGCCCTAGTCTTGCTGGCTATGCTATTTCTCATACAGGCCAGGATGCCATTGGTCTTCTTGGCCACCTGGGCACACTCCTGGTTCATATTCAGCTGGCAGTTGACCAACACCCCCAGGTCTCTTTCTGCAAGGCAGCTTTCCATCCACTTTGAGGGTAAGGACAGTATTTGCCCAACTCAATGATTCACAAATTCATGCAAACAAAAAAAAAAAAAGATTTGCATGAACTAGACTTCAGTTTGCTCAGGTCAATGCCCGGAAGCAATCAACCATTATTTCTTCATAAGGGAACAGCTATCACAGAAAGAAGATACAGAGCAGGACAAGTGTCACCTCTTTTGGCTGTCATTTACCTAGGAAGGGCACAGAAAATTTAGCCCTATCAGCTCTGTCTGAGCACATGCAGGAGCACTTATTTGGTAATGGAGTAGGAAGTGTTAACAGGTGCTGAGAGAGATCATCTTGGAAAAGAGCATCTAACAAAGTTCCTTAGGCAAGTGAGGTGGATCATTCTCTGACCATGAGACTTGTTTTAGTGTTTTGCCACTTTTGGATAGGTCTGTAGTGACATTTAATGTAGAGTTTGAGGTCAAGCTCAGCAAGAAGTGGGTTGTTTGTGGAAACTGGTGTGGAGAAAGAATGAACAGGAGTAATTGCTGCTTGCAGACCTCCTGGGTGCAAGGCCTGCGATTTCATATTGCAAACAAGGGGCAAAGTTAGGAAGGCAGGGATGTGAAAAGCAAGTGGAGGGGTGTTTGCTGGGGAGGAGGAGGTTGCCCTTGCAATTCAGAATATCTTCCAGGCTTGGTCCGGACTGCAGTTAGCTATTTTTCTCCAGGGTTTGCTGTGCAGATGGCTAGTGGGTTTGGACAGGAGCACCGTACCAAGGATGACCCTAACTACCAGAGTAGACATGGCATTTGTGGGTTTTGTATTTGAAGCATTAAACTGTTCATTAAGGGAAAATTTTGTGTAGAACTTGGATACAGGGTTAATTTGGCAACTGAACAGTCATTATCTTCCTTTAAGCTATTTTATATCCCTATTTATACCTTTCATAATGTTAACAGGACTTTAATCCATTTTCCTGTAAATTATTTCAGTTACATTTGATATTTTTTGTCCTTACCATAAGAATCAGTGGTTTTGGACCTTACCTTCTTTTCAAATGCTGAACCAGTATAGCCACTTCTGCAATGCGTAAGACATTAGGTCTTATGCATCTGCTTCCAAATAGACATTTTTGCTCACAAAGTGCTAGAAATGAAAGATAAAGTTGTTTAGAGATACACTTATTCTAAGTCTCATAATTAGAAAGAGAATATTTAGATGCTTTTGAAAACATATTTATTTTCGAAAGCAAATATATTTGACAGAATATATTATGATTCTATAGTTTCATATGATGGAGAAAAGGACAAAAAATAAAAAAAAAATAAAACATTGAAGCATTAAAAATGGTTTTCCATAGGCATTTTTATGCCTATGTGTCTGTTATGTTTACAATTGCCTTTATTTTATCCTTTTCTCCACAGTGATGGGGAAAGAGAAGACTGTGCTAAAATAATCACCTCAGTTCAGTCGGAAATGAATCAGTGCAAGGCCTAATTTTGAAAGCAAGGATATGTTCTGGGAATTGAGGTTTGGTCAGATTTATGCCAAATTTTATTTTCGTTTCAATTGAAATAAAGTAACAGCTGTTAAAAGGTCTGTTCTTGACTTGATATGAAGAGATATGTTAAATATATACTCCCAAAGGTGATGCTATTACAAATAAATAAAAGGGAGAATTTGGTGCACTGCACGCTTTGCACCTCTGGAAACTAGGGCATTAGAACATGTAATATCATGGCCCCACAGAATCAGTAATGATTTCCCAAGGAAAAATAATTAGAAACCCTCTTTCATCCTGAGTACCCATGTACTTATAGAGGCACATGCATTTGAAGATATTCTGTTATTAAAAGAATCAGTGGGGGGTTTTTTAAGACAGAAAAAAAGATAATAAATTAGTCAAATTTCAGCCAGTTTTTCATCCTCATTAGCTATTTATATTGTTATGACATTGTTTTGGCATAGGGAAAAGAGAACAGCCAATTCATAGGGCACCAATTCAGGAAGAACACACATGTATTTTAATTAGATCTCATGAGTTAAACATAAATATTGCCAGAATATTGTATCCTAATTACAGGCAGTCAAACTAAATGTCTTCAAAACTGGTCAGATGTGACTCAACAAGTGGCTTTTATATTTTCTTGTGTGGCAGAGGCATATAGGAAGCTGCAAACCATGTCCCATTTAAGACAGATCTGAAAACAAAGTAGACGCATATCTTACGATCAAATACCATCTCCTTTATCATGGAGCAAAGTGTTCCATCCAAAAGTTCCACAGAGTTTAAACCCTGTAAGGTTTGAGTTTTTTTCCCAGAAAATCAACAATTTCAGGGGCTGAAGGAGCAAATTCCAGAATTTCAGTTTGTTAGAGTTAGGTTCTGATTTTGACACAGATTTAAGTTCATGCAAATTCTTTGTGTTATGATCCATGTCTCAGGAATAGACCAGGCTAGTGAAATTTCACTAGAAAACGCATGGTGGGATCCTATGCTATCCAAATGTGATTCTCAGTTATAGTAGTGTTATAGTGACCTTGAAAGGCCAGGGACAAGATGTTTAACAATACCTGGAATGTGTATTGGTTTTGTTCTACCATGTGTTATCATGGCTGCTAACATTCAGTGAGGAGGTTGAGATTTTGGCAGAGTAGGGAATATTAAAATCTAAATATGTATACTGAACTTCAGCCCTGACAGCTGCGGGACAGAGGAGCGAAGAACCAGACTTACTGCCACTCTATACATCTAAAAAAGAGAGGCTGTAAACAGCTTGGCAAACAGCTGCTCTTTTGAGTACAGGCAAGTTGTGAGGGTTCATGTTGTGTCAAAACTACTGACCTATATTGTGTCCAGAACAAGAACATGGCCAGACCTGGACATGCTGGTGACCTCCGGATGCTCCTTTTTAAAAAGCCAGCTGTGTCAAGTTGTTGCCTGCTGTAGGACTCCAGTGACCTGGAGCCAGCAACTTGCCTCCTAGTAGATGAGCTAGTTGAAAAGTTAAAAGTGCTGTTTTGTTGACACAATATTTTAAAAGCAAATTTGGTCTTGTTAGGTGTCTGTTGTAAAGCACTCCTTAAGACCTAAAATGGGCAGCTGCAAACGTTCAAGTTTCTTCTTCTTCTGAGATCAGGAGTCCCACGTTTGAATCCTGGGTGTGGATGGGGCAGAGGACGAATGAAATCATTCTCAAGCTAGAACGGCATGCCTAACATTTGCCGACTGCTACTTCAGCTGCTCCATGAACTTGGAAAGAACTCAGGTTTATAACTGGAAAAATCTTAGAGTTTCATTCACTGGAACAGAAATAGTGCATTGTCAGCAGAAGGGGCTCCTTGTGCCAGTTTGCCAGTTTTGTTCCACTATTTAGTGAGATAGAAGAGAGAGAACTGTCCATGATGTTACTGTTACAGAGAACTGTGTATGACATTGATATTATTCATTTGATATAAACTTGGGGTGGGGAAAAATGGAAGTTAATTCTCCTTTCATCTTGGTAGTGGATAAAATAAGGATAAAATAAGGAAAGGCAAAGAGAGATGGATTCTTCTGGAGACCCCTATAGCAGCTGGGGAAATTCTGGTATGCGTGGGCAGAAGAACAGACATTGGATATGGCTTTTTTCTGTCTGTTTGATTGCCAGTTGATGCAAACTAAGGGAAAAAAAGGGAAAATATTTCCTCCTATTTTATCCTTTTCTACCTGCCTGTCTCTCCCTCTCCATCCATTGCTTCTTGCTTTGGTGCTCAGAAAAACAAGAGCTCAGTTAGGAGAAAAGTTAAAAACATTTTGGAAGAAAATTTGAATTGAAATCAGAGAGGATAATAACATAGCTGAAGTTCAAATGAATATTTCCTAAATGTATTTACAAGGGATACTAAGCCACTAAACACTAAAATGATAGAGGCTGTGTATGCTTCATCCTGTACAGATTCAGCAAAGTAATTTAATAAGCTGAGCTTATGTTAAAATTATAATCAATAAATGCCCATTACAGAAAGAGATTTATCCCTGGGTATTTAAAGAACAGAGCTGTAATTTGCATGCAAACTACATTCTTTGTTAACACTTTTCTTTTTTTAAGGTCTGAAAGGGTTACATAGGAAAGCTAGAAGAAAGCGTGTCTGAGATGTTGTTCAAGGCAGAGAAAGAGAATGAGGAAGAATGTTGAGGAAATTATAAGGCTTTAAGCTTGACACTTATAACATGCAAATAAAGAGAAGATATTCTGAAGGGCAGTGAGGAGCCAGTGTGAGTTCAAAAATATTAGAACAGAAGATAGCAGCATGAATTTTAATGATGAAGATCCTTCACAAATATAACCTTCTTATACTTAATAATTAATTATTAGAATTATACCTTGATCCTGCATTCAGGGCCTTAAACAACAGACTTATATGCCTGGCTAGAAGCCTTCTGGCTTTACTGGATTATGTTTTGGCTTTATCTGTCAGGATAATCAGACTGTACTGTCAGGTCTTCACTCCTTTGGTCTAATGTTTCTTTCATAGCTCAAGAAAAAGAGCAATGTGAGTTAACACTGCAGGAGGTAAGGGAAAGCCACAGGCATGAAGCTTTAGACTGGATATCTAGTATGAAATGATTGCATCTCCAAAACATAGCAGACCTGTTCCAAATTAGATATAAGCTCCTTAACGTGTGGTGACTACTTTTGACAACACAGTCTGGTCTTACTCTCTGAGACATTTTCAAAATATGTTAGATATAAAATTATTCTGACTTAGACATTGCCAATCTTCATTGCAGCAGAACTGAAAATCTGTTTTAAGTTACTGTCAATGGAGGTGTCTGCTGGAAGATTGAAGCATTTTGGACTATCACTTGTGATAGAGGTTGGTGCCCTTTTTTCCTGGTGAAAGTTGGCAGAAAAATCAGAGGCATTGGTATTTGCACTTTCAAGTATTTAAATTAATTGTTAGGGGCCTAAAAGTAGAGAATGTCATGTTCTGCTTTTTCTGGTTTTATAGAAGACCAAAGAGAGAAGATTTAGAAAAGATTTTATTGTGGCAGCTATATCTGCTGCTGCCTCCGAACATCTTCCTGAACTGTCCACGTAGGCTTAGGCCTTTGTGAGTTAGAAACTGCACTGATGAAGGTGATCTGTGGCTTCTTATTAAAGATAAATCAAAAGTAGATATCCAAGGTAAATTTTCAGTATTTGTCCATTTTCTCTTTTATTGGCTTAATTGACTACTCTGGCTAGCTGTCTCAGTACAGAGGACTGAAACAATTTTTTCCACCTGAGAAATGTCCAGAAAATGGTAGTGGACATCTCTGTAGATCCTTTGCTTTAGTCACCCGACTGGATGTGTGTTAGGAAGTTAATGAGGAAAAAATGAGATTGAATGGGTAGATAAAACCTGTATCTGCTTTTCCATTGCTGCCATCCCAATAAGGGCAGCTGCATGAATTCACAGGCTGAAAACAAAGAATGAAACTGGGTTATCAACCTCCTCCTACCCTTGAAAAAGCCCCAGAGAAACAATCCAGCCCTAATTGCTTCTGGATAGTGGAGAAGGTACAGTGATTGCCAAGAAAAGTTATCATCTGGATTGTTCCTTGTGGAGTGAGACGGAATTTTTGCATTATGAAATCAGAAAAGTTTAGATGAATAATGCGAAAAATATGAGAATTAATAGATAATATAAGCACATTCATATATAGTATATAATATGTAATATTTTAATATATGTAATAGAATAAATTAATATAGAATATCAATATTTGTAGATAATGAATAATATGTTTCTTATAATGTGATTGTTTCACCGTTGAGTTTAACAGCTAAAGTCTATAGTTAAAGTGGTGCAAATCAAGGCCATCTTCAGCCTTGTTGATACAACAGTGATGCACAGAATTTGGGCATACACATCCAAGCAAGAAGAGAGTGCTGAGCACAGGGAAACCTCGGGAGCTTAAATTTCACAAAGCAGTTTTGCGCAGAGGAGTAGTGTCATGAAACAAACGCCTGCTTGCCAAAAACACACTTTTTCTGGAAAAGTGTATGGATTTGGTCCACTATTTGTGTGCTGCTGGGAGATGGTAAAGAGGACAAAGTAATATGAGACCAACAGAAATATGTAACCAGAGGTTGTTTACGGTCCCCTTTGCTGCTGCTAGCAGCCTGCTCGTCAGGGCCAGAGCTGAGGCAAAGGTAAGCACTTTTTCAGACAAGGGAGGCCCTCAGAAGGCTCTTTGTGTTTAGACAGACAAATACTTTTTTTTTCTTTTCCACTAAGTTCTGGATTTGGGTGAATAACCTCCCATCAAAACACAAAACCAGACTTGCTTTCAGGGATTACACTTCTGTGCGAAACTTTATACCTAACATCTGTGAGGATGAAGATGTTTCTTGTTCCCCTGCTCTCTCCCTGCCTCACTGAAATACCCTGGAGCAACATTATAAGACCTCGCCATCTGCTCTGTGACAATAGTCCTCTCTCTTTCTATCTGAAAAACCAGTAATTCCAACCAGTTGGTGATTATTTGGGTTTGCTGTGGGACCTAGGAATTTCAGCCAGAGCTTTTTATGCAAAAAGCTGATTTAACTTCCCATTACAGTGAAAACATGGGAAGAAGTAGCAAAAATAGGGTAACTAGTAAGTGAACAGGTTTGAAGCAAAGTTTCAAACGTTAGATAGATGTATAAAAAATTGCCTAGGCTTGTGTGACTGCATAGGATAGCAGAAATTGTTAATGATAGTAAGCCTTGCCTTTTACAGGAACAGGCATGATTTGTTTATTTATTTAATAAACTGAGTCAGGAATATATCATCAACTAATAAATAACTTTAAACATTGCCATGTTTGAACTAGGAGACAGCTGGCTCAAAGAAACAATTACACGGCCACTGGGATTTAACTGACAAAAGATCTCCATAAGTAATTATGCTCTGTGAGTGTGAGAGGAAAGAAAGATTGCCCTTTGAAGGGGATAATGCCTTGATATTTTTCTCATGCCCGTTTACTGTAAAGCTAATAACATACACAAACTGAAACGACCTTGTGTGTAACAGGCAGTAATGGGTCTCTCCCTATTCCAGGCCTTCCAGTCCCTCCGCTTGCAAATACTTCCAGACATATTGGTGGTCCGTCTAAGCACGTAGTGATTACAGCGTCAGGCTCCTAGGTTATAAAATGCATAGAATTTCTTTCTATGTTTAATGAGACAGAAAGGGCTACTCCATTTCCTTCTGTCCTCAACCCCTCTTTTTTACCTTATATTTAAAATTATTTTATTTAAAGACTACTAATTTTGTCTGGCAGTTTGAGCTCAGCATCCACATAAAGAAAAGATGAGTCGGGTCTCTGTCCATACTGATGTTGAATACAGAAATGTCTTTGAAAGTAATAGTTTTACTGGCAGCATAAGACAGTTATGACAAATAGTAGGCAGAATTTGGGTGCTAATCATGTTATGATGGACTTTCACGTGTAATGGAATTATAGTATCATTTAGGTTGGAAAAGACCTTTAAGATCTAACTTATTTTCATGCCTGTATTAGTGAAAAACAAGATTCACATAACCAAGTTACTTCTTTGTAAGGATGTTGCCCAGAGAAGCTGTGGCTACCCTATCCCTGGCAGTGTTCAAGGCCAGGTTGGATGGGGCTTTGAGCAACCTGGTCTAGTGGAAGGTGTCCCTGCCCATGGCAGGAGGTTGGAACTGGATGAGCTTTAAGGTCGCTTCCAACCCAAACCCAAATTCTATGATTCTATGATTCTATGATGATTGAGTCCAACCACAAACCTAACTCAAGATACACATAGTAAAAATTATAATGCATAAAGATCTCTAGTGCAACGTGTGGCTACGAAACTGTAGTAATTAAAACAGCACTTACGGGTTTGGCACAGTATTCCTACCCATCCTCCAGAGCACTCGCAGATGTTTGGACCTATACATTCTCCACCGTTCAGACACTTCTGGAGGCAAACAGCTGAACAGATTGACATGAAACGAGAGAAGATGTACATGTGATATCTGGATATTCAAGATTCTGTCTGAAAGGTGACCTGCTAGCTTTTATTCCATATGGCTAACTTCTTTAGGAGTGTATGCTTTCTCTTCATCAGATAATCACTGTTCAGGATTCTTTGATATTTGCTTCTTAAGAAATTTATCTTTGATGACTGCCTACTGGGAGTTTTGCTATTTCTAATGCTCAGCTCACCATCAACTAAGAATACTTCCCATATAATATATTCATATGTGTTATATGCAAATCATGTGTTCCATGTTATAAATAAATAGATTCTCATAGTAAAGTTTGATATGTTTAATGCATATATTATTTCTTCAGATATGCTGAAGGAGCAAATGCATGTTTTGGTGTGTATGTGTGAGAGACACCTCTTTCCTTCAGCATTTTTGAATAAATTATTAATATTTAAATTTCAAAACTGGTTCTGAAATAATATTTACGATCAGGACTCTAAGGGTAAAAAGCCAATATTTTAATCTGGTTTACATACAGTATGTCATCTTGATTATAAATTTATTCAGTTTATCTGTCAACATCATGGTAATAAATAGCCATGTAAGGAAAAATATTCCTTGGAAGTATTTTAGGGCGAGAGTGTTTTTTTAATTACATTTTTATGTAACTGTAGTCAGATCTGGTAGAGTCACAGAGTAAGAACACATAATTCTCCAAATTATGCACAAAAATGTATCTGGTGACTTTGAGAGTGTATCAGTTTGGCAAGCTTTATTGCAGGCTTTAAATAGTTCTGTATTTTGAAATACATGGCAGTTCTCAGTAAAATATAACAAAATATGTGAAGCAAGCATAAAATCAATGCTTCAAGTTTGATACTGTAAAAATGAATTTCCGTAACAAGATGTATAACAGACAGCTGCATGAAGCAGAACCAGGCTTCACCTACACAGCTTTTTTTTTCCTTTGCAAACATCAAATGTTTATAGCATTTTATATTACCTGTACTTAAAACTGTTTTTCTTCAAACTGCTGAAGTAACAAAACAGATTCTATTCACTACACTGTTTTTTAATATTAAAAGAAGATTACAATTTTTGTTGACTGGCCTAAGTAATAATAATCTGTTTCATGGGCAGTAGAGGTGCTTGTGTTTATTATAGTACTTTCCCCTCCAACCAGATGGGCAGTCGCAGACATTTGGGTGTACACATTTCCCCCTGTTCATGCATGTGGGATCACAGACACCTGCAGATACATACCAAAGGAAGAACATGGTAGCTGGGAAATGAGGGAAGACTTTACTAGAGACTTACTCGCTTCCCTTCAGAAGGTTGAATTGCTTGTAATTAAAAAATGGAAAAGTAATTTGGATTTAAGAATCTGAAACAGAGAGGCTTGATAGCTCCCATAAATCCTTCTGGAAAATGCTGCATCTTGTGTGGAACCTCTTTTGGGGAAGCTCCAGTAAGAGCTGCCTCACCAGAAAAAAGAGAGAGGCATTAATTACAATGATTCTCAGAAAAACAAGTAAAAAATTTTCTATGGTAGCTGTGGACAGATCGAATACTTGTTAGAGTTTTTGCTTCCTGATTGGAAATGTGTTCTCAGGTGTTCATTTGGATAAGAAAAGACTTGAAGAGGATAAATTGGTTTCACACAATTTTGGGAATGTTTTTGCATTCAACCAAGCATTAAGACTGAATAGATCTATTCCTCCATTACCTTTTTGCACCATTATTTGTTAAAGTACTTACCTCTTTATTTTTTCATACAAATAAGATGTGAAAGCCAAGTTGTTCTTTTGACCACAGAAAACTAAATGAATTTTTTTTTTTTTTTTGTTAGATTTCATTAGAAATCTAACAAATTAGAATTTTTGTGTCTCATATTAAGGCCTGTATTTATCAATATTGTTGCTTTACAACACCTGACAGTAAATTCTCACTGTTACGGCAAGTCAAACATCTGCACTCTCAACCTGCTTTGATGGAGGTAGATGCCACAGACAAATACCCAAAGTCCTCATCTCCTGTTTCTCCTTGCCTGTTATGAGAAGTGTAGGAGGACCCATCAGAAACAGTATAGTTTAGAAACATGGCAGTGCTGGTATGATGGGAGTGGAAATGATTTGCCTTTTATGTGGAAGAAAGCATTTGATAATGAAGAAGGCATGTGATAACATGGGTGGAAGACAATAAAGCCATGTTACATAGCAAGTGGTTGGACTGGCTTACAAGAGTCAAACCAGGAGGCATCTGACAGTACAGGTTTAAGAACACGTTTGTGTTGAATGGCTTCTGCCATGTTTAAAGCTTTATAGGCACACTGGGATTTTCTAGTGACTCATTACCAACACTGGTAATTGGCATGAGTCCTCCCTGCTTGCAGAGCTGGGTGGCTGCTTAACAACCAGCTGTTCCTCAGCAGGGAGTAGGCTACTTGCTTCTGCAGGCACTGAGGGGGCTGACGACTAAAATGTAACATTACAGTGCCTTTATGAGCCTGAAGGTTGTGATGTCTTTTGGCAGTTAACATCAGCAGTTAAGAGCAGAACTTGAATACTAATGCTACAGTAATTCTGGTTTTCAAGTCATCACTACATACAAGACTGAAACTACCACAGCCCCCCCTCAGACCTTTACTGTAGAAGGTGTAATTATGCAGAGAGCCTCAAAACAGGAATGATTACTAAAAAATAGCATGCAAAAATACACCACCTGTGTTTGATGGGAGAATAGCTTGTTTCTCAAGTATGATCAGGCATTTTTAGATAGGTACAGATTCCCTAATTATTCCTCTGATGTATTGAAATATTGCTTTTGTGGAGCTTTGTGTCCTGGGTTCGGTGTAGATGCTGCACAGGCAGCTTTTAGCACTATGTTGCTGCTCTTGGTTGGCTGCTACGTTTGCATTTTGTTCTGTGCCAAGCCTCCTGGATCCCTCAGCACAGTGACCTGCCCTCAGGCAGGTCAGACTTACCCCTGCTTATAAGGACTGCTTGGATCTAAGCCCTGAAACTGTCATCCTCTTTTTCCTTCATTCTCCACCTCTCCTGATCCATGCTGTGATCTTGGCCTCTGCTTACTAAGGCTAACAGGGATCTACAGTTCTTGCTGAATTATCAAAAAGTGCTGCAGCCACTAGTTAAAACCTAGATGAGTTCAAAGTATCACAGCAACATAACTGAAATAATTTAATCTTTTATTTTCCCTCTTCCTTTTTCTCTCCCTTTCGATCTCGTGCCTCCAATAATGGACTTCCGACCTACAGTCTTGTGATGTGTTTGATTCCCTGTTTGAATTATAAAACAACTCAGATATTCAGAATTTAGAAAAGATGACCCCAAAGCATAGAATTTGTTTATAGATTTCAAATGACCCCAGTGCTAACCTTCTGTCCCCAAATCAGTTGAAAATCTAGAGATTTGATTTTGAGATCATATGAAACTTGGACAATGCCTTCCCCCTGCTCCTTAAAACATAAAGCCAAAAAAAAGTTGCCAAGAAAAAGCTACCAAGAAAAAAGTAACTAGAAGCACAGAAGCAGTTGTTCAAATGGGGGTTTCTCCTTTTTGGCTTTTTCTTTTTTTTATTTATTTTTTTTTTTTTTTTTTTTTTTTGGTCCATTACATTTTTGGTGAATTTTAAACCTTGTACAAACAATTACGTTTGAAGATACTCCTCATTGTTTTGTACTGGTAGATTTTTTAAATTGTAGAACAGCAGACTCTTCCTTCAATTACAGGGAATCAAACTAGTCTGCTTTTTCATTAACTTTTAGTTTTCAGTTTCTGTATAACTGAACTTGTACCAGCTCAATTTGTATTGTAATTCAGCAAAACTTTAAGCAGCAGGTGAAGTCCAGTCTTGGTCTGAGTAAAACATCAGTTCAAACTGACTTTCAACTTGGGATCTATTTCTCTCTTTGTTCAGCTGCCTTACAAATAAACAAGTAATTGAAAATATAGCATGAACTTCCTTTACATTGTTTATTGGTCATGGCATCTCTCACTTTGGTGATAAATCCAAAGGAGTTCAATTCAGAATGAACAAACGGAAGTACTAAACCTGTTCTGAACTGGAGGGGCACTTCCACCTGCCTGCACTCCAGGGCAGATACTTTCTCTTCCTGCTGGGGAATTCAAGGGCACCTTCATGTAACTGAATGCAATGTTCTCTCTCCCCTTTTTCTCTCTGGCATCTCCACCTTCTTCTCCCTTTCTTTAACTTTCTTAAATACAATTCCATCTCAATACCCATCAGGCAGACTTCAATGTTTGTTAATGGTAACTAGTTCAGATCAGTTCTAGTCCCACTCCTTGGCCTCTGTGGAGGAGCTCCAATTTCAAAATAGCAAACAAAAAAGTTACTGCCTCTCACAGGAAAACTAAATAAATCATCTGACACTAGGAGAGCAAATCGAATTATTGTAATCCTCCCAGGCACTGGCACGACTCTGAAAAGACTCACATTTCTTTTTAACCCCTACCCTTAAAATAGGCCTGGCATTTTGACCCAGAGACAGCAGTGGTCTGATGGGTTTTCCACCTGTCTTGGGCACTAGACCTAATGACAGGGATATAAACACATTTGTGTCATCTCTTTGTTATATTTTGGTAGGGTGTACCACTGGGGGTGGGGAGAGTCCTGTACTATCAACACATCTTGGGTGCAAGCTTTCTAGCAGTCAGTCTCACTGAAGCCTTAATCCTATTCCCCTTGCTGTCAGTGTGACATCTCCATGCTCGTCAGTAAGAACCGAAGCATAGAATTTCATATGCAATAGAGTTACTCGATTCTATAATGTGCCACAATTCTATAAGGCTACCTCTTAAAACTAGAAAAGACTTCCATGATCTTATGTTTTCCAAAACTGGTAAGTTAGATAAGGTGAGCCTATATTGAAGGTGATAATGCAGGTTAAAGAAAAAAGCATGATTATGTGTTGTATTTCAGGAGAGGAGTGATTTTGATAAGGTAACAAGTAGCTGCAGGTGTTAAGATAAAACATAGGTGTTGCACAGAACATCATGCAAAATATACACAATTCTTCTGTGCACTGAAAGGCATTCACAAGTTGCAAAATTTTCTGGTCTATGTAGCAGCTATTTCGCTTTGATGGTTTTAATGCATTTTGACATTACAGCCACTTAGAATTTCCTGTGACCCTTTCCATAGTTTATCTTCTCTAGGCTGACTTGACCCAGTGAAGTGCTTCTTGCAACTCTCTTTATCAGCCTCTATGGAGCTCTATAGTTCAAGTATTGAGCCTTAACATCCTTAAGGTAGTCAGAATTCCTGCTTTGTCAGACAAAGGGAAGACTTTTCCTGCAAAATAAATATTTCCAGAGATTACTAGAATTCTAAGAAAAAAAGAAAAAACAAACCAACAAGCAACTGACACCTTAAATGTGGTGTGTAGAGTCAAGTAGGCCCTCCTGGTGTAGGAGGACCACATCCAGAGATGGACACCTACAATTTTGGTGTCTTCCTTTGCCTACCTTTACCATTGATTTACAGTAACAGTTCCCCTAAAAAATACACAGTGTTAGGGAAAATATCTCTGCTATGCAAAGCTAAAAGGGACTGGGAGCAAAGTTAGGCACTGGGCATGGTTTGCCGGGCTGCACAAACTTGAAGGAACTGAGAGTAATCTCTTGTTCTAACAAACAGTGACAGTATTAGCAAGCAGTATCCGCTGATCAGTTTACAGTGATTAAAAGAAGCCAGACAGTTCTTTCAGACTCCCACTGCTGCTGTGAATTAGCAAACAAATACTTTTCAAGTTGAACCTAAGCCACTTTTTGATGCAAGTACCTTATTACACCTTTTCTCACTTGAAGTAGGTAACAATAAGTAGTGAAAAACTTGTAATTTTCTTGAAATGAGGCAGTCTACAGCACCACCCTCATAAATTCAAAACAGAGAGAATATGAAATCTGGGTCCTAAAATCCTGGCAGAAAGGGATCCTTTGCAGTTTTTCAGGAATACGCCTTGCTGCAGCATGTGACCTTTCCTTACCAGACTACACAGACCTACCTCTTTCTGAATCAAAAATTACCTGTCATCACGTACCCTGAGCCATGCTGCTGCTGAGGAGACAGTGCATCACACTGCACTGCTGATTAGAAGATGTAGTTTTCAAGACTTTTTTTTTTTTTTTTTAATGTATGTGTTCTGTAGAAGCTTGAGAAAATTGCCTTGCTTCTGGATGCCTTCTGCCTTTGGATGGAAGAGAGAAAATAGCCTCAAGCAGTAACATCTGTGTGGGCCAGCTAAGGTAATGCATCAGGCAATAGCTTACTGACAAAGAACACAGAAATGTGGCCAAAAGAACACCTACTGTAGATACATACTTCAGTGTATCCTTTAAGTCACCATCCCTGTGCTGTCAGTTATATGTGATTCACAGACACTGCTTTTATTTTTGGCTGTTGTTGGTTTTGGACTGACTTCTTTGGGGGTCTAGTGCATATTTGAACTTGCTCTCGCTATTGGTCTTTAGAGGAGCTAGAACAGTTGCAGTTTGGGCTTTTTATTTCTTCATATTGTTTTAGTGTTCATTTTCTCCTTTCTGCTTAGTGGTTATCTTGATTTGGTATGACATTCTCAAAACCAGAAAGCTGTAGCTGGGGAGATACGACACAGTAAGGACACAGAGCATTGGAGAGATTTAAAAATAACACTGACTGGTCTTATCAAGAAAATATAGATGACAGAACTCAAGCTGAGAACAAAAATGAAACCAATAGATGTGAAAGCAGTGGGTTTTGTGTTAAAACTGGCCCTTCTAGTTGTTTTCAAATGTTTATAGGTCATATACATCACCTATTGATAAAACACAAAAACTAGGTAGAAGGTCTGTGCCAGGAATGGCACAATCATGAGACCGCAGCCTTAAAATGTAGGGATGTTGCTGATCTTTTTCATAGGACAAGAACTGGAAGGTCAGGTCTGCAGTTTCACAAAATAGCATGGTTCAATTGATTGTCTGGAAAGAAGGTTCCCCGTCTCTCTGGATGCATTATGCATCCCAGCGGCACTGCTTGAATGAAACATTATCCTGACTGCAGTAAAGAAACAATTGGTTGGATGCTTCTAGGCTCCAAACAAAGATTTCATCTTGCTGAACGATGTTTAATTCTTAGAAAAAATTAATCACAAAATGGGTGTGTTCTGGCCAAAAGGAGTGTTTCCAACAAACGTCACCATTGTTTGGATTCTACTGCCCTGACACTAGAAGAAACTAGTCGACATAAAAAATGTCATTCTCCCCTTTAGAGGGTATAGCTGATGCTCAACAGATCATTAGTGAGATGGATGTACCAATATATCTGCTGCTGTGAAGGTCCCAAATGCACACAGCTCTGAAAAACATGGTATAGATTCGGGACACTAGCAATTTCTAGTCCCCTTTTTTCTACTTCCAAGGGCAGGAAGGAACTAGTTCTGCCCGTGTTGCATTTTAGGCATGTGTATTTTTCCGGAGCTTGATTTTTTCTATAATTCCTCATCTATGTTGATTGGATTTGTAAATAAAGAAATCACTTTCTCGCCAAGCTCTATGAGAGTAACATCGAATGTGTGATCCACTGAATGTCAGTAATTATAGCCACAGATTAAATTTTGAGAAGGAATACTTGTAATACATGTAATAAAACTGTTTGCAGTTTTTGTGCAAGGTTCTTCTAAAATTTGGATCCTTATCCATAACAAGCTACCAATCATTTTGAGGTTTTCTCATCCCTATTTCTCACTTCACGTGTGTCTCTGACAGAGATGCAAAGCACTTCTTCAATAAATTACCTTTCTGAATAGTAAAAATAATCTGGTAGAAACCTCTGAGGGATGCAGTGCAGGAGAACCAATTACTACAAGACACAGAGGGAGCTGTAAATGTAATTGTGATGGGCGTGGTGACAGTTTGCATTTATAATATATTCATTTTACCACACGGCTCTAGCAATATGGTTAGTTTGCGTGACCTAGCACACATTTCAGAAGAAAAAATGGTCTGAAAAATTGTACACCATATAGATAGCAGTGCAATGCCAGTGCTTTGTTTAATTCTGTCTAGTCTTCATTCTGATGCGTACTGTCATATACCTATGGGGCCTTTTAGAGATATTAAAGGAGGACATATATCTAATTTAGGTATTAGTTCAGGAAAAATGGGAAAACTAATTAATACTGTATGGCAAAAATACTGAGCTGCTAGACTAAACTCTGAGTGTCGGCGTGTAATGTACTGCATTCCTGTTTGCTGTCATGTCACTCTCATCAGATGATAACATCTTCTACCAGTTAAAGAGGATCTTGATCTCTCCATCTGCACCTCAAAAAGATTTCCTGGTAGTGTGTGGTACGCAAGACTCTTAAGCTTCAGAAAGCTGTGGAAGCCAGTGAGGGATTGTCACTCCAGTGCAAATAGGGGACTCTCCACTCTCCTTGGGCTGAAATGTTTGCATCTTTCAGAATGAAAGCCACTATAAACAAAATAAGCATGCGCAGGTGTGCACATATATATATATTCTTCTAGGAATTGTCAGAGTTTGATATCATTAACAAAACCTTTTTCTCATTTACTGATTGGTTTTGCTCTGATTGCAACTCTATTAATTTGAAAGAGACTATAGCTGTACTTTATTCTCATCTTTGCAACTGCTAGCATATAATTAATGTTGGGAATTGTAAAGTATACTCCCAGCACGGCTTGTATTCCTGTCTTGTTAGGGTCTTGGATTTGGTAACATTTTCTCTTCATTGAAGAATGCTTTGTGTTTTATTAGGTCAGTGAACCATTGCGGCAAGTGTATAAATTGTTCTGTTTAGCTGGTTTCTTGTCATGCCTGAGTAAGAAAAGAAAGAGCATTCTTATATATGTTTTCCTCTGTTGATTGTTTTTGCAGTTTCTGTGCTTCTAGTGTGACCTGCCATTTAGGCACATTTTCATTGCACTGCATGGGTTATGACGTTGCCTGTGCTTGACGCAATTTGGTTTATTTTCATCTGTACAAAAGAAAAGGGAGATTCAGGCAGCATAACCAAAGAGAGCTGCAGTGGTATGGGAGAGACAGTCTCAAACCAAGGAGATCAGCCACAGGCCACTTTGGTCTGGCTGATAACCCAGCCAAAAGTGGGATCCTAGTCAGGGTGTTCAGAAGAGAACTGCTGTCTGCACTGGCACTGCACTAATCTGTTAGTCATCCTGTTATTATCTGTGTTAGAAGATAAGCTAAGGCTTACTTGGGAATCATGCTGGAGAGGATTGTCTTGCCAATATCTTTTTGTGGATAAGCAGGCAATGTCAATCACAAGAACTGTCCGTCCTCTGGGCTTTCGAGTAGTAGATGCTATGCGCCTTTTAATAGGTATACCCTTTAAGGGGTGGTTTAAGCATTTTAATTAAAAATAGACACCCCCCCAAAAAAATATTGTTTCTTAAATCAATTAGTTGAAAAAAGCACTTATCCTCACACAGAATCCCACTGCAAAGAGAAGACTCCCTGCTCTATGGCTTTGTCTGTGTTTACATATAACATCAGATCTTACAGATTTCTTTAGTGCCTTTAATATACGTGTAAAGAAATACTGGTTCAAAACCTAGATTTTCAACTACAGTAAAATTCTTGCTGTAGTCTGTGAATGTTTTGCTTGGGGAATGAATAAAAATTTAATAAGGCTTTTGGGCTTATTTAGGATATATATTCAGTTCTTACCCAGGTGTATTCTTGTTCTCTTCCTGCAAAATAAATTTAGACAACTGCATGTGCTCAAAACCTGTATTAAAATGAATGCATGAGCTACATATATATGAAGAAAACATAGCTTTTAAGAAAGGCCAACTAATGGTTTTGTCACACATCCTCCCTAAAAGCAAGCAAACAAGCACTGCTCTGAAAGAAGACCACAAACCGGTTTGTAACTTGAGCCACTGTCTTAATGTTTGTCTCTCTCCCTTTCTCTGGTATGTCAGCTCTCCCAGTTCCCCCCAGGGCAAAATGCATGGATCATCTGTTCAGCTGAATGGGAAAGACAGTAGTAGCCCTGATTTTTTTCCCCTTCATCTTCTGTTGTATTTCCTGCCCAAGGAAGGAAGAGGACATCTAATATGAACCTGTTGTGTTACATGGGATGGACCATTGTTTCCATTTCCTGTGTCTCCAGACTGTGCACCAGCTACTCAGCCTGACAGTCGTTCTACTTCTGTTGCAAAACTGATGCTTTTAGCACTGAGTTACAGGTCTCACTGCAATGAGCAGCTGTTTATTTTTCTGAACACCCACTGTCCAAGGATATCTGCCATCCAGAAATCTTGGACAAATAGTTGTTACCTTTAAGCACATCCTTGACGTACGAAAAGCAAGTCTACCACAAATGATTTCTCCATCCATTTAGATGGATTGTTCCCTGCTCAGTTGTGTGAGAGGGTATGCTGGACTCTGGTTTGCAACCTGGCTTATTTTAGATAGCCTAAGTCAATCTGTCTACTCAGTAAAGATTTTCCAGAGAATGTATCACCTGTTGTCAAGATGACAACTTCATAGAAGTGTGATTTGTTGAGTAGTAAAACTTCCTGCTTATGCAGCTGGTGAGGCAGTAATCTACAGAAACGTTACATGGGAAGGCTGGAATATGGAAAATCAGTGACTTTCACAATATGACATTGCTTAGCAAAAAGTTGCCTTTGAAGCCCGGTGTTCACATTTGCAAGTAGTTTGCTCCTAGCTTTCATGCAAGTAAAGTTCTCATGGTACTGGGAAGGAAAAAGAAAGGGGGAGGGAAGAGCAAGTGGAGTTGGAAGAATGAGCGCGAGTTATGTTGTGCACTGTGTGTTGGCTATAAATCCTGCCTGCAGGAATTACTGAAATGGAGAAATAGTTATCTACTAACTTTGAGATCCAATCTGCAAAGTCCCGATGTCAGTGTGATGATTTATGTGACACAAAGTCGGCAGGATTCAGCCTGACACAGTAAAATAGGTACATGCAGAAAGATGGTCTCTGTTTTCAAAGCGTAAGTAATCTCCAGCTAGCTGGCTGTGAAACAAGTGGCAAGAAGGTATGCTGCCGGAAGAGGGGGTGAGGGCTGGTTGGAAGTCTGCTTGGTATTCTGGAGAAGGGAGGAGGAGGATGTTCTCCTGTGACCTTTGCTTGCTGATGAGCTCCAGAGGGAGCTGTGGCTTGCCGTTTTGCTCAGAGATAAACTCAATAGAAGCAGATAGCAGCAGAGAAGGGATAAACAAGTTTCAAAGTGGACCCATGAATCTCTCCTTTTCTCTCCTTCTCTTTTTTCTAACGCTTCAGAAGAAAGCTGAGCTTTTATTAGCTTTGAATTTGTAAGAGTTTTTTGTTATTAGTGTAAATACATGTAATATATGAATGAAACCTAATCTGTTTCCAATTTTTGTAAGGTGATAGTAGAAATCAGTGTGAACACTGCTTTAAAGCCTCGTAAACAGGAGTGATATCCCAGGATTGTTACAGCTGTGCATTATTTTCAAAAGGGAATTTAAAACCATGTTCAAATAGCTTTTCTTTAGTATTAATGCCAAGCATGTTTGTTTGATGCAAAGTTGATCCAGAAATAGATTTTATTTTGAGGTACTGCCAGCACTTGCCTCTTTCTGCTCAACAAGACTGGTTATACTGAAAACAATGCATAGCAAGTGAGGATACGAGGTTGTACAATTGCTGAGGCATAACCATACATTTCACTGTCAGCTCTGACACCCGCTCATCCTGGGTGTGGGTGTCTGGTTTGCATTATCACCAGGCAGTTATTTATCAGTAAACACACCAGGCAAAGTCTTATATTTTGTCTGGCAGCCAATCAGACCTTGTTGATTTACACGTTTTTTGAGACGATGTTTATTTACGTACAAAACAAACACAAACTTTCAGGCTGAATGCCTTTCTTTGTACTCTAAGGAAGCAAAGAAGAGTAAGCCCCAGTGGTAAAGATGTGGTGCTGCCACTCTGTCCTGCATAGTTTTGGCTCTAGAGTATTAAAAATGCCAGACTGTACAGGAATGGAAATGAATGTCCTAAGGCATGTTGCTATATATTTAAAATAAACGAGTAGCACATTTGGGTTCGGTTTAGAACCCAATAACATGTCTTTGATTGACTGCCATGGCTTATAGTTTTACTTATCTCCTTCAATTGAGAATCTGAAGCTGACAAAAAGAAACAGAAGCTTTTGCTTCTCTGTCCATGCAGGTGAGATTTCAAGAAGGAAGAGATATGTCTAAAAGAAGTGAAAACAATGCCAAAATATCCAAGGGATAAATGACCTAAAAACTTATTTGATTTACTGTTATTTTTGCCTCTATACACTGTTCCTACCTAAAAAAACTTCATAAAGTTAGTATCATGACAAATATGCAGCTTATTTAGTGTCTGTGAATTCTTTATTCTTATGTAACTTATAAGCATTAATTACTGGAGAAACAGATACCCACAACTATTACTATTCTTACTTTGTTGACTCATCACAAGGACAAATGTCTGTCCCTCTTAAACCCCTGATATATCTGAGTTGCAAGACACTTGGGTTCATGCATTAGGAACAACTCTAATGTGCAAATTATCTCCAGGATCGGCATCCAAGTGCTTCTGGCTTCCCTGACTTAATGTAGCTCCATCAAAGGGGTCATCCACAAGTGTGTTATGGTATCATGAGCCTGAAAACTAGCACCCCTATGATAATCAGGGCTGTGCATGGCAGGGAATTTCCCCCTTGCTCTAACTCCGTGTTAGAGCATGTTGAAGCTGAAATCTAAGCACTTATTGAGGCAATTCCTATCATTATGAGTAGGTATCAGAGATGTGTGAAAAAACTGTGTCCTGCTGTATATAAACAAAGAGAAAATGGAATATTGTCAATCCCAAGCATTCACTGCACCTTAAGAAAGGTAATATTTTTGTTCAGATCACTGTTTCTGAAAAGACTACTTCTCAGTTGTTATGGTTCGTGGGAAATTTCCCAGACCTACAAACGTTTTTCTAAACTAAGGATCAAGAATGTGAGTGCTCTGCGTGTAATACATGGCTGAGAAACTTCCTCAGACTTGTCTTCCTTAATCTTAAGTTTACTCACTCTATCTTGATAGGTTTTATTAGGCAGGTAATAAATCCACCCGAAATTTCTAAGATTAGAGACTCAGAATAAGTACATAGTAAAGCTGATTTGCTGTCGAGAGGTTTTAGAAACTGTACTAGAAGTGTTAAAGGACTTAAGGACACTGCAAATTCATATTCATAGAGCAAAGAACAATTAAAATTTTTGTAAAACCCCTCACAAGGAATTGTTTTTCTCAGAACTTTCACATTCTGAGAAATGGCTAAGAATTTTGGCTAAGCCAGCTGTACATTTCACAGCGTGGGGTAACCTGGCAGCAACAGGTTAGACAACACCAAGCTATGATTCAGGCCACAGGTTTACCTCTGACAGTTCCTCTGAAAATGTGGCACATTTTCCTGGTGATCTGCAAATGGGAGCTGTTACAATATTAAACTTCCAGTAAATTTTGTATCTAATAACAGTTTTGCTATTGTCATAAATTTCTTTTCCTTACTTAAGAACTCAGGGCACAGCTTGGGGGTCTTCAAAGCTCATGGGGTCTTCAAAGGCAAATGGAAAAGATGCTCAAATCCAGAGAAAACCCTCTCTGTAAAGTAGAAATCTACTGATTATTTTTCTGATTCTTTCTTGCCATACCCCTTGCAGGAAGGTTAGCAGAAACACTGCACAGATTATCTCCCAGCTGGGTTTCTGACCACTCAGGCACACAGCTCATGGGGCTGGTCTCACCTCTACAGATTCAGTGGCTCAAGCAGCTACAAGATTATAAAAATTAATGTGATAAATATATAAGGACATCTATATATTCTGCTAGCGACACTGCAAATGAGACAGAATGAGCTACATGATATGTTAGCTCTTTTTGGAATGTCAAATGGATACTGTGGTACTTTTATACCTTTTATTTAAGAAAAAGGGGTTGAGTAGTGGAACTTCTTCATGCTAGGAATTTATTCTCCACTTTTTAATTTGTCTGTGTGTGAATGATTTAGGAATGTGTGTCTGTGTATGTACTTCTAGCCTTTAAGTGTTTGCCATGTACATTGGCTGATCTACCAATTAGGTCAATGCCTGATCAGAAATGGTGTAAAATCATGCCTAAAAAAAATTATTAAATGCCTTTCGCATTTTAACTCTGAGAGGTACTGGTCTGTGAGCAGCCTCCAGCTGATGGGAGAACTAGTTTTCTCCATTTTGTTTGTGGGGGAAGGTTTGTGCGGGTCAGCCGAGACTTACTGCTGCTGTCTGCCCTACAGTCTTTTGCTCCAGAGGAGTGAAGACTTCCGGATCCTCTGGCAGACAAGAGGGAGGCTGTTTCAAATGGCAACAATGATAAGAGATAGAGCTCTAACAGCAATTGCTTGTTATGAAAAGTTTGTGAATAACAGACTTCTTTCTGTGGATCATAATACACATAATAATATGTGCTGTTGATTTTAAGCAAGAAAACAGAAACATTACTCAACATTTTTTACCTATTAACAGTCGGTGGCTGGTAAGAGTAGGCAAATAGTAGTTGCTTTTACTTAATCATGTTTCTCTTCATTCATCACAAACACAGGTCCTTTAAGTTTTTATAACACGAGGACAGACTATATAGTAGTTATTGAAGTAGAATGGAGGCTGAGACTGTACAGAACAAAAATATTTTCATCATATCAGAAAGCTTTTTTGCAAAGATTATACCAAGATGGGCAACAAAATCTCATGAACATTTTGAAAATGGAAAGAAAGATACTATGTATTGGTAGCAGTTAGAGAATTTAGGCGAGTGCTTTGCTGCCATCATGATCACCTCTTTTTCCTTTGATCTGTCTGGAGATGTGGTAGTATGTTTAAAGCTGGAAACAGCATTTTTCTAATGTTCTCTAACCTCAAAAACAAGATGCCAAACATAAGGGGTTTTTTTCTTCTTTCTTCCCTCCAGCTTGTTCCTGCCAGAACAAACTATTCAATTGTGTACTTTGCAGCCAGGCAGAACTGTGCGTCGTGATTCTCCCTGTTGAAGGAGGGGAGAGCTGTAGTATGGGGATTGAGAGGGCTTTTGTTGCTGGAAGGGATTTTTTACTAGCTTTTTTTCTCTGTGTGTGAGAGACATAAAGTGTTCTGGAAACATACATATTCTTCCTGCCAAGGATAGTTGTTTTCACAGCTCCCTTTTTGCCAATTTCAAACTGGTTAAGAAATAATAAAATAAAATTAAAAAAAAAAAAAAAAAGTTTTCACATACATATCCTAAACTCCCTGGGTGACAGATATTGTCGAGTGATAGAGTCTGTAAAATTGCCAAAATAACCTTTCCACAGAAGAATAGAAGAATTGAATATGAATACCGATGCTAAGGTGAAGAGAGAGTTTTCAGTGACATGAACAAAGGCAAGGCTGAAGCATTATTAACCAACTGTCTTAATTAAGCTAGAAGTATGATCTAATATTTTTAAGGATTTCAGTTAGCAGCTCTGCCTTTGGCTTTATTTTTTTTCCAAAAAAATCTCTAATGCAAAATAATTAATTCATTTCCAAACACAAGTGTTACCCATTCTGAATGCATGAAATACTTAGAGAGGATTCTAGTAAATGTTCTACTCCCAACATTGACTTGACTTAATGCTATTCTAATTAACAAGTTGGTTTTAGATATAACGTAGTGCTCTATGTGGTCTGATAGAAATATAGGAGATCGTGATATAAATCCAGACTAAATATTCTGTTGAACATGTATGAAAAGGAGAAAAACTGTTTATGAGTCAGAGAACATTGGAAAGCAAAGGGAAGTTTGTAACTTTTCTGACATCTTCTTCCAGTGTAGCCCTTGGTACAGGAGCATACATTGGTTTGTACACAGTGACCACCGTCCTTACAAGGAGGAATGCAAACAGCTAGGGAAAGGAAAGCAAAAGTTTTGTGCACCAAAATCACACAGGGGTTCAATATTGCTTAAATACAGGCTCCTTATATACGTGTCTATGTTGGGAGACCAGTCTGCAGAGGCTTTTTCGTTCTGTTGGGTAGAGAAGGTGTCTTTCCAAAGGGTGATTCAGGTAGATGCCTAGCTGGAGATCCTGATTCTCTCTTGTTTGTGGAAAGAATGTAGGACATGACTCCTAACAGCCAAGGGTCTCTTTTAGTTACCTGCAGTTAAGTGGTCATAATATTCCTGAGAATCTCTTAGGTTTTTAACTCTTTAGGTAAGGGCCTTCATCAAGGGCTTCTGACCTTGAAATATAGATTGGTGTTTCATACCTGCTAGCTTGGCTTTAGTGTTATTTCTTCCCCCTTTCTAATGAAGCAGAAGGAAGGGGCTTTTTTTTTAGTTCAGCATCCAGCTACTATCTCCCCATATCACTTCCATATCCCACAAATATGGATTTTTATTTTCACGTTTTAGTTCTGTCTAAATCATGACACTTAATGATAAAAATTCCAAATCACCTAGATGCTGAAAATCACCTTCCATGTTAAACCTCAAGAGGAAGATCATAAAATTACAGTCTGTATCATTTTCACTCTCCTTCACCCCCCACATCACAAAAACAAAGAGCTTCCAGCAGGCTCCTTTTGCAATTAGATTTTTGTATGTGAATCATTCACTTGCAAAAATATGCATTGGGATTGTATTCATCTAGGAACTCCAGGGAAACAAAAGAGTGAGAGAAAGAGAAATGAACTTTTAATATTGAAATAGTTCAGGTTTGGTAATAAAAGTGTATTTATACTCCCAGATTCAGGAGGGGCTATTAGAGCTACTCTCAAAAAATTGAAAAACAGTGGTATAATCACAGGGATCTTCCAGCTATTTGAGCCCTAAACATAAATTTGCCTCTCTTCTCTATTCTGCCTGAGCAAATGAGTAGTTAAAGTATGCATTATTTTGACTTCTGCAGTACAAAGAGAGCAAGAAGCCCTATCTTGTTAGCTTCAGCTTAAAACTCTCCCCGTTAGGACAGAGATTCAAAATCAGGTCCTGCTCTATGTCAGGCAGAGCAATATTTGATCAGGTCATTGAGCAGGGATCTGAAGAAGTCCTATACAAGTCTCCCATCCGCTACAGTCAAGTGTGGTCATGTAGATGATACATTTGAAGATAAATTATCATCTGGTTCTGAACACAGTATAGTACACACTATGGAGTATGCAAAATGAATAAAGTAGAGCCATGTTTTAACATTTAATTGAACAGTTGTTAATAAGTGATATCACTGACTTCGGATAGTTTTAGAATAATTAGTTATCATTAATGCCATCATAAATAAGTGCTTACTCCTTCAAAATACCATTAAGAACATCAGAATGTGAATTTACGACAGACTACAGCATCAAAGGAACACAAAGGGAGTTCCGACAAGGAAAGTCTCTGGATGTATTCATGTGGGAGCAGGAAATGATATAAGCTTCTGTTTATATTTTAAGCCTGGATCCTTTATCAAGATGATAAATAGAACTTTCTTACCTCTCTGGCACTGTGGCCCATAGAAGCCGTAAGGACATGTACACATATTTGGCCATACACAGATTCCTCCATTCAGGCATACAGGATTGCACACAGCTGTATGTGAATACAAGATAATTTTATGAATCTCTTAGAATTTTGAATTTTTTAAAGTAGGCACACTTTTGCTTCTGCACATGTCATTAGAATAAACATTTGTAGTAATATTGTGATAAATTTCACACAATCCTTGCTGGTCAGTTGTACTGCGGCATTTATTCATTGTCAACACAGTGGGAACATTTCAGTGGTGTTTTAGCATAGCTTTGGGGATGAAAAATAGCATAACTTAATAGTTTATTTCTGATGTCTTACTTTGATTTGCACACTTCATTTGCTTACTGTCGTGGTTTGAGCCCAGCCGGTAACTCAGAACCACACAGCCGCTCGCTCACTCCCCCCCCCCCCCCTTCTTCCTCCCCCCGCTCCCGGAGGGATGGGGAGGAGAATGGGAAGAATGTAACTCCCACGGGTTGAGATAAGAGCAGTCCCGCAACTAAGGTATAACACAAAACCACTACTGCTACCACCAATGATAATAACGATTAGTGAAATAACAAGGGGAGAGGATACAATTGCTCACCACCCGCCGACCAATACCCAGCCCGACCCGAGCAGTGATCTGGGCCTTCCGGGTAACTCCCCCCGGTTTATATACTGGGCATGACGTGCTGTGGTATGGAATACCCCTTTGGCTAGTTTGGGTCAGGTGTCCTGTCTCTGCTTCCTCCCGGCTTCCCCTCCTCCCTGGCAAAGCATGAGACTGAGAAAGTCCTTGGTTGGAATAAACATTACTTAGCAACAACTAGAAACATCAGTGTTATCAGCGTTGTTCCCAGGCTGAAAGTTAAAAAACACAGCACTGCACCAGCTACTAAGCAGGAGAAAAATGACTGCTATAGCTGAACCCAGGACAGTATCCACCCCTTATTCCATACCATTCACGTCATGCTCAGATCCCACATCTCTCAGCACACCATCACCCCTGTCCCATATATACACATATATATACACCCACACCCACACACAGAGAAAGATATCATTCCCTAGTCCATGGACCAATCCCTGTAAAATTGCTGAACTCATCCAGTCCATGATGTCAGGCTCCATCTCTTGTAATAGTCTTTCAGGGCAGGAGGGACGGTACGTAGTGTTGGGTTGTTGCCTGCTGATGATACCGCCAAACTCATCTGGTCACTGCTGAGCTCGTCTGGTTTTCTCAAAATTCATTCTTTGTTGAGGTGATGATCGGAGGGAAGTCAGGGTCAATGGCTGGCGACCTGAAGATATCTAGCTGGTGGGCTATAAAAGTGTTATAGAGCAGGCAAAACCCACACCTCCAGGAGGAGACTGCGAACCTATAGCTGAACCCAGGACACTTCCACTCTAGTATCCTCACCAAACATGATCCCAAGGTAGTAAAATGTAGTCACATTGCATACAGCCTGGATAAGGTGGAGAAGAGCTATTAACCATTTGCTGCTTTGTCTGAATTCGGCAGAGCATCATGGCATTTCTGTGAAGTTGAATAGGTATGCCCCGCAAAGACTCTGTTTGTTCTGCCTCATTGAAATGCCAGTTCCCCAACATACTGGCTCATGCATCACCAGCAAAGCCACTGGCTGAGCTCCCTTTGCCTCTTTATTTATCTATTATTGCTGGAGAAGATACAGCAGGCATTAGGAAGTAAAAGCTCTTGCATATTTCTATGCAGCAAGTACCTGACTGTTGAAATAAAGAAGTATTAGAATTGCAGATTAGTTTAGTTGGGAAGTCAGTGTGTGAAGAATAAAGAATCTGATAAAGTTTTCATTTTAAAGCAGAATGACACTTTAAAACAGTCTTTTTCCTTCTATTCCCTTTGTCTTTCAGTATCTGACAGAATAGCCCATTAAAAAAATTAAATACATTTAAGATTAAAGAAATTAAGGGTCACTAAAATGTTTCATATGAACTAAAAGAGAAATAAAATGTCAATTTGGAAAGAAAAAAAGTGAAATCGTAGTCTAGATGAGAGGCTTTTCTGACTAAGCAGCAATCACTTATGAATTCAAAATGGACTTCATGCATTGCTAATGGTGAATTTGGATTAGTTGCCTCATTGTCCTAGCTAGTTCACAGATGTCCACACTCTGCCAGTGTTCATATTTCCATTGGTAAGGTCTCCCAAGTTCCCTTTTTTTTTTTTTTTTGTTACTATATATGTTCATCCAGAGACTCCTATCTTAACATTGAGGCAGAAAACCTCAACAGTATCCACAAAATATTCTGTGTAGTGCACACAAAACAGTGCCAGAGAGGTGAGCCTGACAGTCTTTCACCTAAGGTACTGGCAGGCAAACAAATCCTGCTGCTGTTATTCTGGGTTGGAAATTACTGCTTTACTGCTTCTGCTGCTGTTGCTTGTCCTCCTCTTGGAATAATTCTGTTTAAAACTATCCCAAAATGAATTTGCAAAACTCAAGGAGAGTAATGTAATCTCCGGCAGGAAAAAGAGAAGATGGTGGGAACCAGAATAGCTAGTGGCAATCCCAGTCATTTATCATGGATTTTAGGTTAATTTATGTGTCCTCAATAGGTCTGTCATTTCAACACTTACAGGAAGAGCAATCTCTCGGAGATGAAGGTTAAAATGACATCTCTTACCTTCCAGGAAAGGTAATGTAGGCTGAAGGTGTCTTAGTCATTTAATATTCACTATGGCAGAGGCAGAGTGCCTCTGTAGCCTTGAGGTTTGGCACTGATTAAGGTATTCCTCATTCTTGCTCCTTTTAGTATTTCACTATTTTGCTTGCCTTGTCCCAGATGAGTGCTGTAGTTACTGTGCCTTTGGAGGAAAAATATGTACTCCAGTGTTTAGCACTTAGACCCTGTGAGGAAGGTTTGAGCAGTATCTATTCAAAATAGGGTTCAAAAATATGAGTCCTGGCTAGAAATAGGTGCCTAGATCCAATCGTTATCTTGACATTTTGTACTGACACGTGAAGGTGGCTTTTTTCTGAGCGCACACACTTCTGTGGATGTCTTTTGTAGGCACTCTGCACGTATGAGACACAGGCAGGAGGAGCAGTGTGAATTTTGGTGGCAGCAGAATGTTTGAGATAGGGGTGAATGGTTACGTTCTCCTTGCAAACTGGCTTTTGTTCTGTCTTGTACAGTCACAAACCATCTTCTAGAATGGCAAAAATGAATCCAAGAACTGGACCACAACAGTCACTGTAGTCAGTCTCAGTTTCTGATAGTTTACATTTTTAGGTTCACTTTTCTTCCTTTGACTATGCAGAGTTAGAACTGCATATACAGTTGCTAACTTGGCAGCAGAAGTCACATTTGCTTGCTTATATTCTTGTCCTATTTTAAACTGGTCTCCTGTTCTTATGTCTTAATTCTTTAAACAATTCCCAGTCTGACCACTGAATTGTGGGAATCACGTGGATTTCAGGGGGCAAAGTACATGAGAGACCAGTCATTTCTAATGACTTGCCTGTTTCACAAGAAGGGCTGCTCCATCCATTTCTGCATTTGCGCTCATCTAGTGACACACAGACCCCACCGTTGTGACAGTGTCTGTTATACACCACTGGAAAATACACAAAGGATCAAAATCTCTTATCAGTAACATCAATGCAGATCCTGAAGTTGTTCTATTACGGCAAATACCTAATGGTATTTGTCCAACCTGAGGGATGAATTTGTCCCTTTCCTTGGTTTTCTTTCCTTAATAGAAATCCTGCATCTAAAATTCTTTACTTCTTAAGTATTCCAGCTGCTCTGATTCAGAGATAAAATTATATTCCTGTCAAGGGCAACCTGATATTTAAATAAGCAGCGAGGACTGCAGTAATGAAACTACATATGTTTCAACATTCAGCTAATGTAGAAGGATCTGAAGGCTGTTTTTTTTCCCCAGATCTTCTATATATTAAGCCTCTCTTGTAACTTGTATTGCACAATAATGTGACTCCCAACAGGTATGGTTGTCTTTTTGTGTTCTCGAAATTAGTATTACTGCATTCACTCACACAGCCTTGAATTTCACAAATATTACTTTAAATAACATGGACATTTTTGCTTGTTTGTTTGTTTTTCCAGAAGCATTTTTTCTGTAGAAAATGTTGATATAGATGTGCATATTTTTACATAATCCAACTATGCTGCTGGTAAATATGCGCTCTGAAATAGTTTAGGTACTGTATTACTTCAATATATTATACTTTTATTTCCTTGCTGTATTCAATCATCATTTTAAGGGGAAGTATAGAAAAATAAAAAGGCTTTCTTTGTCTTCTAATTTTCTGCAAGTTTGAACATGTAATGAGGAGAAAAGCCTGAATGAGTTTATACCTACTTGTTTCACGTCGAGGACCGACAAATCCATAAGCACAAGACAAGTATTTTGAGATACACAAGTTCCTCGATTCTCACATGGTGGATCACACTGCACTGCAAGAATAAAGCAAAGAGAAAGAAGATACAGTTAAAATGTTACATTCTGTGTGGTTATGAGCACAGCACTTGTTATTACTTTTCCCATACCATTTTATTAATCCAACAAGTAATATGGCTACTGAGGAAAACACTGCAGGATAAAAGTAGGTATTATATTAGTAATACAGCGCTAATGAGCAGCTATATAATGTCTGCAAGGGAATGATTTTAACAGAATCATATTTCACTTCTGAGCATGCACATTTTTAAGTATGTATTTTTGAAGTCTAAGAATGGATCAAGTACAAATGTAGTCAGTAATAAAACCTTGATCATCCCTCTCTACAAATTTGCCATGTGGATGTTCAGTAAGCTTAACAGGTGTTAGAAGTCACTAAAGCAGAGATGAAGTGTTTATTCTGTATAGAAAAGAACTGTATGGGAATTTGTCAGCAAAATGACAAACATTTAAGCAATGATTTTAATGTTTAATAAGTAGAGTGAGGCCTGCAGACAAAGCAGCAAGTTAGATAATTTCTTGACATACTGCAATGTGCAACATCATTCTGTAGAAGAAAGAGGATGAGCAGGTGTACTGCATAAAGCCGGAAAATACTGCAACTCCTGAAACAGGCTATTTGCTGAAGACACTGGTTTGTTTTTCAAATGTTGATTGTTATGAGCCTAATGGCTTTATTGTACAGGGAGCCTGGGAGGTTTAGCCACTTAAACCTAACATCTAAGGTAGACACCGGACATCTGATGTCATGAACACTTCTTTTTGGAGCCCTTTAATAAGAAGTAGTTTTGTATGCCAAATGCAGGAGAGGAGAAGACCACTGGAGGTAGAATAAGGCCACTGACACTTGAAGAAGTGCTGTGTGCAGGAGCAGAGCAAGGCATGCGTGTCAGCTGGCTCTCATGCCTTTGTAAAAAAAAGCCACCCCACATAATAGAATGAAAAATGTCTTTCCTTGTTCTTGGAAAGTGAATACAGAGAAAAGTCTTGTACTTTGGCACACTTCACTGGCAGAGTTTTGTCTTCTATAATGGATATGAAGCTAAGCAAGGTTATTCCAAGGAAAACACAAAATGAAGCTAAGGAGATCTGAAACAAAGCATCTTCATTTTAAGCATTGTTACTGTGGAAAAAAAACCCCAACCCCAGTGTACCACATTTTGTTCTTAAAACTGGAAAATGGACTGTGTAATTGGAAAGCTAAATGAAGGACAAATACTTGTAGTATCACATAATTTAAATGAACTTTATGTGTTGAAGGCATCCTTGTGTTTATCACTAAGCCTTCAGGTAAAGCCATTGAATATGTACTTTGCCATCCAAGAAAGTAATGTAAGTCACCACACATTATCCAATTGCAGTTAAAAAGACAAGCTCCAAGAAGGTAATTGAAAATAAATCATTTTGACACAAATAGCATTAAAGAAATATATTTGGCATTAGATCTTCTCTTAAAATACTTCAGTATTTACATTTCCTATTACCATCCAGTTTTAACTGTGAAATTTTCAATGATGTTGCATTAAAATATCTTTAGGATTTGACATGCCTGAGAACAGCAAACTCACTAGATATAGTTTAGATCCATACTATACATGCTGAGAATGTCATTAAGCTAAATTTAGTTTTGATTTGATGGACGATGAGGTTTAGACATTTGCAGTTCAGCATAGGTTTAGCTGAAATTTGAAGTGTACATCTGTGAGAAAAAAGAATTAAAAAAATTGACATTGTCTGTACAACTAAGTAGGTTTGGTTTAGATCTGTTTAAGCAGTTAGGGTTAAACTTCCCTAAAGTTTTTCTATTTCAGCCACCGGTAGCAGCTGTTGGACCAGGTTAGAGACTCAGGCAGCCTGGGGTCTCATGCTATTAGGTCAAACAGTAGGTAGCAGTCCGTAATGAAATGGGAAGTGGAAGAAAGGGAAAGAAATTGATGCTGTTTTCAGTACATTTGTTATTCCTTTAAAATTGCAGTACTACATTTATAAGCCACCATTCACATTCAGGGGTTTGTCTTAGATCTCACTGAAGTCACTGACCGGTTCAGGGCTTTGAAAGGAGGATGCCAACCTGTCTGCTCACACACGTCCATGTGAACCATCTCCATTCTGCTGGGCTTGCATAAGCCCAGGGATTGTTTATAAAGAGATTTCTTTGCAATTAAAAATTAATGGTAGGTAACTTTGTTAATATTCTCTGCATGGAGACAGGGAAACACAAAACCTGGGGAAAATGTAACACTTTTTAAAGTATGTGAAATGTGATTGCCTTTCCTGTAGGATGATGGTTGCATAAAGCCTCCAGGTGCCTAAGTGCTATGCCAAGCCCAGTGACATTCAAACATATTATGCTTTATTTCAGTGTGTTTTGTATGTAGCACTTAAAGTGAATATGTCCATTTGAATAGAATACTTTCCATCTGGCCTTTACACATTTCAAGATGCATCTGAACTGTCAGAAATGAACATGGTATTTTGGATATTAAAACATTTAGCTCTTACGGTGACATTTAATAGTAAAGTGTTTATTCTATTACTGGTGAATAGCAAAAGATAAAAACTGAGCACTGGCTGCAATGTGAGAGCGAGAACAGTATTCACCTAAAGTATATTTCCCTCCATGATAGAAATATACTGTTTGCATCAAATTCCTTTCCAAAACTTCTATCTTTCATCTTCTGGAATAATTTTTTTTTTTTTTTTTCCCCATAAACATTTGCTAAATTGTACAAAGGTATTGCAGTGTTTTTATACTAAACGATTTTGGATGGTATAAAATAACAGTAAAGAGGAAAACATTGCTGCAAATGGTCAATCTTGCGGTCGAATATATGTATGTTTATGTTTATAATTTAAAATCTGGAGGTGAAAATGGAGAAGTCCATTATTGTTTTCTTTGAAAGGGCTTTTTGGGAAATATCCCAAAACAACTTTTTTCCATTAAAATGAGATCACGCACATTTTGTAAGTTTCTCTACAGTTTGTAAGTTTCTCTATGATAACTTTGGGAGTACTCAGCAATAGAGGATGCTATGTTGTTTCCTCCATTTTTGATAACCTAATCAGCAAATGTCTTCCACAACAGAGTTATTGCTTAGCATCTCCAACAGTGAGTAAACTCCCTGTGCCATCTGGCATGTGTGGTCATGGGTGTGAACCACTAAATCAAGGCTAAAAGAGATGTGAGGGCATAACCTCTGAAAACCAGTCAGGTCAGGACAGACTTCACTGGAAGTGGTGTAGTCTACCTTGTTTCATGCAATCATTGTATATTATTTATTTTCTCTCATAGATGTATTAATCTAATTTCCTAAATTAGAAGAAGTTTGAACATGTACAGTGTAAGGGAGGGGAAAAATGGAAAAGAAAGTTACCACAGTATTGGTTTTTGTAATATACACAGATAAAGGAAATAAAGCGTAGGGTTAAAGTATGTATTAGTGCAATTAAAATAACTCATATGCATATTTAAATAGTCCAGCAGTTTGGAGCCCACTTATGAAATAAATATCCAAAGGCTTATAGAATCACAGAACAGTTTGGGTTGGAAAGGACCTTAAAGATCATCTAGTTCTATCCCCTGCCCCCTGCCACAGGTAGGGACACCTTCCACTAGACCAGGTTGCTCAAAGCCCCGTCCAGCCTGGCCTTGAACACTGCCAGGGATGGTGCAGCCACAGCTTCTCTGGGCAACCTGTGCCAGTGTCTCACCACCATCACAGTGAAGAACTTCTTCCTAATATCTAATCTAAATCTACTCTCTCTCAGTTTAAAGCCACTACCCCTTGTCATGTCACTACATGTCCATGTAAAAAGTCCCTCTCCAGCTTTCTTGTCCATCCCTTTAGGTATTGGAAAGCTGCTTTAGGGCCTCCCCAGAGCCTTCTCTTCTCCAGGCTCAACAACCCCAACTCAGCCTGTCTTCACAGGAGAGGTGCTCCAGCTCTCTGACCATCTTCATGGGCTTCTCTGGACTTGTTCCAACAGGTCCACACCCTTCTTATGTTGCGGACCCCAGAACTGCACACAGTACTCCAAGTGGGGTCTGACGATAGCAGAGTAGAGGGGGAGAATCCCCTCCCTTGACCTGCTGGTCATACTCCTTTTGATGCAGCCCAGGATATGGTTGGCTTTCTGGCTGCAAGTGCACGTTGCTGGCTCCTGTTGAACTTGTCAGTCAACACCCTCACGTCCTTCTCCTCAGGGCTGCTCTCAATCCATCCTTTGCCCAGCCTTTATTTGTGCTTGGGATTGCCCCAACCCATGTGCACCAGCCTTGCACTTTGCCTTGCTGAACTTCATGTGGTTCACACAGGCCCACCTCTCCAGCCTGTCAAGGTGCCTCTGGATGGCATCTCCTCCCTACAGCAGGTCGACTGCCTCACACAGCTTGGTGTCATTGGCAAACTTGCTGAGGGCGCAGTCAATCCCACTGTCCATGTCACCGACAAAGATGTGGAACAGGGTCAGTCCCAATACCCCCTGAGGAACACCACTTGTCACTGGTCTCTACTTGGACATCGAGCTGTTGACTGCAACTCTTTAAGCATGACTGTCCAGGCAATTCTTTATCCACTGAGTTATCCATCCATTAAATCCATGCTTCTCCAGTTTAGAGACAATGTCTTGCAGGACAATGTCAAATGCTTTGCACAAGTCCAGGTAGATGACATCAGTTACTTTTCCCTTGTCCACCAATGCTGTAAACCCACTGTAGAAGGCCACCAGATTTGTCAGTGATGATTTTCCCTTAGTGAAGCCACTTTGTGATCAACCACCTCCTTATTTTCCATGTACTTTAGCGTAGTTTCCGGGAGGATCTGCTCCATGATCTTGCCAGGCATCACGGTGAGATTGGCTGGCCTGTAGTTAGTCCCTGGGTCCTGTTACAGTAAATAGAAAATAAACTAGATGATTAACTTCACTGAATAAATTTGGAATAGAAATGCAGACAACAGTTCTGATTAGGTTGTGCTAATGGATTTTGTTTTGTGAAATTTCAGCTGAGTGCTCATCTGCAGTCAAAAAAGCAAATAAAGTGTTAGGAATTGTTAAGAAATGAGCAGAGCACAAAATGCCAGACTTTATGATGGTCTGTATCCATACTGAGCTGCATCTTAAACATCATGTTCAGGTCTGATGCCCCATCTCAGGAAAGATATAGTAAAAGTGGAGAAGATGCTGAAAAAGGTGACAGAGATAAACAAAGGTATAGTAGAGCTTTTGTATGAAGAACAAGTGAATATATTAGGACTTTGGGAAAGACATGACTTGGAGGGATAGGATAGAAAATTACAAAATCAGGCATGGCCTGGAAAGGCTGAACAGGGTGCTTGGCTTTTTATAGCACATGATCCATGACTTGCTGAGGGACTGTTCTGAATAGTATCGCTATATCTTTCCCATATACTTTGAGACATCTGATGTTGATAGCTATTGGAGATAGTGAAAGGAATTTTGGTCTGACATAGTAGAGCTTTTGGGGAGTAAAATGTCAGAACAGATGACTGTCAGCTACCTGAATTTTTTTGCCTCGTTTCATCCAGGTGTTCATCCTGAGGTCATAATACTTTCCCACCTACTTCATCTTTCCTGTTATTTTGAAAATTATTAGGTTTGAACAGTGGTTTTGTTATGTCAAGGCAATGTGGTGTTTGTAACTCTTGAGCTGAAAGCATAACTACTACTGTTCTAGACTTCCCCTTTCCTTAGGAAATACTATGCAAATAAAATACTATAAAATATCCCAGAGTTTTGTTGACTTCACATTTTTAAGAAAATATTTCTAAAGTAGCATGACTTTATATTCCATAGGAATTCTGAGGAACTTTTATGACTACTAAAAATTAGAAAGATACTGGTCCTCAACTGTCACCTAATCCAAAATAATCTTAAATAATTGTCTTTATTCTACAGAACTTAGTCTTTAACTTTTTAATTGTACAGTTTTAGTAACCAGACACTCCCTATCAACTTGGGGTTAGAGATAGAAACAATGATGACCAGAAATTTGGCTTAAATTCTTACCCTTCTTTAGTCTTCAGATCAGGGTCTCTTAGAAACAAGCACAACGATGTCCAGAACAGATGTTTTTTTTAACTTCAACCCTAATATCAAATGGAAAGGACATGTTCCACCTTAGGGCACCCTAAGGAGCTCAAGAAGTAGAACAGCTGCTCTTGGACAGTGCCATATGCACAGACCCTGGTGAAAAACTGAGCCTGTGGAAAAGACAGCGTTTGTTTCCTTGTCCAGTAAATACAACATCTTTGAAAGTGAAGGTCTGTCTGTGTCCCTGTTGTAGAGTGTGTAACAGAGGCAGGACGGTGAGTAATTGCTTTAAGGTGACTAACAATACTAACTATTATTTCAGAGCATTAGCCTCAATTATTACTTAGCACTTCTAGACAAAATAACAGAAGCATTCTGAAAACAATCCTGTTTGAACTAGTTATGCATTATTAAAGTAGTAGATTTTTATTTACTTGGCATACTGAGCGGGAACATTTAAAGCTCTGTGAGCATTCTGACACTTCTGCAGTGCGCTTAGACAGGCTGTAGGTGCTGTCCTGTAAAACTGCTAGGAGTGTGCTATAGTAATGCATTGGCTTTATGGTATATATCCTTAAAATTGAGCTTGGAGTGGAAATCGGGTATTTAGGAACCTCCCTCATCACTAGAGGAACTCTTGGCTAACTGCTCCATAAATGCCAGTGAGCATTTTCTGCAAGAGAACATGCAAGAGAATCCAGTGGACTAAAGCAGGCCTTACTTCCCCTGCTTATTTTTTATTATGGTGTAGGCAATGCCAGATACCTCCAAAATGCTGCTCTGAAATTAAGTTTTTCAAGCCCTTGCCTGCTTAGCAGACTAGTATTAACATTAGGTCACTAATAAATGGTGATACTGCCTTTGCGCATGAAGGTGAAAGAGCTCTACAAGCTGGGAATCTGGCCAGCTGTAGAAAAGGGCATGGGAGTGATGAGTAGAGCCTTGAGGAGCTAGTTCATTTTACCTCATCTGCATGGTAAGTAGCTGCTGCCAGGAGTGAAAGAATTAAGAATCTGTAATGTTTATTACACCAAATCAAGATGGGCAAAAGTGAGATCCTTCTTTTTACATATGACAAAGTTGTCAGTAATGAAGGGAGTGATCTAAATGGAAATTGCTAAGAGCATCTGAACATGTCTCGGTTTAGATGCCTGAATATAAGCCAAACTCACTGACATCTAGCTATGTTCTTCCAAAAGAAGGTAGGAGGTTAGACCTGGTGATCCCCAGCGGTCCCCTCCAGCCTGGACTCCTGTGAGTCTGATTCTCAAAGCAGGAAGACAGAGTAGAGGGAGAGGACTTCCAACTAAAACCGAACAGGAAGACTGAGGTTCTCGTCCAAAGGGGTAATAATATTACAGGTATAAAATGTGGTATGTTACTTTAGAAGAGAAATTCATTTTCAGGAATCTGCTTTATTTTCCTAACCAGTCCTCCAAGCCTGATTTTAAATCTGCAGATCTGAAAAAAAATTTAGATTCTGTCACAACATAAATATCACTCAGTAAAGTATTTATTATCTTAAGAGCATTTTCAGACACTCTTGTTAAACAAACGTCACATCTCCTCAAGCTCCACAGGTATTAAAACTTGCTACTGGTGGGCTGGTTTTTTAATCTTGGTGAATTTTGGTATCAGATAAGATGGTGACAACTGTCAATTGTGTCTGAGTCTGTCAAAACTTTTGCTCACTTGCCACAGGTGTGGCATTGAAGCCTGAAGATTTTGCAAACGTGGGTCTCATCTGAGCTTTTGATCACTTGTTCAATTTTGTTGCTCCTGTTCTTAGAGGGTACTACTATTTTCAAGGAAGTTGGTACAATCATGGCAGCATTGTAAGGTGCTGGTAGCTGAGATTATGGCAGGCCTTAATCCAAGGAATTAGCCTCATCTTTCAACTTCAGCTCTCATGATGACTGAGCTACATCTGACATGGGAAGAGACATCAACGACTGGAGGTACAATGGGTGCTCTTCATGCTGCTGGCCATGCTCCAGGGTGCTGCTCGCAGGTGTGCGGAAGGGCTCAGGATGAAGAAGAAGCAGGAAGCAGACAGGCTTATTACTGAATCAGGTGACATGGTCAGTGATGAGAGACAAATAAACGATGTTTGTGCATCATGTCATCAAGCCCCGGTACACAGAATGATGTTGGTAATAAAGTATTTCATCTTAAGGACTCTCCAGGGAGATTTTCAGTAATACCAGTAAGTGAAGGAAACATCTCATCTTGTGAGACAGTAAAAGGTAGAGGTAGGTTTATGTCTTAAGGACTATACTGATGGGACTATACTGATGGGCATACTAAATATACACAAAGCAGCCATATGCCCATATTTGTAAATACTCATATGACCATGGGCCTGGTCTTTGAGGGGAGGCCATTCTGTGGTTAGATTTGTTTTGGGCTTCCCACTACGAGGAGCTACCTGATACTCTTCCAGCTCTGGGTATAAAACAGAGGCCAGAGACAGGGTCTTTTGTGCCAAGTAATCTTCAGTCCTTTAGAAGGGGCATTTCAGAAATGTGCAAATAGGCAAAAATTATAGCACCCAAGATTATAGTAACCTTTTCTTATGCATTTTCTGATATATCTCCAGCCTCAGAGGGCTGCAGTATTGCTGGGGGCTTTACACCCCCGTGAAGCCTTGTTTACAGCAAGGAGTCCTTGCAAGGTCCTCCGCAGTGCATCACAGCTGAGACCCACCTCTACACCTGCCTTCTCTCTACACAGAGCTCGAGGAACCATATGTGAAAGAGAACGAAATAGATGATACAAATACTTTTGCTTTCTGTAGTGAAAGGCCAATTAAGAGATCAGCTTATCAGAGGGATTTCAACAAAAGGTGTAATTAATGATAGCTAAGTCAGGGAATTCATTATTCAACAATGTGCATAATACTACTGTTTTACAGAGGTGTTCTGAGCTGTCTAATAAATAACTCCATATATTGTGAAAACCCTGCTGGTGCTATACATTTCAGATGACAAGTTCAGTTTTGTATTAAAGATATTAGATATTTAAAAGTCATATTTAAGGTAGTAGAACAATTAGGTTTTTTCTAGAATATGTGTTGTATAGACAAATGGAGTCAAATTTACTCTTTCCACAGCAGTTTTATATATTTTTAAATGTAATGACTTCAGTAGAATGAATCTGGCCTTAAGCAAGGGTAAGCAAGATCGTAATCTGTCCCTGGTTTCAATAGATTAGATATTATCAAATAAATGTGATTTTTCTAAGCAGAAAGAGCTTTTTCAAAGTTATGTTTGTCTATTATTTTGAAATACGATTGGCTTTGAAAGCCAGAATGTTCCCAGCTAGAAAAATCTCCAAATTTATAATCAAAATACATTTTTACTTTGGAGAGTTATTAGATTTGAAGTTATAAAAGAATAAGGATTCTTCTCCTTACCTTCACATGTAATTCCATCACCGCTGTATCCAGTGGGACAAGGCCCACATGTAAATCCTCCATCTTCAGCCGGCTCGCACTGCACACCGGTAAAGCATAGCATATTAGCACAAATGACTTTCTGATGCGTCCCACCACTTGGTTTTGGCAGTTTCACATGATCCATTGCTGTGCTGTACACCTTTCTGGCTGCTGTGGTCTGTGCTGGAAGCCCTGCTTGGGGAGCAGACCCTGCTGGGACGCTAGCACTCCAGGGAGCTGTATCAAGGGAAGAACCTATTAAATGGAAAGGGAAGGTGAAGTGTGTTGCCAAAGTAGGTGCTCTCGTCTGCTGCATTGGTAAATCTTGGGATGGTTTAGTCTTCAGGACTGTGACTCAACCAGGCCATTTCCTGGGAGAATACCTGTACATGGAATGAGATTGCTGAACAGCGTGTGCCCTTGCAAGCAATGAACTTGTATTTGTGTTGTGATGAGAAGGAACAGTCTGTGTTGTACCTGGTTTGTATCATTTAGAATGAAGAGGGGTACGGGTTGTCGCACTGACAGTTGTTGCACCAGGGTCTGGCCCCCCGTGCAGAAAGAAAGTGTGTGTATCATTTCTTTTTTCAAGAAAAGATTGTTTCTCAGGTGCTCTGGACTCCATACCATTTTTTTCTGCTGACAGTGTGTGAGCTTGGGAAGTCTTCCTTTTGACTGTAAGAGAGGGAGTGTTCATGACTGTGGGATTTCTTTCCAAAAAGTGTGTACTTTCTTGTCTTGGAATTTGGGTTTGGGAAAGAAGGGAATGTATGTGTCTTGATGTCTTTAAAATGTCTTCCTGGTGAGAGCCTTTAGCATCTTCAATATTTCTTCCAGCAAAATCCACATGGCTTTGTGAAGATCTTGAAACTAGGGCGGAAGGAAGATAAATATTAGCTAAATCTGCTGGTCTAGAATTTAAAGGAACCACAGCGAACCTTTAGCTTATGAGCAAACAACAGAACATCAATTCCAGAAGTAAAAGAGTTAATCTATCATATATGCTAAGGGCACATTTATGGTTGCTGGCATGGAAATGACATGGTGTTATCTGCTAAAGGTAACACCAGTACTGGATGCACAGAGAACTGCAGTACTGAACTTACAAGGTGGCAGTTCATGAACTAGATGAAATATGTTTATGCTGGCTTAACGCTGAGACTAAGGTAGTAAGTCTCAGTGGAGGTTCTGCACCTTACTCTTTGAGGTGCAGCACTGGGCTTACAGGGGTTAAATTGCAGCCAGGCAAAAACACTTGCCATGCTGGTTTACCAATTTTGGCTTACACTAGGTCATGAGGTTTTGGCACTGTGCACCCTGCAGTCTTGACCGCCTAAGCTAATATTTGTTTCTTATTAACTGTCTATATTGCAATAGCATGCTGGGAAATGTTCAGCTAGACAGTACATAATGGAGAGACTTTGCATTCAAGCTTTTGCAGTCTAGGAGTAAGATGAGACATTGGACTTTGGGACAGAGATATCAGAGATGGAGACATAAACAATATTAAGATGGTCCTTGGAAGGATTGTGTCCTAAAGAGGCTCTAGTCCTATCACACCAGTGTATAACTATGTAATGCTTTTGTAGTCATTATGGCAAAGGAAAGTTTTAGGAAAGCATTTAAGAGAGACAAATGAAAAAGCTTTGTTAATGCTGTGTACAGCTCCCTCCAGATGTGAGGGACAGCATGTAGGAGAGTGCTGGTTTGTACCTGTCACCCACTTGTTACAAAGCCAGTTGTCTTTTCAGTTGTGTAAAGAGGGGTGATAGATGGGGAGAGTGTAGTCTGTGAGGGGCCTTGAAAGTGGAGACGAGTAGTTTGAATCAATACTTTCACGAAGATTAATGGCCATCTGCTGACTCTAATGAATGGGAGAAGCTATTTTTAACCAGTTCTGGCATACTCACTCCATAGGAAATGGAATATATTGGATCCTGAACAAAAAACCTCGCTTGGTTCTAGGGTTAACCCCATGTGGAATGTACCTCTTTTTAAAAAAATATAAATATTAATCACTTTCTTAAAACTCTTATTGATGCAGAAATTAGCCACAGTTGCAAGGAAAGAGATTAAGATGCTTGGCAATGGTCAAAGTGAAAGTTGACTAGATCAAAGCAAATCTTAGCATCCCAAGTTGGTTTTATTTGGCTGATAAACAGTGTCATTTTCCTAGAGGCTGGTGAGTGTTTTTTGCCCTGAAGCATTATCTTTTGGAGTTTTACAATGGTACTTGATCAAGCAATGGACATCAGTAGGTAAACACCTGAATTTTACTGTCCAAAGTAAGGCTGATGAATGACGGGATACACAGAATGAAAGAAAAGAGATGATGAAGCAGGAAGGACATCAGCAAAAAGAGCATGAGAGGATAAAAGAAGTCAATTTTTAAAAATGAATAATAGAGGATCATTACTGCCTTTAGAAAATTTGATCCAGAGACTAGAAATCAACAGGAATGACAGTGAAGGACTGAATGACCTCTCTGACAAATTTCGAAAATAAGATCTGATTATAACTGTAAGTTCCTTCCACTGTGCCATAATTAAATGGATTTTCCTCCTAACTAAATTTTGGTAACTAGTTAGGAGATCAGACTGACTATTTGCAAAAGGGAAATATGTTATTTCTTGATGAGATGATATAGGTGATATACCCATCCTACAAATAAGCTTCAGCCTTCCCCGTAAGGGGGAGCATAGTGTTGGCGTGTATCTATGATAATGCAATTTTTACCATCTTAAATAATACTACCAATGAAGAGCAGTGATACATTTTGGTTGGTTGCTCATTATGATATATACTGCTCAAGGTCCCTCATCCACTCTGCAGAGGCCACCGAACTTTGTAAGATCTTGGCATCATTCAAATGTGGTAACTGGAGTGTCCTCTCAGCTTTAATAATTTCAAATTTTTACTTACAGTGACACTGTGCAATTTAGTTAGGATTAGAATACGATAGATTTTTTCTGGAATACCTGAAAATTTCTATCTGCAGTCTTCCAGATATCTAAATAAGCTAAACCAAAGAATTATACCAAAAGACTGCAGACTCAGTTGTCTGTAGTTAGTAGCTTTCTCAAATCCTGTATTACTTCAATTTATTTTCCTTGCAGTCAATCGATATCTTCAAATGCATAACCCATTATCAATGCAGAACTGTGATTGCACAAATCTGGTTTTCTCTGTGATGCCACTGTATGATTACATACTGGACTGGATGAAAATAACAAATAAATGACAAGGCAAAATGCTCAAGGTTATATGACAGTACAAGAATACATTTTCACTACCTATCAGTATTTCTGCCTATACGAATGGGGAAATGTGCAGCAGTGGAACAATTTGGTTTATTTTTCACAGGCGTAGATAAGAGACTGAGAACGTGCTTCTTTGCTCCAGCTCTGTAGGGCAGTAACTCTATTTGTATCGATGGAGTTACACCGCTGTAAGCACAGAATAGTGTGGGAATGGATCAGACCCCAAGAAGATAGATTTCTCTGTTGTCCCTCTATCTGGGGAAGATTAGAACAAGGGTGACAGAGGGCAAATTTCCACTACAGATGTTTAACATCCCTCATCCAGCTCAACACCAGGACGCTTTCCATCTGTGTGTTGCAGGAGTTCCCCGCCATGAGAACACCACAGCCTTCATTTTGCCTGATGTTTCAGGTGTTTTGTGCCTCTTGTACTAAGCCCATAAATAAGAATCATGATCCAGAGACTAGTTATGATGCTTGCCAATGCCACCATGGTGTTCTTAAGGCACAGCAAATTCTGATTTCTTTTCTCACTTGAATTGCATTTTATAGTGAACTACTAGATGTCTGTAGTTGAAGAGGATCATGTTCATTCTGGAGATGATAAAATGACTGTATAAGCTAGTGAAAACAGCAGTTCACAAACAGAGAAGGCACTCAACAGTCTCTTAAAGCCAGGGTGAGATATCACCACTGAAACCCAGACAAGGAATCTAATATATTTTCTGTTTTCTGAGTTTCTGGTTTGTTTGGGTTTTTTTGTTTGTTTGTTCATTTGTTTTTTGGTTTTGTGTGTGGTTTTTGTGTTTCTTTGTGGTTTTTGTGTGTGTGGTTTGGTGTGGTTTTTTTTTTTTTCTGCATTTACAAGCTTTCAGAAAAAGGACACATCCAGGCTTGAATTAAGAGAAGTCACATCCCCTCCTGACCCCAACCATTTCTGTTCCCAGAGAAGCAGCACACATTTCATACTCTGTCTGGGACAGGGTGGACCAGGTTGGTTACCATATTCGTTCACCCAAGTCTTTGATGGTCTTAGACTTAACGCACCTCCACACTTTTCTTCCCAAGCCTTGGAGGCAGCCCCATCCTGACCTACAACTAGTAGCTGATATGTCAGACACTTGCTTAAGCTTCCTGTATATGTGAGCATTTATTACCTTTTCATTGCCATGCTTATCTTTGCAGCTATTAGAGTTCTAAATTTGCATTTTATTCTTTAAATGCAAGTGTAACTTTTTTAGGTAATGACATGAGGGAGACACTATAAGCATCACCATGTACTCTCAAGTGCTGCTCTCTCTAATGTAAGAAAATGCCCCAAATCAGTCTACTCTTCAGGTGGACACTGACTCCTCCTTATCAAGGACATCTGGCTGTGGCCTCTTCTGCCTGTCAGTTCACCTTTAATTCTGATAAGGTTACAACTATTTCAGAATTCTGTGAATAGTTCAAGAATTCATTATTAACACAATTCAATAAATTTACAATTTGTGTAGTTTTAGACCTATTAACATTTAGTGGTACATACTGTCTAGCACATTTCTCATTCAGAAGAATGTCAACAGAGAAATGCTCTTTTTACATACTACACTATGTGGGTCATAATTTAAAATTTGAAACATCTACCAGCACATAAATCTCATTTAAAATGTCAAGAGAGAATAGAAAAATTACACTGGTCTAAGAAGTCTTGTTACCAGAGTATCAAGGATCATCCCATTTCTCTCTGCTTTTCCACATTAATGGGTTTTTTTTCTGTATTTACTTGGTGAGAAAGGGGAGATGGAGCAGCTGCCAGTAGGAAGCTCTAGGGAAATTCTGGTTTTCTATCAATTCTTACTCTGCCATTTTATTTTATCAAATTCTGACATAACTTTCTTCTCTAGTCAGAGTGTGTTTAATTCCTAAATGATCTGTTCAGCCATCCAGGCATACCCTAATGTCTTCCCTCTTCCAGATATTCAGAAATAGAGCTTTGATTATCCTTTCCTCCAGCATCCAGAAGTTCCCCACATTCAGATGCTGGTTAGACTTCCTAGTCACTGATGTCCCTTCTCTTACAGTCACAAGCAGTAATGCCCAGAAGAAAGTCCTCAGCTCCTTTAAGTACTTCTACTTCCCAAGTAAGTTTTACAAAGGGTGCACATCCAGGATTATTTTTGTTGAAACAAAACGTTTTAAAAACTCATTGAGATCGGGATGTTACTATAAATTCAGATGGGAGCATAAGTTCAAAGCTCATGATCCTTTACTAATTTCTTTATGTTGAAAATTGAAAAGTCAAACATATTGTAAAAGACTTTAGGAACATACAACACACTGGAAGTAGGCACAGGCAAAAGTTAATCCCCACTTTGAAAAATGTGGAAACAGAAGATAGGAGTAATAACTTTTATATGGGAGGTGCCCGGATCTGGAATTCGCAAATCCAGGAAGGATGTGGAGCTGTGTGAGAGGCACTAACTGCACACAGGCAGACAGAACGAGCCAGCGAGGCTATTTAGCTTGTGCTGGGCTAACAGAGCGAGATGATAGCTTGTGGGCCTGGCGTGCCTTACATCCAGACAGGTCAGCACATGAGCAAAGCAGTCACACCACCTTGTATCCATCTGTACAGGCGCATTCAGTCTTAGTAAAATCTGTGCTCCTAAACCACCACGTCTGTGATGGATAAATTTACTCCTTGCTTTAACAGCAAAATTAAAAGGTGAACATCTAGTTCAGTGTCCTTGAGCTATGTTTCAGCTAATAAAAAATGAGATTGTGTTGCTGATATTGCTACTTGGTGAGCGGTTTTCTTCCCCTTCGCCTACTAAAATCATGAGCAATAAGGAATATTCTATGGAGTCTGAATCACACAGCCACTTCTGATTATAACCATTCCTTTGCTGCAGACTCTTTTATTTGTCAAATGTGGCTGCAGGTGCACATAGACAATTCTGTAACACAATTCATGATTTTCAACTCAAATTTGTTTGTGTGTATGAAATTCAAAATCATTCTGCTCTAGCACAGTGCTTTTAGTGGAGGAGAAAACCTGAGATCTTCAGCCAGCTCACCCACTAAACTTTGTTTACAAATCTCCCTGTATTCAGAATAAATCATTTCCACAAATGAAATAGGGCCTAGACTCTGCCAGGAAGGAGGCCCTTTTCCAGTTCTGGGATGTTGAAATCGTATATGAATATACAAGAAAATATTACCTCAAAAAGAGACTCTGTGTTTGCTTACGTTGAATTAGTCTTTTGTATTTTTCTGCATCACTGTTCATTTTCCTCTAGGTTTTCAAAACAATATATTTGACATCTCAATTCATTAACTGATGCATTTAAAGAAAATGGGGGTTCTTAGATGTTCAGTCAGGAAGCAACCAGTTCATGAACATAGACATGATATTATCAACTACATGTCAGAGACCATTTTCAGTCTTATCTAAGCTATGTCAAGGAATAATAATAAGATAATCTCTTTCATACTCAACAAATACCAAAACAATGTCTTAGAAAGATTTTGGTTAGGTATAGCCATTTCCGCATATGAAATATTTTTCTATTCATAATACTTTTTCAATAGAAAGCTTTATAATGCAGAGTTTAAAAGAAGAAAGCCAAAGCGTTGGGGCTTTAATACTGCCTTAGTTTATATTCATTTAAGCCTGATTTCTCCATAAACTTTAAATGATCGTCTCCTCTCTATGTGTCCTGAGTAGGTAAGGATAGTATCGGGATATAAACTGGATTTCTAGAATGACACTCAAGTTTGAAAGTAACGAAACAGTTTTCAGTATGAAACTTATCCTAATAAATGATGCTTTCACGTAATATATGTGTATCTGCATTCCAAGGAGGTATCCATCAAATTTTGATTAGTAAGATTCTTGGGGTAAGACATCATACACAGGCAAAGTGCAAGAACGGTGCAAGAAGGGGATGAACACAGTGATAGCTGTACAGAAGAATGAGCTTTTAAGGAAAAGAATGTGTTTTGTGCACTTTGTTTGCAGACTCTGTTTGTAGTTTCTTGTTTGTTTGTTTGGGGTCTTTTTACTTTTACTTTTCTGATGTTTTCTGTAAGTTTTCAATAGAAATTTTCACATCAGACTCACCAGAGACAGTTTTTTTTGAAAATGGTGTAAGAATTACTGATTGCAAAGATATAGGCATGCTTTCTAAACACGTATTTTTTCCTCTCCGTCAATAATTTTCTTTATTGGTAGCTTTTTTTGATTGTATATGGAGATTTATAAACCAGCTATGTTTTTTACAAACAAACAATGTTTTCTCAAACACCTCTCCTACCTTCCAGTTTATTTCAAGATTTAAATGAAATCTTTGGAAAAACTCTACGTTTGATGTGCTCTCACCCCTTGCACAGGAGCCTTGCTCCCCTTGCTCCTTTGTTACTAGATGTTTTTCCATATTCTTTATGTTCCTTAGACCTAACCCATTCTGCTGCAGTTTTTAGAAGTGCTCTTCTTGTCCTTTTCTCTGATTATCCAGCTAACAAAACAGGAAGCTATGGAGAAGTATGGTTATGTTTCAAAACACCATGGATCACCCATTTAATCCCCTTGTAACTTTTATTTTCCTTTCTTTCACTATCCTTTGTCCATCTTTCAGGTCTGACCTTTTACCTCTCCTCTTTGTGTTCTACCTTCTCCAATTATTTGAGTCTTCAACTCTTATTATTTCAGCAATAACAAAGACAGTATTAAGATAGAGTTCATAAAACTAAGTTATATTTTGTATTCAGGAATTGGCAGTATATTTTACTTCTCAGCACTGCAAGAAATGAAAACAGCAGAAACTGTGTTCTTATCTGATGGTGCCTCATGGGTCTTCAGAATCTCTCATGGCTTAAACAGGTTAATAGATATATACAAAATAAGCTAAATCAAGATGCATCGTCTCTGAAACATCTATGTAGAATCCTTTAGAACTGTAATAATAGATTATAAAGAAAGTTCATAACATTTCTTCAAAAGAAAATCCATAATATTTCTTCAAAGAAAAAGTAGCTTAAATTTGAATATTTTACTGAAATTGTCCTTTTATTCGATTCAAGAAGTAAATGGTATAAAACTATAATTATGTTGTTTTGAGCTGTAAACACATTAAAATGAGTTACTTTACATATGAAAGCCAAGACACAATCTGAACTATGCCTTGCTGGAGAGCAGTAATGAATCTATTTTAATACCATATAAGCATATGCAAATACCTTCAGCGAAATCATATTTTTATGGAATTCTCTGCAATTTTAACTGATTAGGTTGAAAACTATCTATAGATGCTTTCTAATATAGGAAAAAAAAACCCCCAAGAAATTTCAGTAAGTTTTCGGATGGCATGTTACAAGTGTTTTTAGTCAGTTTTGTTGATTTGTATCTTTTTTAACCAACGGGTTTTTCACTATTGCCAGCAGGTTTGCAATGATAACTGGTGTGTCCATTTAGCTGCGCATAAAGACTATTAACAATGTGCATTGAATTCAGGTTGTGGTTTAGAAGGGGGCTCGGCACCCCTAAATCCAAGCTAAGCAGCATTAGTGCAGAATTCAAGGCTTATATTCCATCTGAACAGCATATGCTCTTAATGCAACATTGCAACAGTTCCTGAAGTATGGTTATTGAGCTATAGCTCGCTACTAACGTAGATGTCATCAGCTCTTGACAAAACTTACTTCTGCCCTTCGAATTCTATGGTGGCATGTTGGGGACAGTCATATCATGAGACTTGCCTTTATAATGTTTGTGGTTTTCTCTTTGCAGGAGTGTTAGGATGAGCAAGTAGAGATATTTGGTAGTGGCACTTCAGCGAGCAATGGTGGTGTGTTTGATCTCCTCCTCTTTTAGGCTCTAAGGCTGTCTTATGGAAATTATTGTTTTTAATGGAGCAAGAATTTTGAAGCAAGCCAAAGTCACTTAGGGATTCAACATTGTGATGTAATAGCTATGAAGAAAGTAACAGGTCCCGTCCCCCCCCCCCCTTTTTTTTTTTTCATTCAAACAAATATAAAGGGGAAGTTATGAGCTGACCAGAGGCATCTGGGGGAGAAGGAAGGAAGAAGGCTTAAGGAGTACCTATCCAGTATTACATTCACTTAAGATAAATTTAAAATTTCATAAAACAATAGCTTGATTCATATCTGAGATTTGAAAGACGATATTCTGTAAGTAGTGTAAGCAATGTGCATTAGCATGGAGAAACTCTTAGAGAACTGTTACTTTTCAGTAATATAAAAGATTTATCAGCTCTTCCACCACTTAGAGACCAGATTGCTCTGGTGGCACTCTCCAGTATATGGTTCTAGCCCTGTGTCCTATAGAAATCAGAACAAGTCTTTTATATTTTTATCATAATATATGAGATAAATTACCTTTGAGAAATCAAAAGTTGGACCAGAGGATCTTTTGAGGTCCCACCCAACCTGGCCTATTCTATGATTCTATAAAATTCTTAATCTAATAAATTAGCAGCATGAGAGAATTTCCTCCTGCATACCAGAGGATCAGTTGTCTTGTGTTAGCTACAGGTTGTTGCTGTGTCCCTTCAGAAATGAACTAGCTCTATACATCTGATGTGTAATTCGGGGGGCAAAATTCACATGGTTTGGCAGTGAACATCACCTGATTCTGCAAACAAATCCAGTGAAGTGGGTGCCACTACATCTATAGGTACCTGGTCATCAATAACAGCAAGAAGTTAAGGAACTAGTTCAAAATTTGTCCTCAGCAATGACGAGTCTGTGTATTTCATCCCTATTTTTACCCCCCTGTACCGTACTGTGCTTTGCATTGCTCATGAATCCTTTTTCTTCAATTCATGCTTTACTTTTGCAGTTAGTGGCAGAACTCTGGTGTTGCTTTAATGATGTCAGGATATTGGTCCAGTCTGAGTAACTTACAGTTTTAAAGGGCTTGTAAGTGCCTTTAACAAAACAGCAATCTTACCAAATTTGTGAAAATAGGGTTGGCTATCTTTAAAAGCTGTGTGCTATTATAGCTACATGATTAAATGATGTGGGAAATTTTGAGAGAATCTTGCTCTCTATTCTGTCAGTGTAAAAAACTACAGGATCTGTATCCTCCATAGATTATTTGTTGAAGACTGAGCTGTTATTATCACTTAAAAGTCATGATGGCACAGTGATTGCTTAAGCAAAAGGTGGCACATTCTTGGTAGGAGAGAAATGTAATCTGTTCTTGATGTTCCGATTGAATGTAAATATTATTCATGGCATATAGCTGAGTCCTGTTCCCTAGCGGTTTTATGGCTTGGGCTTCATTGGTCTTCTATTGCCGAGCTACATAATTTCCTAAATATATCATCTGTATTGGAAGCACTTAACAAATTCTGGATTGACAGAGTATATGGATCAGTGAAGCTGGAAACCATTTATCTTTAAAATTATCTAAACATATTCTTCCCACCGTACCTACTTTAGTTGTTATGTTTGGGTCATAGAATATACCATACAGGCTTCTGTTGATATTTTTCTGAAAATATTTAATATTTGTTTAGGTATCCCTGAGGAGAAGAAGCCACCGGAAAGACTCTCAGATTCCCTTTCTATCTTGACAAGTACAGGAGTGGATATTCAGGCAATTACAAACTCAGAGGGCAGGAAAGGGTCACAGCTTATGTTCAAAATGCCAGGCTGATCCCAGCCTCATGCAAAGATTACTAGTGTACCATTTGCAAAATTGTCTTTCATGAGACCAAATTTATATGGAATGTCTTTGTGTGGCATTTCTAACCCCACTTCAGATGCCATTTCATCACATACCCCTTGAAGGAGACATCCTCAAATCATAACTGGTCAGTCTGGAAAAAATGTGCATTTTGTCCTGAAATACACAACCTAGAAACACTGAAACAGTTTACGAAAGGAATTGCCAACTTCTAGCATAAATTCCAAAGATGAATTGTGGGCAGAGTTTTGATGGCTTGAGTCAGAGCTAGGAGCTGGAAGATACAGCATTGGGATGCAATGCTTCCCAATTTTGGAGCCCATAAGAATAGCTGGGAGGTATTACAACACAGAGGCAAATCAGAGTATTATTTACTATTTGTTTGGTATTTCTGTTATGCCTTCTTTGCAAGGATCTCAGACAACATCATAGCTAATGACTGCAGCATCAAAATATTCCTGCCTTCAAGTAGGCCTTGAAAGTCACTGCATAAACCATGTCAAGGCTGGTTAGTTACTCATTGCAAAATACCCTCTGAATGCTGAAAAGTGTATGCATTTTATCTACACCTATTAGTATATACAGATTTTGTATTTAAAAGTTCTGTGTGTGATGTGCCTATCTTAACAGATTTTAAGATGTGTCTTCCAGGAACAGTGCTTGGCTTGCTCCATTAGGGTAATGCAATTTATTTAATGGAATTGCTTACGATTTACATTGGTGTGAGACTGGAATCTGGGCCTTGATCTTTTTGATGCAAATTCACCCATTCTGTTAGATAAGAGATGAAAGGAGACCATTATGTTCTTTAGTCATTTCCTGAAGCAAAATCGTTTGATTGGTCCTAGGCATTAAGAGGTCCCTACTCCTGCAGTTAGCCCCAGAGATGAAACCTTGGGTTGGTGACCAAAGCTCTTACTGGTTTTCTTTTTCATGGGCAGTGATCAATGATGAGTGCTAATAATGACAGCAGTGATTTCAAAGTTAAAAGTTAAGAATGTAAACTAAAGAACTTTAGACTATTATGTTTCTCTGGTGTTAGACTGAGCATTGTGTGTTTAAACACACACATTCTTTTAATTCTAATATTTTAATTTTATTCTCCTTTTAAATCCACACCTTGTTGTTGATCTGACAGTGGTGCAAATGAGAAGGTCACAGAGATCTCTCTGATGTAAAATCAAAGTGAATTCAAAAGCATGATGCAGATACTGGAGTAGTGTAAAACATAAAGTACATAAACATAACAAATAGCTGGCATATACAAAAATATATCAAGTGCCAGATGTCTACAACACTGCAAATTAGCTGCTATGGCAGGAGAGCTAGCAGTGGTTTTCAGAATGGAAAAGCAGAACTCGATTACAGAGATCATAAAATAATCTCTCCCTTGATCTTCAGCTCCCTAAACCAGGAAAGGCAGAAAGAGCTGGCTCTGAACAAACAATCATTTATCGGTGATGGATGTGGCACTGCTTTGTCCAGCAAAATTGCTGATTTACTAATAGAAAAAAAATAAATCTTTTGTGATGACACCAACCTTTCTAATCTGCTAAAGGAAGTGCAAACAGATGGGTATCTCTGTGACTGTGAGTGATGAAACCAGTCTAGAGAAATACCAGTAGTATCTGACGAGAACTAATATTGCAACATGCAGTAACATCACCAGCATCTCCCATTAGGATATATTAATTTTCTTTGTGCCAAGAATATGACCAATGATACTGCATGGTTTGATTTAATAGATCTGCCTTTTCTAACGAAAAGGTAACAGATATTTTATACAAATGTGAAATGTGCCCAGGGAAGCTTGGACAGCTTTAAATTCCGTAGACTTTCCTCTTTATCGGAATTCCAACAAAATTAGGGGATTTCATGGATTTTTGAAGGGAGAGAAGTAGGTTTTTTGTTTCTGATACAAGAATGTGTTTTTAAAAATAATAATTTCCATTTATATATCAAACTGCATACCGGCTTTGATACTGATAATGTTTTTCCTTAAGACTAACCTGATGTACTTCAAGAACAATTGCAACTAAGTCTGGTTAATTTAAACAGTACAGACTACTAATAAAAGCCAGGTAAAGCACATAAGTGAGAATAGAATGAGGCCCTGCTTTCTTGGCAGTGCAGGTAAATACAGCTCAGAAACTTATTTGTGGAGTTACATAGTTTGCAGTAAGTCAACTACATCAAAAAATTAATACCTATCACGTATCAGTGCTGAGGAAATGGTACTTTGCTGATTATAAATCAAAATTTTAGGACTTTTGAGTGCAGCTCATCAAACATATGACATAGTAAACAATTATTTTCTGGCATATGTTTTCTGCTCAGAATTTTATTGTTTCTTTATGAAAAAATACTTATCCTTTAATCCTTAAATCACAACAATTGAGTATAACTTCATGTCAAAAGCAGCGAATAAAAGTACAAAATAGGGATTATCCAGAGTATTTTCAGATTAAAATTACTAGAGTTGGAAAGAAGTGGCACATAATCTCAGTATTTTCACAAGCACCATAGTAAGCTGAAAAGGATTTGTTCTGTTTCATTTGAAGACTGATAGCATAAGTTACAAGCGAGAGAAGCTGTTATTCTAGCAGGGAGGCTTTAACAATAATAATAATCCATAACTGTATATAAATTTAATTGAAAATCCATTCTTTTTTGGTCTGATATCTTTTAATTATTGATGCTACACAGTACTACTGCTTCAACTAGCAAAGCACATGAAAAAAAGCTAAACTGATCATTTTGGTCATAAATCAGGACACTCATACAGCTGCAGCAATTGCTTCATCTCTAAATATTAAAACAAATGACTACTCTCATTTCACCTTGAGGCACAAGATTCTCATCGTTTATGTTGTGTTATAATTCACATGAGTGAATATAAGGTTCTGATGGAACAACAACAAAAAATCCTCTTAATTCCCTCCCCAAAATGCTCAAACTGGTTGGATGGCGACATTTGCAGCATGAAGTCCTGGACTCAGTTTGCATATCTGAGAGGAAAAACAGCCCCCCAGCCTCTGATACACAGCTTGCTTTTGAAAGAAACATGTATTACTTTCAGATCCTGATACTTGGGATATTTCTTAAATCTCGCCCAGAGCTGTGTATGACAGCATGAATCACAGTAAATGGCAACTACTGTCTATGCTTCCCTTTTTAGAACATAAACAAATTTATTGGTTAATGTTTACATAAGCATGATGTGTGTGTGATTTACTGTACCAATACCTACAGTTGTAGACGATCTGTTCTACTCAACAGCATTTAAATGCCCTTTAGGGTGTTCAATGCATATTCCATTATCCCATTAATGACAAGGTGTAGCTTTTGTCAAGAATAGAAATGTTAGTTAATTTATATGCACAATGATTTTTTTTTTTCTTCTCAACTGCTTTTACAGCTCCATCAAGTTACAGAAGAGTTGATAGTTGACTTAGTGACTCTGACAGACTTTGTGATACTTCTTACTCATTGCTAGAGAAAGAAAAATGTTGGGTTTATTTTTGTGACCTTTAGATTCAGAGAACTGGCTAAAATCAATTTATAGTTCAAAGAGATTGGATGATACCTACACTAAGCAGTAAAATTACTTCTGCTTTGATAGCATGCATTAAAATAAAACATTTTAGGGAACAGTCATTTATTTGGACACAGAATTGGAAATGAAGGTGGCTTTGTCAAGTGTAGCAGGTTGGAGAACAATTTGAGAGGTTTCAAGCCACTCTGTCTTAAATATTTAAGAAAAAGATTTAGAAGGAAATCAGGGAATCTGACCTAGTAACTACTGTTTTTAAGGAATAAACATGAGTTCTCTATGCAAATCACTCTATGCGGTAAAAAGGGGATAACCATCCAAACTGTCCCTAGGGAACCATACACTGAATTATGAGAATTTCATTGAGAGAGACCAGGATCAGGTGACTGATCAGTGATTGCTATGACATTGCCACTTTCTGCCTGAGGTCAGCACCCAGCTTTCCTTTATCACAGCAGAAGACCTCTTCTAATGATCAGTCCTCAGAGATTAATGGGACTAGCTGAGTTTCAGAGCTCCCTAAGGAAGATTGTTGCTCAGGCTATGAACAATACTGTTGAAATGCTTTAACTATCTATCTGTTGCCTTTAGTTGTTAGTATAGTTGTTCTTGCATGACACTTTGTTTATCATCATCTTCACAGGTCACTTTGGGGAAAAGATGCCTTACAGCAAAAGAATTAGGAAAGAAGGAGAACAGAGTGATACTCATGTTTTGAAATCCTATGCTGATGCTGTGGCAGAAATATGGATGTGGTGATTCATACCATCTACTCCCTAGTGGCAAATGATGTGGTTAATCTATTGAATTTCGACTCTCAGAGCCAGGAATGACTGAAATAAGACCTGCCAGCTGCTTGTCAGGTAAGAGTGAAAGAAGAAAGCCTTCAGTGTCTGGTTATAAAATATACTATGTTGTAATGCCATGCTAGTTCATATTTTCTTATATCCTTTGTATGCAAAACCTTTTTAATATTCTAAACATGAGAAAGTACCTGGTCTGTAGACTTTGGTACAGGTTCGATCGTTTCCAGAAAACCCGGCTGGACATCGGCCGCAGACATAGCCAATGTACGGGGGTTTCCGATCAAAGCTTAATACTCCAGGAAAACATGGCCTGTTGGCACAGGTAGTAGTATGTGACAGTGGTGCTGCATGTCCTAAAAGAGAAGGAAGTTCAAGCATGTTTATTTTTAATTTCTTATTTTATATAAAATTAAACAGTGACTGCCTGAGTCCAGCTAAAGCTTTATAACTGCTTTTATTCTCTTAAAGTCTAATTAATGCAAAATGTTGCCAAACCTTGAGGCAAACATGAGAATGTCCTGTAGGCACAGTGTAACAGAACAGCTGTTTCTCATTAAAGCAAGATTTATTAGTTCTCTAATTACATGTTTTCAAGTTAATTACTCAAAGTTGTTTGGCATTTATCATGGATAATATAGAAACTGTAATTTTCAGCATAAGTGAAAGATTAACAGAGTGTATTATTCAACATCCTTTTGGTCTTTTAAAATTTGAAGGTAATCATCAAAACTTACAGCACATATACCTGCCTTTAAAAACACACTGTCAAATACGTATGTTTCTAATCTAGAAATCATCCTTAATGTGTCAAACCTTGTATGACAGGAGACTATGTTAATTATCTTAGAACTACATGTAGAAGTTAACACTCAGATGGTATATAATATTTTATCACTTATGATGTCACTGAATAGCAAGTGTACATGAACTGCCTGTGAAGTATTTAATAGTGTCAAGACAGAGAACAGATGATGAATAAAATCTTAATGATGGTTGTAGATCTTTTTTTTTTGCCTCCAGTGAGGTCTCCATTATGATTCTCAAGAATTTTCGGCATTATTCTTGCACCTTATCTACAATATTATGGTGGATACCTGTAAGAGGCAGGTTCTGGCTAGGTGTTGGCTGGCCTGGTACAGATATGAAAAAGGGACATGAGAAAAATATAATCTTTGCTTTTACGTATGCCCCTTCACAACAGATAATGCACAGTCTCAATTTTTCTGCTCCCTGCTTTCACTAGAAAATCAACTAAATGTACAACACTCATTAAAACAGGGCCAATGTAAACATTGTGCAGGTGCACACCCATGTTAGAGAGTGCTGTAGTGCTCTACCTCTGGAAAACTGCCACAGTCAAGTTCGCACTTCAAGAGTCCATCTTCACTTACACTCTGAACTCAGTCTTAATCCAGTGGATTGGATCCATCAAATACTTAAATAAAATGTCAGCATCACTTGGTTATGGCAAGCGGGCATAAGCTGTCATTCTTCTCATCTTGTTTTCCATTGATCACTAAGATTTAGAGTGATTTTCTTCTACTTCAGAAGCAATGCAATTTCTTAATTAAGCCTGACCACTCTATTACTGCTGTAATGTCTCCCTTCCATGTAGAGTTCTTTAGGAGCAATCAATGTCTGATGTATTAAGGGGGTTTTTATTTTTAACTCTATCTTTCTATGATACACTATAACCAGCTAGTTTATGTTTACTGTTAAGATGGTAAAATGTATGATTTCTGAATATGTAAACTGCAGCAAATTAAAAAACATTTCATATCCTTGTATACATACCAGATCTATCGCTTATGTTAAGAGTCTTAATTACAGGAGAATCCTTTGCTTCTAAGAGTTGCAGTGGCTGCTTAATCTCAGTCTTGTTCAAGTCACCTTTGCCATTGCCTTTTTCAATGCTTAAAGCTTTTGTAATGTCAGCAGCAAGCACAGCTGTGAAAAGAAGGCATGAAGACAAGGAAACAAGATGTTAGAGCTTAGCTGTGATTGATGATAAAAAGCAACAGTAACAGCAAATCAGATAACCTGACATAAGTTTGTTCTGGAAGCCAACCATCAAGCAAATAAAGGCAAATCAGGTGAGTCAGCTGCTGACATACAGCAAAGCTTCAACACAAATACAGAAAAAATTACTATGCCCAAACTCACTGAACTTTGCTTTTTTGGGAGACATGCTTAATATGCAGGCTGATCTTTTCGTGAGCTAGGGGCACTAAGGAGGCATCAGGTCCCCGTGTATTAGAGAGTATCATTACTTGGATGAAGATGCCACACACGCACTGGGACCTGTGCTCTGATTCCTACCTCTCCTTGAAAGCTTCTGTCTGAAACAATGTTGTGCGTGTTTGTTGTCTTCAGTTAATTCAGCTGCAAACTTTGTACATACCAAAATACCTGTACAAAGTATACATGGATGTGAAGAGGAAAACTGATCAGTGGAGACTCTAAAAGACAGTGGTTTCTGCATAATTTTAAGATAATTTCTTGAATGAATTAGGGAATGTAAAGTCTACATGGATAATGTTGCAAATTAAACAACTATTTGGTCTCTTGGATATTCTGTACTCTTAATAAAGCCTGAGACTCCTTACATATATTAAACAACGCAATGAGATGGCCCACTTTAAGAGCTATAAAGTTACTTCGGTTTTCTCCTCCTTCCTTCCAGAAGCCTTTATATTTGCATAAGCAAGTATGAGTAGTTATGTTAATTCTGTATATCAGAAGCACAAAGAATGACTTCTATCCTATTTGGGTGGACAAGGAAACCCCCAGGTTTATTCCTTCTAATAAATGTGTATTTTGGAAATAGAGAAAACTTTCTGTAATTAAAAAAAGCAAAGGAAGAAATTACTTTTCTGATATATTTAAAAAAAGGCATTATTTTGTACATTCTTCCTTCACTAGTCAAATTAGCTACAAAACCAGTCATTAGTGAAATGGATACAAAATCACTTTGAAATAACCAATGTGGCCAAATAATACAGCAAAGAAAACATTCTGTACAGACATTTGGCAATATGATTAAGGGAAAATGTGGTAAATCTGCCAAAGGCAGTCCTGCTGGTGCCAGGATCCTGCAGGTACAACTGAGTCTTTTTACACCTGCTTTTTTGGTTTGTTTTTTTTTTTTTCTCCTTTCAGTAGTCAATATGAGAAAAAGTTATTATCTGCACAGTTAATATATCTATCTTTTGCTTATCAGATTTCTTTGGAAACACCGAAAAAATAGTGCAAACCACTACAAGTGTTGATTTCTCTCCTTCTGGCCAACAAAATGTTATTCTTGGACAAGGCTTATTTGTATATGACTGAAAGAAGCAGAGTGTGAGTAGGTCACATCCTGCGCACTGGGAAGGTCTTAGCAGAGTACAGTCACTGTGGTCTCCCTTCTAAAGAGTCTGTTGCCCCCAAAGCAAATACTGAACAGGTGTAAAAGTGTTCCTGGCAATTTCCTTCACTAGTTGGGACCTGTGGCATGATTTTATGCCAAGCATGAGATCAGCAACTGTGTACTGTGTCCTCTAACGAAAGCACACCTTGAAAACAGGAGAAACGATGTGAAGGATTTGCACATGGACCACCTTCTTCTTAACTGACGTGCTGCTTACACAGAATTCACCCAAAACAAAAGTAATCTTAGAGGTGCTCCCCAAGTACTTGTTAGTGGATGGTATATTCAGGAGTGAAACAGTGGAGAACATGGGGAATGTCCTTAGCAAATTATCTAGTTGGCATCTGGAAAACACTTTTTTGTATGCTACAGTGTTCATTCTAACCAAAATGAAACTAAAGTGCAGTGAAAAATAGCAGAGATCAATTAGAAATTACCCATATTAATATAGCATGACAATAGTCTGCTTTGTGTATTTAAAGATCTGTATTTGAAGGAAGTGGCAAAGTACTCAAGGATAATAGGAGTAGAATTGAACCCATTTTTTCCCCCCCCCATCTATTAAAACAAGTCATACAAAACACATTTGCAAGTTTTGCCATTTCCCTCCATCCCACTGGGGCAAATTCCACATGCATATGATCCAAAGGTATTCATACAAGACACTCAGGAAAACAAAGATTCTCTTCACATTCATTCCTGTCTTCCTGACAAGTAAGCCCTGTGGTAAAACAAAGGGAAGGTTAATAATCAGGAAAGATTCCCTGTTTATTCCTCAGCTCAAATGTTGAAACAGACTAAGGCTTACTTCTCATCTGTAAACTCATTACAGGGTATGTCACTCATGTTAGAGCCAAATTCCCCACTGTCTCACTTAAACCTGCCTTTATCACACTGTTTATTACTGTCGTTATTGGCACCAGAAGTGCTGAACTGGAGATGGCTGCCTGTAGAAAACTATGCATGTTACATAAATTATTTCCCCTGCATTTGCCATCTTTGCTGCTGCTTTTGGTGTCTTGTTTATGTGAGATCTTTGTCATATACCGAAGAAGCCAGTGAATGGCACCATTTTGGCTTTAGGGTAGGAAGAGCCATGTACTGACCTATTGTACTTTTCATTTCTATGACAAATTCATTTTCATTTGTGTAACCAGTAGCTTATTGTGAAGCTGCCTGATAGAATCTGACTGAAGTTAAACTTTGGAAAATGATCAGATTTTTTATAAAATAATTTTTTTTCTATTAAAAATTAAAATTTGAAGAAACATCCTGACAACGTCTCTGAGCCGCAGTGCTGGTGTACAGAAGTTAAGCTGCTATAGGATCTGAACCCAAAACAATGCATCTAGACTATTGCTGATTTGGGAAATAGGGTTTTAAAAATCTCTTGAAGCAATTGATATTCAGATTCACAACTCTGGGTGATTTAACGGATACCTATAGCGGAAGGTGACCCAAAAGTTAAAATTACTGTCTGAACAGCAAATGATGCAGAGTAATCACATATAAAGTTGTTAAAAACTCCTTCAGGCTTCAGGTATGCATGCTGCTGTCTCTGTGCACTTGAGAAAACTTGTTTGCCTATATCCGGTCACCAGAATATGCAGCCCTGATAGCAAGACGTAAACCAGTCCATATCACTTCTATTAAGCCATGTCCTTTGTCCCTGTAGGAATACCCAAGGAGATTGGGACCCCTTCTGGAGAGTCTAGGTATGTGCTTCAGGACATAACACAAGGTACAGAAAGGCTTGTTTCAAATCAGATATCCAGCTTTATCATGAAAGAAGATTTAAGGATAAAAAAATACCTTTTTTTTTTTCTTCAAAAAAAAAAAAGTCACAATGGAATGAATTACAGGATGATAATAACAGAGCATTATTATTCATCTCCTACAACATAATCTCTCATTGCTTCAGCATTTCAGATAGCTTCAACTGCTCCTTTCAAGTTAAAATAGCATCTCCATTTAAAAAAATCAAATTGAATTCTCTATTGGTTGAGCTGCCTAAAAAAGCGAGTGACATCACCCTCTCATGCCTATTTTTTCTTGCGGAAAAAAATGTACAGCAGTGCAAAACCTGCATCCCTTTATTGGTGCCATCTCAAGCTAAGTTGTTCTGGTTTTGCATGCTTCTTTAATTTAAGCTGGACATCACATAGTATCTCAAGGCTTAATTTACTTTTTTTCCTCCCTTTTTGCATTTTGGATTACTAGTTCTAATCTGTAATTTAATTAGCACTTGTGTAGCATCAGACTGCTTTTCTCTGACAGCTTTCTGATGCATATTGGGAAATTATTAAACATCACATTATGGAAAATATAGTATGAGTTATCGTCTGATTAGATTAGTAATTATTGTCTTTCTTTGAGTATCATATAAAGACTAAACACAATACCATAGACAATGAAAGTAAGAATGAAGTTCTCAGTTTCAGTAACAACAGCCACTTCTCCCTCAGTCCCCTCTCCTCCCTCCTACATACTCTATTTTTGCTGCAAAGAGCTGGCTTTAAAAACTGAAAGATGAGAGAATTACAAAAAGCAAAGAAACAGCGTAAGTAACAAGCTAAATTTAAAATTGATTGATTTTTGTAACATAAAGGTGGAACTATAGAAGTGCTTCTTTTCACTCAGAGAGATTGGATTTTAAACAGTATCTGATCAATTTGGGCATAATTATACCCCAGCTGAGTCCAAGGACAAATGTTTGCAAAGTCTGAAACTTGGCTGAAGGTTGCTGAAAAAGCAGCAGAAATGAATAAAAAACGTCCCGCACTAAGTGTCAGTTATTCTGTTTGCATGACCTCCAGTGCACTGCAACACAAGGGAGCCTCAATTCTCTCGGCACTGCTACAGTACAAATGAAAATAATAGGGATAAAAGATCTTCAGGTTGCAATGTTGAAACATCTGCTTCACATTAAGTTGACTCTAAAGGAACAGGCAAATTTCATTTAGGGACTCTATGGTTGTTACAAGCCATGAACAACCCCCATATCTTGGGGTTTTCTTTAGTTTCCTGAAAAGTAAAATGAAATTATAGTTCCATCTTCCTCCCTGCTCCCCCAATTTTATATGTTTCACTGGTATTGGGGAAAGAAATAATGGTTTTGTGATTGAGATACAGTTTTCGAGGAGGAGTTCTGTTCTCATGTGGGTGATGTTCTGGCTTTCAGTTGCTAAAAGAAGAAACAACAGGAATTCTTGTCTTCTTAACAGTGTCAAAGAAAAATGAGTTTTGAATACTTGATGAAATAAATGCATATAAATCTCTGCAGAAATTTAAAGTAGCCATGATTCTGGAATCATCTTTCTCAGATTTTCCAATGGCTTCTCTCACTGCTGTGTTCCCATTCCTTCATTATACCCTTACATTGCCTGACATATACCGATGCACCTGAATTGCTGCCACTTAGCAATACACTGTGTTCCCTATGCTGCTGCTACTCCTGCAGCAGTGTTTGGGAAGCTCTCAAAGGAGTTAACTTCTTGTTCCTATTACCTGTTCACTATCATTTGTAAAGATTTGATGGTGAAGTGGTGCTGTCACTTGAGTAGTATAGCATTGCTTTCTCATTAGATTATTGATGGTTTTCTGAGGAATTGAGTCATAAACACAGCATTAAGGATGAGCTTTTATTGTTGTCACAGAAGCTGCCCTGGAGTAAAATCATCTACTTCCCAGCTGGCTTTCATCTCAACTTGCTTATAATTTTTCACCTGCTATTAAAACTTTGAGATGTATTCTTGTTTCACTCAATCATATCTTTTTTTTCTGTTGTTGCTTGTGTTTTAGCATTTTGGGCCAGGGAAGAACAACAAAACCAGTGCACTTTTATTTAACCTGGCAAAAATTAAGGGTTCAGGAAGAGCAAGTGTTTCTCTGGCCATCAAGGTGTCCCTTGTCGCTAGAGTCAGCAGTATGTTGCTTTCAAGCATGTTATTATATATTTAACATATATTATATATATGTTTGCATAGCAATAAGAACCAGATTTCAGAATATGCTCTGTGCGAATTTATAAACAATGCATTGTAATTATGGCAGACTATTTTGTGTGGAATAATGGAGCTTGATTTCACTCCATCGATGTACAGTACCACATAAAGTGAGAAGGGCAGCAGTGTGAAACTGGTGAAGATCAAAGAACAGGAGCAGATCCACTGAAGTTATTAACTCATGAAGTTATATTGCTTTTTATTCTTTTAATCCATCTCCTTACAAGCTGTGAATAATTGTTCTCATTGTAGATCTCCAGTGTTTAACCAAATACAGTGTGAAAGGTTCCCAAATTTCCCTGTGCTCATAGGAATGTTATTTCCAGGGGGACTGAAGACATTCTGCTTGTCTGTTTGGTTTGGAGATTCTTATATTTTGATCAAACTTTCATTTGCTGAATTTATTCTCCATGCTTAGGCTTATGTGTTCTTGCATCAGTAGAGTCTCTGGTGGCATAAAGATAGCATTGGATAGCAGCAGGCTTTGGCTATTTGGTAGCATTACCTGGACTTAACACCGTCTAGGTGTCACAGATCTTTTAGGACATTTTACTGAACTTCCACTTCTCAATGATTTTTATTTTTAATTTCTTCTGGAATTTTATAGTTAATGAAATCTGGACTTGCCATCCCACATGACCAAAACAAAGGTTTCATGAACTGAAAGGCAGAAAGGATACCTTGCTGCCTGCATGAGCCCACTGTGTAAAATCTGTTCATTGCTTTTCTTTAAAATTGAGTTTCTTTTATATATACACGCTGTAAGCAGTAATAATTATGTGCATTTGATGTTACTTCTACTTGTTTTTTCAAACCTATAGCACCAAACAACAGTCAACATTGTGGGTCTCATTAATTCATTCATACTTCTGTATGCGAACAGAGTAGGGGTTTTGACAGGTCAAGGACTGAAATCTGAGCTCAGCTTAAGGAGTTTTTTTCTTACTCTGCTTTTGAAATGGTTCCGATCCGAGAGATGTTCCAACGCAGTTTCAGTTAGCACTTTTCACTTGTGAAAGGCTAATTTGACTCTGACAAGAATGGGCAGTAACACAATGTCTTTACTTTCTAATGACTGCACAGTGACCTGGGAGAGTGTGTGTTATTTTAACCGTTCCTTTGCAAAGCTAAGCAAGAGCCAAGTTTAGAAGTCCAGTTTAAGTCCTCTGTGTTCAGATTTGCCTTGTACCTCCTGAAGAACTAAACTGGAAATGAAAATACAACAACTTCCAGGAAAGTCCAGGTGAAGGCATGTTTAGGGCAATGTGAAAATCTGTTACGTTGGAAGTGAGTGGTGTTTTGAGCAGCAGGAGCTTGGGTCCCTGCTTGGAGGAAGTGGTGGGCACTCTGCGAGACCCAACAGTGACTCAGCTCAGCCAAACTCTAGAAGCTTAATGCAGCAGAGACTCTAATGGCTGACTTTGCTGGTTCCAGTATGCAGAGCTCGGGGAAGTCATTGTCCACGTGCTGTCAGAAGTGCTTTTTCACATGTGTGAATCATTTACACATGTTTTGAGTGTGGTGAAGCTGACTATAAATTGTATGATAGGTACCAGTTGATGATACATAGATGATACACATGTTCTCATCTATGTTATCTACTAGATGCTTTTCTTTCTCCTCACACTTCAGGTCTTTACTGCATTCCTGTTTGCACTATGTGTCTTTCATCCACCTCTTTGGCCTCATTGCATTTCATTCTCCAACTACTCCTCTTTGTGCTTTTCATTCTGCTCTTCTAAAAGAATCTTTTTGTTGGTGCAGTGATCATCTGTCTTTCCTTCCTCTCTTAAAATCATATCGTGGGCAGCCCTGAACAGTTTAAAAGATTAGATTTTGTTCCATCAGCATGTCTGACAACCAAATAGGCTTGTGGTTTTATAATGCTTAAATTTAGTGAAGCTTCAAGTGGCATTAAAGGATAATTTGTTTTTTTGTGTTTTCCGTGTCTACTTTTCCTACTTAGACCTAGAAAAATCATTCATTCCCAGTTCTTTTGTTGGCTTAATTTAGTCAGATCCTGTGGACTGCAAAAGGGTCCTGGATCCTTGCCCTTTCTATCTTCCACTCAGTCTTCTCCTAGCTCATCTCATGGATGGACGAATACATGGGAAATAAGCAGGTGGAAACTGAGATCGGTGAGGTTCACAGCCTCCTTGAGTGGTTGTTTCAGGACTGCAGAGCTTTAGGTACTTTCTCCTTCCTAGAGCATGGATAATTAGATAGCTGCACATTTTCTGTTCATCTAAAGCTAAGTCATGGGAGCAGAACAGGAGGCTAATGTAGTCCATTAGGCAGGTCGTGGTCATGCTGCACTCAAAAAATCCTATAGCACAATACATCTCTAGTTAAATCGGAGATGGAAACAGTGAGGTGTTACCTCCCAAACCAGGGGGACATTTACAAAAGTCCACGCATGTTCCGCTGCCGCAGGGGTTTGATTTGCAGTCATTAATATCTTCCTGGCAAAATTCTCCATCAAATCCTTTTGGACATAAGCACAGGTATTCACCAAGGCCTGGAGGGAATTTAATGTTGGTAGCACATGTTCCACCACTGAAGCATCTGCAGGGCTTCACTCCAACCTGAGGAAGGGAAAAGGGAGTTGTGGTAAGATTCCTCCAAATAATCACAGCTGAGAAGTATACTGTTACCCTTTAGGAAGGGACAGATTTGTACTGCGAACATGTTATCTAGTACTATGAAAACTTATTTCTAACCAATTTCCTTTGTCTAGATAGATGGTCTCATGCTCGGTATAATTATTTACTTAACTGAAAGCTTGACTTTAAAGGGATTTCCCCTCCCCCCCTCACCATTTAGGTTGCACATTCTAACTTCTTATAAGAAAAAAATTTCCTATTTGCCATAACAGCAGTTTTTACATAGTATCTGAGTGCAGTTCCTTATTCTTCAAAGAAGAAATGAAAAATCTTTTCTCTGCTGGTCTGCCCTCCTTACTGCTTCACATTACAAGTGGCTTCCAGGCAGGAACATGATTGCAGCATTCCTTAGCTGGTCTTTCTCTTTAGGCAAGAGAAGTCCATAGTTGTATTTTATGTATGTACAAGAGTGACATTTTAACATATTCAAACCTCTGTATTATTTCACCTAGTTAAACATAGCTCTAGTTTGAAATGTTTCCATTAAAACCATATCTAGACTCCAGTTTCCCCTTCGCTGTGTGGGTTCAGCAGGTTGGTATTTTTGATGATAGTGGTTTGAATGAGTAAAAGCAGGAATTTGTATGAATAAAAATCTTCACAAAACTGTTCTAACGTTAAGAGTCTGCATCCCACTTTATTAGCTCATCCTATCACAGGATAATGTTAGGCTATACAATAAAGACAAAGCAATGCGCAAGCTCAGCCAAGAAACTGAAAGTGTGGAGTACTGACATAAGAGCAAGAAATCCTCTAAAAATTATTGAGAATGAGTTATAATCTCCCTCTTATAGCTACAGCTTGGTCTTTTTTGTTATATGCTTTTTTCTGCAAACCAAATGCAGAATGTGGATTTTAAAGCAGACTAATGAACCATTAAAAGGCTCTGCAAAAGTGTTCTTTCAAACAGTAATCAATAGCACTCTCTCTTGTTCCTTGTACATAGTTTCTGTGTTCTCAGAGATATTTATTCCATTAACTGATCCTTATTGTAGTGCTGGATAATATACACGTATGAGGAAAAAGCTGAAGTCTTAGTTTTCAAGACAGTAACAAATTATTAGCTATAATGACAATTGCACTGAGGCAGTGACATGATAGGCTTGTTTTGGTTTTCCTTTAAAGTGTTCATTTTTTTACCTTAATAGAGTATCTTCTCTGCACATTGCATTCATCTGACACAGCGAATTCAAAAGTCTGCATTTCTTCTGAATCAACTTTCCAGATAAGAAGGCCAGCAGGAGAGAGCCTGGCGTCCTGTGGCCCAGCCTCTAAGACGAATAGCACAGCTGACCCTTCAGGATCCACTGCTATTAACTGGTAAACAAAATTCTCACCAATAAATGTCAGCAGCTGCCTGGAGGGGGCCTGGAACACAGGGGGCAGGTTGTCTAAACAGCAAAAATGAAACCATGATTACATAAATTCCAGTTTCTTCCATGTAAAGATTCACAGCATGGGTCTTTGTAGGAATGCTCTCAAAAAACCAAAAAAAAGGTATAGAATGTACCTTGAGACTAACAGAGGAAGCAATTTAGATGTTAGAAGCAGCAAATGGCTTTATCAAGAAGTATTCATGCCCATACTGAACTTTTCTCCCATGCTGAATTTTGATTACTTTTCATGTGTTATCTGGTATGTGCAAGGTGATCAGACATGACTTCTGTAACCTCTCCTTAATCCCCCAATTCTTACTAAAACTTTAATTTATTGTATTTCTAATAAATATATATTCTACCACTCTATCTATCTATGTAAATATAAGTAAACTAAATTTCAATATGATGAATGACAAACTAATTGGATGGGCAACTCAAGGAGAAGGGGGAATTGTTTAACTTCTCCATTGAGTAGAGTCTCCTGCCTTTACACAAGTAGTAATTAAGCCAGAGCAGTTTGACTGAATTCAGTTGGACATTTCATCAGGAATAAAGGTCTTTCCAGTACCAGCAGAGGTCCATCAGTGATGCTGAGGTTCTCTATCCCCAGTGACAGTAGTGTAAATCTTGTCACCACTGGCATTGTTATTTCTAGTGGTGGTGTTTACATTCGGTGTTTCCTTAATGAAGATAAAAACCTAATGGTACAAGGCTCTTTTACAGTAGAAGACAAATGCTATCTGAAGATACTTATAATATGAATAGGTATGGAGGGCAAGGTAGAGAGAAGTATTACTTTTTATAATTGGTAACCAGGGAAAAGTAAGATTGGATGAGTACCCTGAGGTGACAGCAGCTCTGTACAGGGGTGGGAATTTCATCTCCATGTCTTAAGCCTCCTCCGTCTCAAGCCATCTTTCCTTAAATTGATATTTAAAGGAATCTCCTCACAATGTAATTTGGCTGTAGTTATGTTTAACTTAAAGTACATCTCTAACACTGGGGATTAGTTTTAAGTCACGCTCTAAAACTATGAACTACATAAGTGCTCTCATAAGGACTGTGTCTCTCCTTGCATTATGCTTGTGGGAAGTCATCATTAGGGCTTTTTTTTTTTTTTTTTTTGTGGTGCATATCCTTTTATCAAGCTTTGTTTTCAATAGCATGTCTCATATTATGCAATTATTTAAATGTCTCTCCACTCCTTGCTGCTGTGCTATCAGAGCTTTCTAAAATGCTTGTCCAGCAGGTTGTCCTGGCATAACTGTTGAAAGCTTCCATCTATTAATTTACCTTTTATTTCCCAAGCACTTAAACCATGGAGCCCATAAAAGTTGTACACAAAGTAATCAATGAAATATTGATGCTGGGTGTGCATTTACAAATAAACACAAAGGTGTTAACTGGATGAAGGGTAACAAGAAGTTGTAGGCACAAAATAACATAAAATCAGATGTTCTGAAAGTAGTCTGTGAGTAGGAGTGTTTCTAATTCCACAGAGATCTCCTTGCCATCCAGTGAATATATATATACACACTACCAGTTATTGCATAACTTTCAAAAAGTTTTTCACAGTTTTGAAAACAAGTCTGACAAACCCTTTATTTTTCAATTTTGAAATTATTGTAAAGTGAGCCATGATCTGTTTCAGATTTCCCAATCACTTGTAGATTTAAAAATTCCAAAACAAAGGCAGTTATTCCATCTTAAGCCATTTTCTGAATTTTAAAATCAAACTGTCTTGATATTAGCAATAAGTCTGGCAATATAACCATCTGGATCAGCTCATCTCTAGAGGTGCTACAGCTGTGGCCAACACAATGGAAGGACAGAAAGGAGGCAAGGTGTATGAGTCACATTTAATATCTCTCATTAGACTAAACTATATGCCTGGAGGAAAAAACACAGCTTTCAGATGTACTAGCTCTTCTTAATGTCTGGCTTACCATAGGCATTTTAACTACTCATCCAAATAACGTCCGATGGTATTTTTAATAGCCAACACTTGGGATGGATCTGCCTACACCTTCTCCTGATAGGGAGTTTTAAATTCCAAAAGCAGAATTTTTTAGGATATAAAAACTAGAGGAATATGTTTTTAAATAGAGAAAATTCAAAGTGGCTACCCTGGAACAGGAATTAATAGGGCTCATGAACAACCCTCTCCCTTCCTATTGTGTTCCTGCTTCCAAAATTGATTTCAGACAACTTATGGCTTCTTGTGTTGCTGGAAACTGTTTGGTCCTTTCTGGTCCTTCTCAAGGGCCTTTCTGTCACCTCTGAGAAGAGCGTGTCAGCTCACTGGTCTCAGCAGTATCTCCAGTCCATAGCTGGAGCTGTGGACTCCAGCCACTATCATACATCCCCATATCATCCCCCCTGAGCATCCCCAGCTATTCCCCAAGGATAAGAGTAATCTTCCTCTCCTTCCAGAAGGGTCCTGCTGACCTAGTCACCCTAAAGGAATATAAAACTGCACACAAACAAAGCAGACTGGTTTTGTCACTCACCTGCCTTGCTTGTGTTTACAGAACCTAAAAGTGCAAAGAAACTCTTTCTTAGAACCAACACAGGAATCTACAGAGAAGCAATAATGTAATCTTTATATTGACCAGATGCAGTTGTGCTCCTGTAAGTGGGGAGGTGCACTCGAGGATAATGCTGCTAGAAACATGGATTACCTCTAAAGCATGCGGTAAGTAATGGTTGTTGTTTACACTGGGGATATAGCCATGAAAAAGCTATGATTAAGTCCTCAGCATTCAGGAGGTGCTTCGAAAGGCAGCCTTCTCTGCTACTGGCTGCAGAATGAGCCTTTAGGTTCCGTGGCAGTGAAGGTAATGAGGGGCTGATCCTTATCACTTAGGCTCCCTGCCAAGCCAAGGTCTTTTGTGGGGCATTTCACAGGATTTGGCTCAGGGAAAGGAAACAATACTTCCAGACACCAAAAATACACACTAGTGTTTAAAAAATAGTATTTACCCCAAATTGTTCCCTTTAAGATTTGTACCTGCGGGATGATGACAGAGGTATTTAGGATCCACCACCTCTAGCTGACAGACTTAGGCACTGGTGTATGAAAATTTCATTTTCAGGCATTATGTTGGTTTTATTAATTTGAGATTTGTCAGATTTCAGCCAGAACAAGATATATGCACAGATACATAGTGTATGCACTATGTATGCATAGTACTGTCCGCTTCTGTTCAGTCTGCACTTCTGGTGCACCCAGTTATTCCCACTGCAGTCTGTCCATGCACACTATGCTGGATAGATTCACGTTACCCAAATGAAGGAACGATGTATTTCATAGACCAAGTCATAAATGCCCAGATAAGTGCTTCTAAATCTTGGAAAAGAGCTATCTTACTTTCATTAATAGACTAGGTGAACTCCGAAATGTCGGGTTCACAGAGAAGACACGTACTGGTAGGACTTGACTCTCCTTCACCATAGCAAAGTCCATCTATATTGCAAGTATTTTCCTGATGAAAAAGGAAATAAAACTGGATGAGAGGTGGAGGCAAGAAAAAAAAGAAATAAGGAAGATAAGAAATTAGCAGTTAATAATTTCTGGAGATGAGCAGAAACTCACCTGACTCTTGAAACAATAAAATAGTAGCAATTTAAATGCTAGTACTTTCTCCTGACAGAGAGAAATCATGACATAAATTTTCCCATTTCAGTTTGAGATCCTGATGGCTTTGAATGTTTTAGCTTAGGCAACATGTGATGTTGCTTGTTGTGGAGGACTGCAACAGAATGTGATTCTTTTTTATTTCCGTTTCCACACTTATGTAGTGTATGTGATCATTATTCCCAGCTGTGACTAATGATATGTTGGTTATTAAGTAGCCCTCGAAAGTGAGCTCCATAAGACTAACAAATACTGGGATTGGATAAAAGCTCTGTTTGAAATTCTGGAATCCTGTTCTGGTAACAATTATTTCTAGAAGTGCTTTGTAAAAATATGAAAAAGCAATGATATAAAATCAGAATAAAGAAGTGCATTGGAGTTTAGGCTTCCATAAGGTAGTTGTAAACAGCTAAACACATCGATGTCAAGCAGAACAGCCCAGCAAAGGTTCATGCAGTGCACTCTGTGCACAGCAGCCTTTGAAGCTGACCTTGTCCTCTCGTGCTTCGAGTGGCCACCAGTGTCAGGGAGGCCCTGTGGCTTCCACGTGGGCTGAAGACACTTGGATTGTCTGAGAAGCGAATACAGGGACATAATTAACAGATGTAATTAAACATCTATGCCATGAGAAGGTTCTGTGGCAGAATTGTGCCTTTTGCTTGTAGCCTGTGTTGGGGCACACCTGCAGGTGGGACTTTATCCAACATTGCAGATTCCTAGCAAAATATGGAGTGCTGTTGGGAACATGGGGAATGGCACCATTACAGTGGGACAGCAGGAGGGAGAAGCCACCAGGACCAAAGACGTGTTTCCTTTTCCTTCCTTTGAATACACATTCCTTTCCTGAGACTAATGTGTGTCCCGTTACTGGCCTTGTGGTTTATGTCTACTGCTTTATTAGTTTCTCAAACTTCTATTGCAAAGTATATTAGTCAATATTTTAAATGATGCCACTTTAAGAGTAATGGGTAAGGTAGAGAAACAAAAAGGACTCTCATAATTCCCCCAACATGACAGAATATGACAGATCTTCAACGTTAAAATCTGGATGTTAATTAGATTTTATTATATTGTTGTTTTCAAAGGCTTGATGTTCTGATGAAAAAGATTACTTTCTTTTCTGATGTGATAGTGTGGTACAGAATGGGGTCCATAAAAGAACGCAGAATGTGAAATGGCTTGATGTAAAATTCCCCTAATTGAAACACCTTTCCCGAAAGCAATTTAGGTATTACAAAGTAATGGTATAAGAGGGGTAATTAGCATGTGGTCTGCTGCAATTGGAAACCTAGTTCAAATAGTCCCTTCAAGCATCTTAGAATAGAAATTATTACCCTAGAGAACACCAGCATATTGAGAAAACATATATATTTCTGAGTTTCAAAAATGTAAGAATAAGGAAAACCTTTAACAAAAAAACCTACTGTAGCATTAATTGAGATGGTTCTGACACAATTATTTTAATCTGAAATTTAAATGGTTTTTCCCTCATTTGCACCTGTATTGGGCTTGCATGATAAGGTTTTGGTGGCAGGGGGCTACGGGGGTGGCTTCTGTGAGAAGCTTCTTGAAGCTTCTCCCATGTCCAACAGAGCCAATGCCAGCTTGCTCTAAGACAGGCCCACCGCTGGCCAAGGCAGAGACCATCAGTGATGGTGGTAGCACCTTTGGGATTACATCATTCAGAAAGGGAAAAAACTTGCACTCTGCAGCAAGAGAGGGTGAAAACATGTAAGAGAAGCAGCTCTGCAGACACCAACGACAATACAGGAGGGGAGGAGGTGCTCCAGATACCAGAGCAGAGATTCCCCTGCAGCCTGTGGTGCAGGCCATGGTGAGGCAGGCTGTGCCCTGCAGCCCATGGAGGTCTCTAGGCTGCAGATCTCCACCTGCAGCCTAGGGATGACCCAGTGCTGGATCAGGAGGATGCCCAAAGGAGGCTGTGACCCTGCGGGAAGCCTGTGCTGGAGCAGGCTCCTGGCAGGACCTGTGGCTCCATGGAGAGAGGAGCCCACGCTGGAGCAGGTTTGCTGCAGGACTTGTGACGCCGCAGGGGACCTATGCTGGAGCAGTCTGTTCCTGAAGGATGAAGCCCATGGAAGGGACCCACGCTGGAGCAGTCTGTTCCTGAAGGATGAAGCCCATGGAAGGGACCCATGCTGGAGCAGTCTGTTCCTGAAGGATGAAGCCCATGGAAGGGACCCATGCTGGAGCAGCCTGTTCCTGAAGTATACCTCTTGCTAAGGCAGAAGATAGGTATAGAAATGATATACCTTACAGTTACAGTGCCCTCACCAAACAGGCTGGAAGAGGTAAAATAGCAGAGACACTTCAAAAGTGAACTTAAGCTGCCTTTCAGGGGAGACGACTCAGTCTTATTTACTTCCATTAAAAACTGCAAAGTATGAATAGTCAACCAAGATCTTTCTGGAAGTGTCTGCCTGAGAAAAGTCCTTCATAAAGTGTGGTGTATCAGATATTCATACCCCACGTGATTATGAAGGAAAGAAAAATCACAGACAGGAGAATGTGGAAGAGAGAGAGGAAAGAGTTAGGCTGTGCAGCTGACCTATGAAATAGATTTTCCTCTTCTAAAGCAGTTGTTACACGCAGTACATCAAAGTGAGGGAGAGGGCTAAAAAAGAGATGAACAATCCGTATTAAACCTTTATGATCTTTAAATTACCTTTAATTTACAAAGTCCAGTTGGATGGAATTGGCAGGCCTGGCAGACCGCATCGTACAGGGTCAGCACTCTGGAATTACTGAACTGGAAGCCATCGTTAGAGATCTAAATGATACAAAATAAGTAATAATGTTCCATATGGAGACTGTCTGCTCATTTTGGAGCATATACCATCACCCCCTTGAACTGGATGCTTGCCAGCAAGATAAATTAAACCACTTGTGAGTGGCTGTACTGCAAGCTAACAAATCGTTTAATGCTCCAGACTGGAAACTGTTCATTAATAACCAAAAGATCTTTTGGCTCAGTTGGTATTCAACTTTTCTGATTGCTGTTAGGTTTTTTCTGAGTTGTTTTTTTTCTTTCAACACCCAATGGAAAATGTACTCAAGTGCTACAATCTTTCAAGGAGTTGTGAAATGAAAGTAAGATTTTTGGCTGAAATTCAGGACCATTTTGTATTAATGGCAAACGAGTAAGTAAACACCTTGCGGTAAAAAAAAAAAAAAAAAAAAAAAAGAAAAGAGGATGCCCATTCTAGATGTGATTTTAAATTAACCTTAAAAAAGTGCTAGGTTGGATAATACCAGAGAGCAACAGTCCCATTTCCATAAGATGGTACATTATAACAGTCACCTCTTGTCTCAGCTCACAGTCAGTTTCCTGGACATGCAGGTAATTTAGAAAGCCTTAATATAGCATGGTGGTTTTCATATATGAATGCTTACACAAGAAGAAAGGGTTAACTAAGTTTATATTTTAATTTTTCTACAATAAAAATGAAAGGATACGAGACCAGTATGGAAAGGGTTAGCTTTTGAGAAAGCCTCGTGACACCTTTTAAGAGGTGTGAATGTTAAAGAGTATCCCAAAACACTGCTAAAAGCCATTCTGTGAACACCGATGAACTCCAGCAAGAAAACAAAGCCCTTTCTTTCCAGTATTTTTTGGGTTTTTGGTTTCTCATAGTCAAACTAAAGCCACTGTTTAGCAGATTGAACAAGGCCTTTGTTTTGGATCTGTCAGGTACCCCCCCTGTCCTCTTGCTATAAAAACAACCCCCAAGCCCTCCTCCATCTCTGTTGTGACCCCAAAGCTGAGACATCCTCGTCCCTTTTTGAGGGACTTTTACATGGTCAAGTTTTTTTATCAGTTAATAAACTCAGTTCACAGAAAGAATGTATATTAAATTGAACAAAAATAACTGAAAGTGCAGGGAGTAAAAATTTAAATTGGTATAAAAATTCAGTAAAAATCATTGGTATAGCTTTAAGAAAGATAATGGGTTTCTTTTTTCCTAGGTGGCATATTCAGTTGCAGTATTAGATCTTTGTGTGTTATTCTGAAGGTAAAAACCCTTTTAAAAGAAGTAAAGAACTTATCCTGCAGTTTGAGAAGAGAAAAAAAAAAAAAAGCAATAGGCAACCCCCCTCAAGACCTGCTCTTCAGAAAGACAGTGCTTATTGGCAGCAAGATCTCCATTAAGAATATATTATTCCTAATGCAGTTTACATTTCTCTTCATTTCAGTCTTTCACCAAAGCATCCAATGTTGTCTCAATACTGATGCACTAATAATGGATGAAGGAATGGGTAGATAGGGAAAAATATAAAAAGCTACAAAATTGCACTAATTGTTCTGTCTGAAGTGAGCATTGTGAGTGAAATGTAACTCTGGCCAACTTGATTTTTTTTTTAATCTGTATTTTTTTCTACATTCCATTATAAACATCCATTTTGGTGTCTTTTCAGAATCACCTTTTTTTATAGCTACTTTAATTGCTTTTCCATTAATCACCTTAGTGAATGTGGAACAAATACTTCAATGAGACCTAAGCTGAGCAAACCTCTCTTCGAATTCAGTTGATCCTTAAAAGCCAAAGACATGCTTAGAGTTGTAGCTTGATTCTTGAACATACGTATCATCTGGAAAGAAAGAGCCACTTCTTCAGAAGCAGTCAGGACGATCAGGAAGTCTGACACTTCTGCCTGAAGTATTTCATTCATCACAAAACAATCTTGGCTTTTTGTATCAC